>NC_057813.1:181080279-181380279 GCF_018294505.1 Triticum aestivum | reverse complement strand
AGCTCCTCGACTCGGCCCCAATGACCAGCTCGAGGCGGCCGAACCCGGTGCATCAAGACTTCCCCAACAAACTAGCTCCACCCTTGGCGTGTTCCTCAACCCAGCCACGGGTCAGCTCCCGTCCCATCCAGGCCGTGCAATAGGACGAGTCTCCAATCCACCGATGATCGAGGCAACAGTGCTTCGCCCATGCCTCTGGTCAATCGGAGCGAGGCAACAGTGCCCCTCACCTACCCGCTGACCAGGGCTGGCGTAGCAACAGTGGCCCCGTCGTCACCGCTGACGCCAGCAAGCTACAACCTGACGGGGCGCCACTTTACCCGACTCGACCTAGCTACTCCGTGACAATCGACAAGACGGCGAATAGTGCTCCTAGGCAAACGGGGCCTGCACCTAGGAGAACCCGGCGAGCCCTGGCACCCGACGGGTCCCAACCCCGGGTTCCCAGACGCTAACGACCCGGCCCTATGGCCTTGTAACATTACCATTGTACCCCTGGGTGTCAGGACCCCGACTCAATGCCACATCGATCTAGCATGTAACACCTCATATCACTTTGCGGCCCCACGCACGGTATCCCCACGGGTGTCGCCTTACCTTTGCCCGGGACCGTTTGCGCCTTTTGGCACACGTATATGATGGTGTCGCTAGCATCCATATGATAAAGAGCCCGGGCTGACATGACTAGTCGTAAACCCAAAGTGGCACTAACTTACAGGGACAGGCATCCATGACCCAGCATCGAACGTGTCGGTCATCAGCGAGTGAATCCAGGCTGTAGCACTGGGCTAATAGGACTCCGGTGAACCGGGCTGTAGCGGGCTAACAGGACTCCGGTATTCATCGCGTGACATTTCCCCGAAGGGACAGACACAGGATCGAAGAAGGACACATGCCGGCCAGCCTAAGTGTTCCGGAGCAGTAGCAAGCTACCAGGGCTCAGTGGAAGCACTAGGAGACATTTCCCGGTAAGAGAGGCTACTAAGAATAAACAACTAGATAGTCAGATCCCACACATAGCAATACACATTACACGTACGCATAACATGCAAGTATGTGCTGTACAACATGGCATCACAGCATAACTCAACAATCATATAGATAAAGGCTCAGAAGAGCCATCACAGCATTATTACAAACAGGGTCACATGACCCAACAGTCAGAGCAATCAAGCAACAAGCGGAAGCATTACATGTCTGAGTACAGACATCTATAAATGAAAAAGGCTGAAAGCCTGACTATCTACAACGTCCGCTCAAGATCGTAGCTGAGGTACTAGCTACTAGTCGAAGTCCACGAGAACACTAGTAAGACCGGAGTCTCCGCTGCAAAAACATAAATGAAGCAACATGAGTACAAAGGTACTCAGCAAGACTTACATCAGATCCTAGCATACATGCATTTGTATCAAGAGGGTAATGTGGGGTTTAGTTGCAGCAAGCCAGCTTTGACTCTGTGGCTATCCTGTTCTACGACTACCAGAAACTCTAGAGGTGAAACAACGTACACGAGTCCACTAATCACCATACAATACGCTACTATGGATTCATCCCCGTCTCCCTACGAGAAGGCCATCCATAGCACTCACACTTGTCTTGAGCATTTTAGAGTATCCACTTCAAGTTGTCTATGTACCATGTAAGCATCCAAGAAGTCCATAACCGCGGACCCGGCTATTCGAATAGATCATGTTAACCCTGCAGGGGTGTACTTCTTCACACACGCTCTCGCCACTTACCGCCATGTACACGTCATGTATCTCGGCAACCTTCAAGCGGAAGCCTGGCGAGGGTGTCGGCCACGACCTGACTAACCACACAAGACTCTAGTCCAGGTTTATCGCCTATTCGGGTTCCATCCGCAAGGAGATCCGGCCGGGGTGTCGCTTACGGCCCCAAACGATGTGTACAGGGTTCCCGAGCCCACCATCCGGGTGCCACTCGGTACACCAGGCCACGTGTGCCTAGTCTGTCCCAAGCCCACCCTGCCGGGTGCCACTTGGTAGAAAAATAGCACTACCTACAAACACCAGAAACTAGTTGCGACTCCTGGACAGAGACCAAGTTGGTTAATAAGTCGAGAGGGGTCGAGTTACCGGAACCCAATGTGTGGTAGTATCGAGTCATTGGACAACATACACAGAACTCAGTGCTTAAGGACGGTTCCAGTGAGACAACCCACCATGTACTCCTACATGGCCTCTCACCGCTACCTTTACCAAATCGTGTTCACACACTTCACTCTCAGCATCAGAACATATCGTAACACTCCAATTCATTCCCAATGAATCAGACCTGACACAACTCTAAGCAATAGCAGGCATAGCATGGTAGGAACACATCAGTGGCTTCAATCAACTCCTACACATGCTAGTGGGTTTCAACTATTTACTGTGGCAATGACAGGTCATGCAGAGGAATGGGTTCAACTACCGCAGCACAAAGTAGCAGATGAACCGTTGTTGTCCTAATGCAATAACTGAGAGCAGGAGCGAGAGAGTAGGGTTTTATCGAAATGAACAAGGGGGTTTGCTTGCCTGGTAAATCAACAAGGGAGGCACTGCTTCACAGACAGGTACTCTGGAACGTCTCCGGAGCAGGACCTATCGAGAAGGAACGGTGCCGGCAATCAATACACAATCATATGCAACAATATGATGCATGAACATGGCATGTAGATGTGATGCTGTTTGAGCTAATGCAACTAGTATTCAATTGGTTTGAAGTCCATTTGAACCAAAGGTTCAAATGCATTCTAAATTAAGTCTCTTATATATGCCATAATGTGTTTTCCCATATTCAGCATGTATAAGTTGGTTTGTCATGCATGAAACTAGTACAGATGGAAAGATTGCATTTTTCTGATAATTTTTCATATATAAATTATTTTAATCTGAGCTACGGTTGAATTGATATGAATTTTTGAAGTTTAAAACAATTTCTGGAATTTCCTGATTAAATTTAATCCAGAAATTATATATTGCGTCAGCATGACGTCAGCATGACGTCAGCAGTCAACTGGGCTGGTCCGGGTCAAACCTGACGTGTGGGACCCACACGTCAGTGACAGGGGGGTTAAACAGGGGTTAATTTAGTTTAATTAAAAGGTTAGGGGCACCGGGGCCCACTGTCAGTGTCAGGGGGGGGTTAGTTAACGGTGATTAGCACTAAGCTAATCACCCGACGGCCGGGCCCACATGGCAGGGCTCAGGCGACGGGGCTCGCCGCCGGCGACCTCTGGACGCGGCGGAGTCCGCGCCACAGGCCACGGGGACGGCGTCTGAGAGCACCGGGGCGTAGCCCGGGCTCTCGCGCATCTGGTAGGGCAGGTGGGAGGAGCGGGGAAGGCCGGAGCTCGCCGGAGCAAGGCTCGCGGCGGCGGCCGGAGCTCGGGCTCGAGCGGGATCGGGCTGCGGGGCACGGGGAGGCCACCTGAGGGGCTCGGCGGCACCCTTGTGGCACCAGGAGCGCGAATGGATGCTTGGTTTGGGCGGAGACGGGCCGAGACGGCGACGGCGACATGGACGGCGGCGGGAGGCTTCGGCCGTGGTGGGGAGCGGCGCTACGGCGCGGAAACGAGGGGGGGAGAAGAGAGGGGAACGGTGGAGGAGCTCACCGCGGATCCAACGGCGTCGTCGGCGAGCTCGGGGAAGGCTTGGGGCAGCCGGAGCGACGACGACGATCTCGTCGGCCGAGCTTGAAGACGACGGCGATTGCGATGAAGCGGGGCTTCCCCGGGTTGCTTGCTCGGTGAGGAGGGAGAGGGGGTCGCGGCGGAGCTCGGGGACTCTACGGAGGGGCGAGGGAACGGCGGGGAGCGCGTCGTTGGTGAGCTGCGGCGGCGGCAGTGCTTCGGGTGAGAGGGAGAGAGAGCAGGGGAAGGGAATGAGGGCGAGGGAGAGTGCGAGGGGGTCGGGGTGGCTGCGTGGCGTCGTCCGGGGCATCGAGGGCGACGAGAAGGGCGCCAGGCAGGGCAGGGAGGGAGGTGGCGTGGCGCGGTGGCGCGCGCGCGCCGGGCACGCTCCGTCCCCCTGTCGGGGAGGAAGACGACAGAGGAGGGGGGCCAGGTGGGCTGGGCCGCCTGCTGGCTGGGCCGGCCTGCTGCGGCTGGGCTGCACAGGGGAAGCCCCAGGTAAGCCCCTCCTTCTTTTATTTCTGTTTTCTATTTTTTCTGACATTTGTTTTGATTTAATAAAATACTAAATCAATTTATTACCTTATGCCAATTTTTGCAGGAGCTAGATATATTATTCCAGAGCTCCTTTATAAATGGCATAATTTTTGGACCATATTTCATATATATAGAAATATATTTCCAATGCAAATATTTATCGAATTAATCCAAATGGCCAAAATAAATATCCATGAGCTCCTAAAAATATTGTTTTGATTTTTATCTCTGTCCAATATTTTCAGAGGGCAACATGAGCATTTTCTTGGACCCTTTTGGAGAAATTTTTATTTGGGTCATTTTCAAAAATGATTCTGAGGGTTCCACCAATCCTCATTTCAAATTTAAATGAAATTTAAATATGATGCACAAATGGCTAGCTAGTCTAAGTCATACCAGACTAGGGATGTGACAACTCGCCCCCACTTGAAAGAATCTCGTCTCGAGATTCAGGGGTCGACGGAAAGAAAGCGGGGTACTCCAGTCGAAGACGATCTTCTCGCTCCCAAGTAGCTTCTCTCTCGGAATGATGAGACCACTGAACTTTGAGAAACTTGATGTTCTGACGTCGAGTGACACGCTCTGCTTGATCAAGAATGCGAACCGGGTACTCTCGGTATGTGAGGTTATCTTGGAGATCAAGCGTTTCGTGGTCCACTCCGCGGATAGGATCCGAGAAGCAACGCCTGAGTTGAGAGACGTGGAAGACATCATGAACTCGAGAAAGATGTGGGGGTAGTTCCAACTGGTAGGCAACCTCTCCTCGTTTAGCGAGAATGCGAAAGGGACCAATGTAACGAGGAGCCAACTTGCCCTTGATACCGAAACGATGGGTACCCTTCAAAGGAGTAACCCGAAGGTAAGCTTGGTCGCCAATTTCATAAGTCATATCCTTATGATGACGATCGTACTGGCTCTTCTGACGAGACTGGGCTGTTTTCAAATTCTCACGAATGATGCGAACTTGCTCTTCTGCCTCCTGGATCATGTCCGGTCCAAAGAATTGTCTTTCACCGGTTTCTGACCAGTTCAAAGGTGTTCGACATCTTCGTCCATAGAGAACCTCAAAAGGAGCTTTCTTGAGGCTGGATTGGTAGCTATTGTTATAAGCAAACTCGGCGAAAGGAAGACATTTCTCCCAATCCATACCGAATGAGATAACGCAAGCTCTGAGCATGTCTTCGAGAATTTGATTGACCCGTTCCACCTGACCACTCGACTGAGGGTGGAAAGCGGTACTGAAGGAAAGATGGGTTCCCATGGCAGTTTGGAAACTCTCCCAGAAATGAGAAGTGAAAAGACTGCCACGGTCTGAATTGATCTCTAGTGGAACACCATGGAGTGACACTATTCGAGAAATATATAAGTCAGCAAGCTGACTAGCAGTGATACTCTCTCGAACAGGAAGGAAGTGAGCCACTTTGGAAAGACGATCAACGACTACGAAGATAGCGTTATTCCCTCTCTTGGTCCTGGGAAAGCCGGTGATGAAGTCCATACCAACTTTATCCCATTTCCATTCAGGAATAGCTAAAGGCTGAAGGGTGCCAGCAGGTCTTTGATGCTCTGCCTTAACGCGACGACAAACGTCACATTTAGCAATGAACTCTGCGATTTCTCTCTTCATCCTAGTCCACCAGAACCTCTGGCGTAGGTCCTGATACATCTTAGTGCTACCGGGATGAATCGTGAGAGGAGATTCATGCGCCTCCTTAAGAATCAACTGCCGAAGATGTTGCTTCTTGGGAACCACCAAGCGATTCTCAAAGAAAACAACACCACGATCATCCATAGAGAAACATCCACCAACTCCCTTCTTAATGTTTCTCTTGATCCGGGTAATCCCCGTATCATGCTTCTGGGCTTCGATAATAAGATCCACAAGGGTAGGTTTCGCCACCAAGGTAGAAAGAAATCCACGAAGAGCTATGTGAAGATTAAGCTTACAGAATTCCTCGTGGAGAAGTGGTTGGCCTTGCTGCAACATGAGATTGTTGCAATAGGATTTACGGCTTAGCGCATCAGCCATGACATTGGCTTTGCCTGGGGTGTAGGTAATCCCTAGATCATAATCTGTGATTAACTCCAACCAACGTCTTTGCCTAAGGTTCAGATCCGGTTGGGTGAAGATATACTTGAGACTCTGGTGATCGGTGTAGATCTCGCAACGTTTACCAAGGAGGTAATGTCGCCAGGTCTTGAGTGCATAGACTACGGCTGCAAGCTCTAGATCATGTGTAGGATAATTCTCCTCATGTGGATGCAACTGTCGAGATGCATAGGCAATCACATGACGATCCTGCATAAGAATGCAACCTAGTCCCTGTCGTGAGGCGTCGCAGTAGATAATAAAGTCTTTAGTGAAATCCGGTGGCACAAGTATGGGAGCAGAAGTCAGGCGTCTTTTCAGTTCCTGAAAACTGTACTCACACTGTGGGGACCACTCGAACTTTTTATCTTTCTTGAGAAGTTCCGTGAGGGGTTTGGCTACTTTGGAGAAGTTTTCAACAAAGCGGCGACAATAGCTGGCTAGACCAAGGAAACTCCTAACTTGTTTAACGGTCTCAGGTGGAGTCCAATCGAGAACGGCTTGAACTCTCTCGGGATTGACAGCAATGCCCTTACCAGAGATTACGTGGCCTAAGTAGGTCACTTCTGGCAACCAAAATTCACACTTGGAGAACTTGGCATAAAGGCGGTGCTCTCTGAGTTTTTCTAAACAAGTCTAAGATGTTCGGCATGCTCTTCCTCGTTCTTCGAGTAAATAAGAATATCATCGAGGTAAACCACGACGAACTTATCTAAGTACTCCATGAAGATCGAGTTCATCAAGCGGGAGAATGTGGCTGGGGCGTTGGTTAGGCCAAAGGACATGACGGTGTACTCGTACTGACCATAACGAGTGACAAAAGCTGTCTTGGGAATGTCCCCGTTTCTGATTTTGATTTGGTGGTATCCTAACCTTAAATCCATCTTGGAGAAGACTGAGGATCCAGCGAGCTGATCATACAGGTCGTTGATCCTGGGAAGCGGATACTTGTTCTTTATCGTGACCAAATTAACGGGACGATAATCTACGACCATCCGGTCCGTACCGTCTTTCTTCTTGACAAAGAGGACGGGGCAAGCCCAAGGAGAAGAACTAGGACGGATGAAACCCTTTTGCAAGGACTCATCGAGTTGTTTCTTAAGCTCGGCTAGTTCTAGGGTGCCATCTTGTAAGGTCTCCGGGAGATTGGAGCTGTTCCTGGGATAAGATCTATGACGAACTCTACATCTCTGTCAGGTGGAACACCTGGCAGTTCCTCTGGAAAGACATCCGGAAAGTCACGGACTACCGGGATATCTTCAAGGTCTGGAAGAGGGCTGGCATTAAGAGAATAGAGCTGACGCTTTGCAACTCTAGTGGAGACGGTGACTATCTTGCCAGATGGGTGTGTAAGCTGAACAGATCTTGTGTAACAATCAATCTTGGCATGATGAGCTGTCATCCAGTCCATACCCAAGATGATGTTAATATCTGAGGACTTGAGGGCTACAAGTGATGCAAGGAATACAAGTCTGTCAACAAGGATTTCGTTACCATGGCTGATTCTGGTGGTCTGCCATCTAGACCCTGGGGTTTGGATTTCAAGCGGAGTTGGCATATCACAAAATGACATGTCGTGCAAACGAGCATAGCCTTCAGAAATGAAGGAGTGAGATGCTCCAGTATCGAATAGAACTGATGCTGGGTGACAATTGACAAGGAGTGTACCAAGAACGACATCTGGATCATGATGAGCGTCTTTAGCTGAGACGTGATGCACACGTCCACGTTCAGTGGGGGCTGACTTAACATTGATCATCTTGCGTGATGGCTTAATACAGCCAACAGTCTTCTCGGGCTGGGGTGGAGCATAACTAGTCTGAGAGCAGTCACGTGCATAGTGTCCTGGCTTCCCGCATGTGAAGCAAGTCCCTGAGGTTGGACGTGGACCCGCACTGACAAGCGGTCTACCAGTAGGCCTGGGTGGAACATACGACTGAGCTGGGGAAGGCACCACATAGGATGGCCTCGGTGTATATCCGGAAGGAAGAGCGGAGTTTGGAACCCAAATCCGGCGCTTCTGGGAACTAGAGCCAGAGGAAGATCCCAAATCACGGGTGTGCTTACGAGACTCCTCGTAAGTGAGCTGAGCTGTCTCTGCATTAATGGCCTTGTTCACAAGGGCTTGGAATGTATCACAATGATGCAGGTGGAGATCACGACGCAACTTGGGGTTGAGACCCTTCCGGAACCTAGCCTGCTTCTTGGCGTCCGTGGACACTTCTTCTGTGGCATAGCGGGCGAGGTTCTCGAACTCTCTGCTATAAGCATCAACAGCCATCTTACTCTGGGTGAAACTACAGAACTCTTCTCTCTTGCGATCAAGAGGGCCTGGGGAATGTGATGCTCGCGAAAAGCCTCAGTGAAATCCTTCCAGGTAGGAATCTGGCCAGCTGGAAGCATAGTCTCATAGTTCTGCCACCAAAGACTAGCAGGACCTTCCAGGTGGTATGCAGCATAGGTGACCTTATCATCTTCAGCTACGTTCGCAGAACGCAGCTTATGAGTGATGCTACGGAGCCAGTCATCTGCATCGAGTGGCTCGATGGAATGATGAAAGGTAGGTGGGTGCAAACGAATGAAGTCATGAATGGTAGCAGACCCTTTGAACTGATGTGCGGTGTTCTCCTCGATACGTGCCAACAAGCGGTTGGACTCACGCTTGTTCCTCTCCATTTCTAACATGAACTCTGTCAACGAAGGCTGGTCAGGAGGATCCTCATTCCTACCATCTCCGTGGTTCTGGCTACGAGCGACGGAACTTCGCTTAGCTGATGACATCCTGAGAAACGAAACCAAGGACGGAATCAGCATCAACTAAAGACTGTAGAATGTAGGACAAGGAATTAGTATCTCTCGAACTCCTAGGGAAATTCCGGCAGCATAACGGCAGTAAAATGCTCAGAATGAGACATCCTACTAAAAATGGGGTGGTAACATACTCATCAGCATTACTCAAGGTTCTGAGATCATACTAAACAGACTACACCGGAAATACTCAAAACTGGGGTATGACTCTGATCAACCAATCCTATGGGACTACGGAGTAGTAACACGTGATCCTGATAGACGGAAGAGAAGCCTAGTTCCTTAATCCCGTCGGAAAGATAGGACGACTCAGATCAGAAGGTCATGAGGTAAAGGAGTAAAAAGAGCCTTACGTTCCTTCCCACAATCAATTCCCTTACATAACTAAAGAATTTCTAGACTCAACTTCGACCAGTTTGGCTTGGTAAACCTACAGGCAGTCAGGCTCTGATACCAGCGCTGTCAGGACCCCGACTCAATGCCACATCGATCTAGCATGTAACACCTCATATCACTTTGCGGCCTCACGCACGGTATCCCCACGGGTGTCGCCTTACCTTTGCCCGGGACCGTTTGCGCCTTTTGGCACACGTATATGATGGTGTCGCTAGCATCCATATGATAAAGAGCCCGGGCTGACATGGCTAGTCGTAAACCCAAAGTGGCACTAACTTACAGGGACAGGCATCCATGACCCAGCATCGAACGTGTCGGTCATCAGCGAGTGAATCCAGGCTGTAGCACTGGGCTAACAGGACTCCGGTGAACCGGGCTGTAGCGGGCTAGCAGGACTCCGGTATTCATCGCGTGACATTTCCCCGAAGGGACAGACACAGGATCGAAGAAGGACACATGCCGGCCAGCCTAAGTGTTCCGGAGCAGTAGCAAGCTACCAGGGCTCAGTGGAAGCACTAGGAGACATTTCCCGGTAAGAGAGGCTACTAAGGATAAACAACTAGATAGTCAGATCCCACACATAGCAATACACATTACACGTACGCATAACATGCAAGTATGTGCTGTACAACATGGCATCACAGCATAACTCAACAACTCATATAGATAAAGGCTCAGAAGAGCCATCATAGCATTATTACAAACAGGGGTCACAAGACCCATCATCAGAGCAATCAAGCAACAAGCGGAAGCATTACATGTCTGAGTACAGACATCTACAAATGAAAAAGGCTGAAAGCCTGACTATCTACAACATCCGATCAAGATCGTAGCTGAGGTACTAGCTACTAGTCGAAGTCCACGAGAACACTAGTAAGACCGAAGTCTCCGCTGCAAAAACATAAATAAAGCAACATGAGTACAAAGGTACTCAGCAAGACTTACATCAGATCCTATCATACATGCATTTGTATCAAGAGGGTAATGTGGGGTTTAGTTGCAGCAAGCCAGCTTTGACTCTGTGGCTATCCTGTTCTACGACTACCAGAAACTCTGGAGGTGAAACAACGTACACGAGTCCACTAATCACCATACAATACACTACTATGGATTCATCCCCGTCTCCCTACGAGAAGGCCATCCATAGCACTCACACTTGTCTTGAGCATTTTAGAGTATCCACTTCAAGTTGTCTATGTACCATGTAAGCATCCAAGAAGTCCATAACCGCGGACCCGGCTATTCGAATAGATCATGTTAACCCTGCAGGGGTGTACTTCTTCACACACGCTCTCGCCACTTACCGCCATGTACACGTCATGTATCTCGGCAACCTTCAAGCGGAAGCCTGGCGAGGGTGTCGGCCACGACCTGACTAACCACACAAGACTCTAGTCCAGGTTTATCGCCTATTCGGGTTCCATCCGCAAGGAGATCCGGCCGGGGTGTCGCTTACGGCCCCAAACGATGTGTACAGGGTTCCCGAGCCCACCAACCGGGTGCCACTCGGTACACCGGGCCACGTGTGCCTAGTCTGTCCCAAGCCCACCCTGCCGGGTGCCACTTGGTAGAAAAATAGCACTACCTACAAACACCAGAAACTAGTTGCGACTCCTGGACAGAGACCAAGTTGGTTAATAAGTCGAGAGGGGTCGAGTTACCGGAACCCAATGTGTGGTAGTATCGAGTCATTGGACAACATACATAGAACTCAGTGCTTAAGGACGGTTCCAGTGAGACAACCCACCATGTACTCCTACATGGCCTCTCACCGCTACCTTTACCAAATCGTGTTCACACACTTCACTCTCAGCATCAGAACATATCGTAACACTCCAATTCATTCCCAATGAATCAGACCTGACACAACTCTAAGCAATAGCAGGCATAGCATGGTAGGAACACATCAGTGGCTTCAATCAACTCCTACACATGCTAGTGGGTTTCAACTATTTACTGTGGCAATGACAGGTCATGCAGAGGAATGGGTTCAACTACCGCAGCACAAAGTAGCAGATGAACCGTTGTTGTCCTAATGCAATAACTGAGAGCAGGAGCGAGAGAGTAGGGTTTTATCGAAATGAACAAGGGGGTTTGCTTGCCTGGTAAATCAACAAGGGAGGCACTGCTTCACAGACAGGTACTCTGGAACGTCTCCGGAGCAGGACCTATCGAGAAGGAACGGTGCCGGCAATCAATACACAATCATATGCAACAATATGATGCATGAACATGGCATGTAGATGTGATGCTGTTTGAGCTAATGCAACTAGTATCATTGGTTTGAAGTCCATTTGAACCAAAGGTTCAAATGCATTTCTAAATTAAGTCTCTTATATATGCCATAATGTGTTTTCCCATATTCAGCATGTATAAGTTGGTTTTTCATGCATGAAACTAGTACAGATGGAAAGATTGCATTTTTCTGATAATTTTTCATATATAAATTATTTTAATCTGAGCTACGGTTGAATTGTTATGAATTTTTGAAGTTTAAAACAATTTCTGGAATTTTCTGATTAAATTTAAATCCAGAAATCATATATTGCGTCAGCATGACGTCAGCACGACGTCAGCGGTCAACTGGGCTGGTCCGGGTCAAACCTGACGTGTGGGACCCACACGTCAGTGACAGGGGGGTTAAACAGGGGTTAATTTAGTTTAATTAAAAGGTTAGGGGGCACCGGGGCCCACTGTCAGTGTCAGGGGGGGGTTAGTTAAGCGGTGATTAGCACTAAGCTAATCACCTGACGGGCCGGGCCCACATGGCAGGGCTCAGGCGACGGGGCTCGCCGCCGGCGACCTCTGGACGCGGCGGAGTCCGCGCCACAGGCCACGGGGACGGCGTCTGAGAGCACCGGGGCGTAGCCCGGGCTCTCGCGCATCTGGTGGGACAGGTGGGAGGAGCGGGGAAGGCCGGAGCTCGCCGGAGCAAAGCTCGCGGCGGCGGCCGGAGTTCGGGCGCGAGCGGGATCGGGCTGCGGGGCACGGGGAGGCCACCTGAGGGGCTCGGCGGCACCCTCGTGGCACCAGGAGCGCGAAGGGATGCTTGGTTTGGGCGGAGACGGGCCGAGACGGCGACGGCGACATGGACGGCGGCGAGAGGCTTCGGCCGTGGTGGGGAGCGGCGCTACGGCGCGGAAACGAGGGGGAGAAGAGAGGGGAACGGTGGAGGAGCTCACCGCGGATCCAACGGCGTCGTCGGCGAGCTCGGGGAAGGCTTGGGGCAGCCGGAGCGACGACGACGATCTCGTCGGCCGGAGCTTGAAGACGACGGCGATTGCGATGAAGCGGGGCTTCCCCGGGTTGCTTGCTCGGTGAGGAGGGAGAGGGGGTCGCGGCGGAGCTCGGGGACTCTACGGAGGGGCGAGGGAACGGCGGGGAGCGCGTCGTTGGTGAGCTGCGGCGGCGGCAGTGCTTCGGGTGAGAGGGAGAGAGAGCAGGGGAAGGGAATGAGGGCGAGGGAGAGTGCGAGGGGGTCGGGGTGGCTGCGTGGCGTCGTCCGGGGCATCGAGGGCGACGAGAAGGGCGCCAGGCAGGCAGGGAGGGAGGTGGCGTGGCGCGGTGGCGCGCGCGCGCGCCGGGCACGCTCCGTTCCCCTGTCGGGGAGGAAGACGACAGAGGAGGGGGGCCAGGTGGGCTGGGCCGCCTGCTGGCTGGGCCGGCCTGCTGCGGCTGGGCTGCACAGGGGAAGCCCCAGGTAAGCCCCTCCTTCTTTTATTTCTGTTTTCTATTTTTTTTGACATTTGTTTTGATTTAATAAAATACCAAATCAATTTATTACCTTATGCCAATTTTTGCAGGAGCTAGATATATTAGTCCAGAGCTCCTTTATAAATGACATAATTTTTGGACCATATTTCATATATATAGCAATATATTTCCAATGCAAATATTTATCGAATTAATCCAAATGTCCAAAATAAATATCCATGATCTCCTAAAAATATTGTTTTGATTTTTATCTCTGTCCAATATTTTCAGAGGGCAACATGAGCATTTTCTTGGACCCTTTTGGAGAAATTTTTATTTGGGTCATTTTCAAAAATGATTGTGAGGGTTCCACCAATCCTCATTTCAAATTTAAATGAAATTTAAATATGATGCACAAATGGCTAGCTAGTCTAAGTCATACCAGACTAGGGATGTGACACTGGGGTTGGCCTATAAAACCCCCCATGATCCCTCATGCACATGGGCAAGCACGCAGGGAAGTAGCCAACCGATCAGTAGAACACACAAACACACACAGGGAGAAGGAGTAGCCTGAGCCTAGGCTAGCCTTCCTTCTTCCTCCAAACAGCTCTAGGAGCAACTCTGTACTGTTGCATATCGACCACACTCGGCAGGACTAGGGGTGTTATATCTCCAGAGAGCCCCGAACCTGGGTATGTCTTGCATCCCGCGCTCGCTCATGCCGACCTCGCCTCTGGATCCCACCAGTGCCCTCGAGCCTCCTCCTCTCTTTAGCGATCCCTTGGCATCTGCCGTGCGCCCACCGCGACAATGTCTCTTACTGATTTACCGCTATCATTTTAGGGTTATGCTTTAGAGATGGTTGCGTTCACTTTAAATAGGGCACCATCAAAATCCGTTGACACGACGCCTTATGAACTGTGGTTTGTCAAGAAACCAAAGTTGTCATTTCTTAAAGTTTGGGGCTGCGATGCTCATGTGAAAAAGCTTCAACCTGATAAGCTCGAACTCAAATCTGAGAAGTGTGTATTCATAGGTTACCCAAAGGAGACTGTTGGGTACACCTTCTATCACAGATCCGAAGGCAAAATCTTTGTTGCTAAGAATGGATCCTTTCTAGAGAAGGAGTTTCTCTCGAAAGAAGTGAGTGGGAGGAAAGTAGAACTTGATGAGTTAATTGTATCTTCTCCCTTATTGGAAAGTAGTTCATCACATAAATCAATTCCAGTGATTCCTACACCAATTAGTGAGGAAGCTAATGATGATGATCATGAAACTTCAGATCAAGTCACTACCGAACCTCGTAGGTCTTCCAGTACCGAACCTCGTAGGTCTTCCAGTACCGAACCTCGTAGGTCTTCCAGTACCGAACCTCGTAGGTCTTCCAGAGTAAGATCCGCACCAGAGTGGTATGGTAATACTATTCTGGAAGTCATGTTACTAGACCATGGTGAACCTACGAACTATGAGCAAGCGATGATGAGCCTAGATTCCACGAAATGGCTTGAGGCCATGAAATCTAAGATGGGATCCATGTATGAGAACAAAGTGTGGACTTTGGTGGATTTGCTCGATGATCGGCAAGCCATAGAAAATAAATGGATCTTCAAGAAGAAGACCAACGCTGACGGTAATTTTACTGTCTACAAAGCTCAACTTGTTGCGAAAGGTTTTCGACAAGTTCAAGGAGTTGACCACAATAAGACTTTCTCACCCGTAGCGATGATTAAGTCTGTCCGAATCATGTTAGCAATTGTCACATTTTATGATTATGAAAATTGGCAGATGGATGTCAAAACTGCATTCCTGAATGGATTTCTGGAAGAAGAGTTGTATATGATGCAACCAGAAGGTTTTGTCGATCCAAAGGGTGCTAACAAAGTGTGCAAGCTCCAGCAATCCATTTATGGACTGGTGCAAGCCTCTCGGAGTTGGAATAAACGCTTTGATAGTGATTTCAAAGCATATGGTTTTATACAGACTTTTGGAGAAGCCTGTATTTACAAGAATGTGAGTGGGAGCTCTGTATCATTTCTAATATTATATGTGGATGGCATATTGTTAATTGGAAATTATATAGGATTTCTAGATAGCATAAAGGGATACTTGAATAAGAGTTTTCGATGAAAGACCTCGGTGAAGCTGCTTACATATTGGGCATCAAGATCTATAGAGATAGATCAAGACACTTAATTGGACTTTCACAAAGCACATACCTTGATAAAGTTTTGAAGAAGTTCAAAATGGATCAATCAAAGAAAGGGTTTTTGCCTGTGTTACAAGGTGTGAAGTTGAGTCAGACTCAATGCCCGACCACTGCAGAAGATAGAGAGAAAATGAAATTCATTCCCTATGCTTCAGCCATAGGTTCTATCAGGTATGCAATGTTGTGTAACAGACCTGATGTGTGCCTTGCTATAAGCATAGCAGAGAGGTACCAAAGTAATCTCGGAGTGGAGCACTACACAGCGGTCAAGAACATCCTGAAATACCTGAAAAGGACTAAGGATATGTTTCTCGTTTATGGAGGTGACAAAGAGCTCGTCATAAATGGTTACGTTGATGCAATCTTTGACACTGATCCGGATGACTCAAAGTTGCAACCGGATACGTATTTTTATTGAATGGAGGAGCTGTCAGTTGGAGCAGTTCCAAGCAGAGCGTCGTGGCGGGATCTACATGTGAAGTGAAGTACATTGATGCTTCAGAAGCAGTAAATGAAGGAGTCTGGATGAAGGAGTTTATATCCGATCTAGGTGTCATACCTAGTGCATTGGGTCCAATGAAAATCTTTTGTGACAATACCGGTGCAATTCCTTTGCCAAAGGAATCCATATTTCACAAGAAAACCAAGCACATCAAGAGACGCTTCAATTCCATCCATCATCAAATTTCGGAGTGGGACATAGAGATTTGCAAGATACATACGGATCTGAATGTTGCAGACTCGTTGACTAAGCCTCTTCCACGAGCAAAACATGATCAGCACCAAAGCTCCATGGGTGTTAGAATCATTACTATCTAATATAGATTATTGACTCTAATGCAAGTGGGAGACTGAAGGAAATATGCCCTAGAGGCAATAATAAAGTTATTATTTATTTCCTTATTTCATGATAAATGTTTATTATTCATGCTAGAATTTTATTAACCAGAAACTTAGTACATGTGTGAATACATAGACAAAACATATTGTCCCTAGTATGCCTCTACTATACTAGCTCATTAATCAAAGACGGTTATGTTTCCTAAACATAGACATGTGTTGTCATTTGATGAACATGATCACATCATTAGGAGAATCATGTGATGGACATGACTGATATGTCTCCAACGTATCTATAATTTATGAAGCATTCATGCTATTATATTATCTGTTTTGAATGATTATGGGCTTTATTATACACTTTTATATTACTTTTGGGACTAACCTATTAACCGGAGGCCGAGCCCATATTGCTGTTTTATTGCCTGTTTCAGTATTTCAAAGAAAAGGAATATCAAACGGAGTCCAAACGGAATGAAACCTTAAGCAGTGTTATTTTTGGGAAGAATATCACCCAGGAGACTTGGAGTTCACGTCAGAAGAGCCTCGAGGAGGCCACGAGGTAGGAGGGCGCCCCTCCCCCCCTACTGGGCGCCCCCCCTGTCTCGTGGGCCCCTCGAGCACCTCCCGACCGACTTCTTTCGCCTATATAAGCCTACGTACCCTAAAAACATCGAAAATCAAGATAAATAGGGAGTTCCGCCGCCGCAAGCCTCTGTTGCCACCAAAAACCTCTCAGGAGCCCTTCCCGGCACCCTGCCGGAGGGGGGATCCTTCACCGGTTGCATCTTCATCATCCCGGCGCTATCCATGACGAGGAGGGAGTAGTTCACCCTCGAGGCTGAGGGTATGTACCAATAGCTATGTGTTTGATCTCTCTCTCTCTCTCGTGTTCTCTCTCGTGTTCCCTCTATGGCACGATCTTGATGTATCCCAAGCTTTGCTATTGTAGTTGGATCTTATGATGTTTCTCCCCCTCTACTCTCTTGTGATGAATTGAGTTTTCCCCTTTGAAGTTATCTTATCGGATTGAGTGTTTTATGAGAACACTTGATGTATGTCTTGCCATGCTTATCTGTGTTGACAATGGGATATCATGTGCCACTTGATGTATGTTTTGGTGACCAACTTGCGGGTTCCGCCCATGAACCTATGCATAGGGGTTGGCACACGTTCTTGACTCTCCGATAGAAACTTTGGGGCACTCTTTGAAGTACTTTGTGTTGGTTGAATAGATGAATCTGAGATTGTGTGATGCATATCGTATAATCATGCCCACGGATACTTGAGGTGACAATGGAGTATCTAGGTGACATTAGGGTTTTGATTGATTTGTGTCTTAAGGTGTTATTCTAGTACGAACTCTTCAATAGATTGATCCGAAAGAATAACTTTGAGGTGGTTTCGTACCCTACCATAATCTCTTTGTTTGTTCTCCGCTATTAGTGTCTTTGGAGTGACTCTTTGTTGCATGTTGAGGGATTGTTATATGATCTATCTATGTTATTATTGTTGAGAGAACTTGCACTAGTGAAAGTATGAACCCTAGGCCTTGTTTCCTACCATTGCAATACCGTTTACGCTCACTTTTGCCATTAGTTACCTTGCTGTTTTTTATAATTTCAGATTACAAATACCTTTATCTACCATCCATATTGCACTTGTATCACCATCTCTTCGCCAAACTAGTGCACCTATACAATTTACCATTGTATTGGGTGTGTTGGGGACACAAGAGACTCTTTGTTATTTCGTTGCAGGGTTGTTTGAGAGAGAACATCTTCATCCTACGCCTCCTACGGATTGATAAACCTTAGGTCATCCACTTGAGGGAAATTTTCTACTGTCCTACAAACTTGTGCACTTGCAGGCCCAACAACGTCTACAAGAAGAAGGTTGTGTAGTAGACATCAAGCTCTTTTCTGGCGCCGTCGCCGGGGAGGCTAGGTAAGCGGTACTCACACCCCGTCAACTAAGCTCTTTTCTGGCGCCGTTGCCGGGGAGGTGAGTGCTTGAAGGTATATCTTTAGACCTCGCAATCGAATCTTTTTGTTTCTTGTTTTATCACTAGTTTAGTTTATAAAAGAAAATTACAAAAAAATGGAGTTAAGTTTGTCTCAGACGCTTCATCTTTTTAGTATCTTTCGTGAGTATGATGAAAAGGAAAATTGTGCTCAAGTGCTAGAAGAAGAATGCATTAGAATGTTCGGTACTAGATCTTTGTATGATGAGCATGATTGCAATGTTGTTAGTATGAATTCCTTGAATATCCATGATGCTAATGATATGCAAAGCCACAAGCTTGGGGAAGCTATGTTTGATGAAGATGATATGTTTAGTCCCCCAAGTTTTGATGAGAATATTTATTATGTTGAAAGCATGCCTCCTATTAATGATGATTATATTGATGAAAGTGGGTTTCGAAGAGTGTCAACTTTAGGAAGTAGTGATCCCACTATTTTGGAGGATGTTGAATCTTATTGTGATGAACATGAAAGTGGATTTGGAAGAGTGTCAACTTTATTTAGTGATGATTCCACTATTTCGGAAGAGGTTCCAATTGATTATGAGAACAAAGTTGCTATCTATGATGATTATTGTGATGACTTGTATGCTATTAATAATAATGATAACCATGAAACTTGTCATCATGATTTTAGTTTTCAATTGGATTATGCTTCACATGATAATTATTTTGTTGAGTTTGCTCCCACTACTATTCATGAGAAGAATTTTGCTTATGTGGAGATTAGTAAAATTTCTATGCTTGTAGATATGAAAAGAATGCTTTAGGTGCTGGTTATATTGTTGAATTCATTCATGATGCTACTGAAAATTATTATGAGAGAGGAACATATGCTTGTAGGAATTGCAATAATATCAAGTTTCCTCTCTATGTGTTGAAATTTTTGAAGTTATGCTTGTTTTACCTTCCTATGCTAGTTGATTATTGTTCCCATAAGTTATTTGCTCACAAAATCCCTATGCATAGGAAGTGGGTTAGGCTTAAATGTGCTAGTCATATGCTTCATGATGCTCCCGTTGTGTTTCAATTCTTATCTTTTATGTGAGCATCATTGCCATCATCATGCCTAGCTAAAAAGGCATTAAAGAAAAGTGCTTGTTTGGAGACAACCCAATATTTATCCTTAATGTTTTTGTGTGTCCACATGGTTATGCTACTGTATTAATCATGTTTTATAGCTTTTGTTTCAATAAAGTGCCAAGTAGAGCCTTTGGGAAGACTTGGGTGAAGTCTATGTGATCTTGCTGTGAAAAACAGAAACTTTTATGCTCACGAGATTAGCTGCCATGTTTTACTGAAGAGTTATTTTAGGTTTCTTCTTTTTTCAGATGGTTAATAGACAAATTCCTCAGGCCCAGAAATTTATTTCATAATTTTTGGGGTTCCAGAAGTATACGTTTGATACAGATTACTACAGACTGTTCTGTTTTTGACAGATTCTGTTTTCTATGTGTTGTTTGCTTATTTTGATGAATCTATGGCTAGTATGTAAGGGTATGAACCATAGAGAAGTTAGAATATAGTAGATATTACACCAATATGAATTTATAATGAGTTCATTACAGTACCTAAGTGGTGATTTATTTTCTTATACTAACGGAGCTTACGAGTTTTATTTTGAGTTTTGTGTGGTTGAAGTTTTCAAGTTTTGGGTAAAAAGATTGGATGGA
Source organism: Triticum aestivum (assembly GCF_018294505.1). Lineage (NCBI taxonomy): Eukaryota > Viridiplantae > Streptophyta > Magnoliopsida > Poales > Poaceae > Triticum > Triticum aestivum. The sequence goes on along the minus strand of NC_057813.1, from coordinate 181,360,377 downwards.
CTATGGAATAAAGAGTGGCAAGAGCCTAAGATTGGGGATGCCAAAGGCACCCCAAGGTAATATTCAAGGACAACCAAGCAACTAAGCTTGGGGATGCCCTGGATGGCATCCCCTCTTTCGTCTTCGTTCATCGGTAACTTTACTTGGAGCTATATTTTTATTCGCCACATGATATGTGTTTTGCTTGGAGCGTCATTTTATTTTGTTATTTTTTTCTTGCTGTTAGTTGGAATAATGTTTTGCATCTTTAGTTTCAATAAAAATGTCAAGGATAGCCTTTACCATGCTTATTTTGCTAGTATACATGTTGCTGTTTGAAGACAGAAAGTTTACCGCTGTTGCAAAAATTCCCTAGAAAAGTCAGAGAATGGTCTAATGCTGAATCTTTTTTCATATTGAGCTCTGATAAATCTTCTACAGCGTAGTATTTTTCTCATAATTTTTGGAGTTAGGGAAGTATGATGAATCTTGCATTCTTTACAGACTATACTGTTTTGGCAGATTGCTGTTATGGTTGCATTGTTTGCATATGTTTGCTTGTTTAATGATTCTATTTGAGGATAGGAGTATTAAATATGCAGAGGCATTTAGTATGCAATGTTGAATAATAATTTAAGTGATTTGTTACAGCAGAAAAATGATAAGGTTTTGCATTGGTTTATACTAACCTATCTCACGAGTTCTTGTTGAGTTTGGTGTGGATGAAGCTTTTGATAAAAAGAGAAACCATGATATGAGAGGAATTAAGGAGACATAAAAGCTCAAGCTTAGGGATGCCCAAGGCACCCCAAGATAATATTTCAAGAAGTCTCAAGCATCTAAGCTTGGGGATGCCCCGGTAGGCATCCCACCTTTCTTCTTCAACAACTATCGGTTAGTATCGGTTGAGCCTAAGTTTTTGCTTCTTCACATGAGTTGTGCTATCCTTGCAATGTCATTTTATTTTGTTTTTCTTGCTGCTTGAATACAATACCAAGATCTGAAATTATTTAATGAGAGAGAGTCTTCACATAGTTACATAATTATTTAGCTACTCATTGATCTTCACTTATATCTTTTTGGAGTAGTTTTCATTTACTCGTGTGCTTCACTTATATCCTATGAGTAAATGGTTGAATGAGTTGAATGTCATAAATCTGAATTTATATATGTTTCATTTGCTTATCCCATGGGGAGTAATGACTTCACATCTAAGAAGTAGAGGTTGTAAATTTATTGACGGTTAGCAAGCATTGTATTAGTCATTTGAACAATTCATGAAAGAATATTGAAGGAAGAGAGATTTCACATATAAATATATTATCATAGACATCTTTTATAATTGTGAGCACTCATTAAGTATGACATGCTAAAGAGTTGATGTTGGACAAGGAAGACAACGTAATGGGTTATGTTTTCTCACATCTCAGTTAAAGTATATTGTCATGGATCATTCAAACATGTTGAGCTTGCCTTTCCCCCTCATGCTAGCCAAAAATTCCTAGCACCAAGTAGAGATACTACTTGTGCTTCCAAATATCCTTAAACCCAGTTTTGCCATGAGAGTCCACCATATCTACCTATGGATTGAGTAAGATCCTTCAAGTAAGTTGTCATCGGTGCAAGCAATAAAAATTGCTCTCTAAATATGCATGACTTATTAGTGTGGAGAAAATAAGCTTTGTACGATCTTGTTATGGAAGCAATAAAAGCGACGGACTGCATAATAAAGGTCCATATACAAGGGGCAATATAAAGTGACGTTCTTTCGCATTAAGATTTTGTGTATCCAACCTTAAAAGCGCATGACAACCTCTGCTTCCCTCTGCGAAGGGCCTATCTTTTACTTTATGTCTTCTACTTTATGCAAGAGTCAAGGTGATCTTCACCTTTCCCTTTTTCATTTTATCCTTTGGCAAGCACTTTGTGTTAGGGTGATCCTGATATATATATCCAATTGGATGTATGTTAGCATGAACTATTATTGTTGACATCACCCAAAGGTGAATACGTTTGGAGGCAACATTATAAGCCCCTATCTTTCTTTGTGTCTGATTAAAACTTCATAACCACAAGTATTGCGTGAGTGTTAGCAATTGTAGAAGACTATATGATAGTTGAGTATGTGGAGTTTGCTATTCCTGAAAATAGGATGGATTGCAATTGTTTGATGACCAAGAATGAAGTTTGCTAGTTTTCAAGAAAGTTTATGGTCTATGCTTTGACATGTGAATAGCTTGTTACTTTATCATGAAAAGTTTTATGAGATGAACTATTGTTATGACATATTATCATGCTAGAAAAGGTGATTGAAATTATCATTGATCAAACTTGTGCACCTTCTAGCATTCACACTTCATAAATTCTTTCTTTATCATTTACCTACTCGAGGACGAGCAGGAATCAAGCTTGGGGATGCTGATACATCTCCAACGTATCTATAATTTATGAAGCATTCATGCTATTATATTATCTGTTTTGAATGATTATGGGCTTTATTGTACACTTTTATATTACTTTTGGGACTAACCTATTAACCGGAGGCCTAGCCCATATTGTTGTTTTATTGCATGTTTCAGTATTTTGAAGAAAAGGAATATCAAACGGAGTCTAAACGGAATGAAACCTTCGACAGCGTTATTTTTGGGAAGAATATCACCCAGGAGACTCGGAGTTCACGTCAGAAGAGCCTCGAGGAAGCCACGAGATAGGAGGGTGCCCCCCCCCCTACTGGGCGCACCCCCCTATCTCGTGGGCCCCTCGAGCACCTCCCGACCGACTTCTTTCGCCTGTATAAGCCTACGTACCCTAAAAACATCGAAAATCAAGATAGATTGGGAGTTCCGCCGCCGCAAGCCTCTGTAGCCAACAAAAACCTCTCGGGAGCCCTTCCCGGCACCCTGCCGGAGGTGGGATCCTTCACCGGTGACCATCTTCATCATCCTGGCGCTATCCATGATGAGGAGGGAGTAGTTCACCCTCGAGGCTGAGGGTATGTACCAGTAGCTATGTGTTTGATCTCTCTCTCTTGTGTTCTCTCTTGTATTCTCTCTCGTGTTCCCTCTATGGCACGATCTTGATGTATCCCGAGCTTTGCTATTGTAGTTGGATCTTATGATGTTTCTCCCCCTCTACTCTCTTGTGATGAATTGAGTTTTCCCCTTTGAAGTTATCTTATCGGATTGAATCTTTTATGAGAACACTTGATGTATGTCTTGTCGTGCTTATCTGTGGTGACAATGGGATATCATGTGCCACTTGATGTATGTTTTGGTGACCAACTTGCGGGTTCCGCCCATGAACCTATGCATAGGGGTTGACACACGTTCTTGACTCTCCGGTAGAAACTTTGGGGCACTCTTTGAAGTACTTGGTGTTGGTTGAATAGATGAATCTAAGATTGTGTGATGCATATCGTATAATCATGCCCACGGATACTTGAGGTGACAATGGAGTATCTAGGTGACATTAGGGTTTTGGTTGATTTGTGTCTTAAGGTGTTATTCTAGTACGAACTCTTGAATAGATTGATCCGAAAGAATAACTTTGAGGTGGTTTCGTACCCTACCATAATCTCTTCGTTTGTTCTCCGCTATTAGTGTCTTTGGAGTGACTCTTTGTTGCATGTTGAGGGATTGTTATATGATCTATCTATGTTATTATTGTCGAGAGAACTTGCACTAGTGAAAGTATGAACCCTAGGCCTTGTTTCCTACCATTGCAATACCGTTTACGCTCACTTTTGCCATTAGTTACCTTGCTGTTTTTTATAATTTCAGATTACAAATACCTTTATCTACCATCCATATTGCACTTGTATCACCATCTCTTCGCCAAACTAGTGCACCTATACAATTTACCATTGTATTGGGTGTGTTGGGGACACAAGAGACTCTTTGTTATTTGGTTGTAGGGTTGTTTGAGAGAGAACATCTTCATCCTACGCCTCCTACGGATTAATAAACCTTAGGTCATCCACTTGAGGGAAATTTTCTACTGTCCTACAAACCTGTGCACTTGCAGGCCCAACAGCGTCTACAAGAAGAAGGTTGTGTAGTAGACATCAATGACCCATCCGTTAGCTTAGCATTATGATCGTTACAGTTTCATTGCTACTGCTTTCTTCATGACTTATACATGTTCCTTAGACTATTAGATTATGCAACTCCCAAATACCGAAGGAACACTTTGTGTGCAACCAAACGTCACAATGTAAAAGGGTGAATATAAAGGTGCTCTACAGGTGTCTCCAAAGGTGTTTGTTGGGTTGGCATAGGTCGAGATTAGGATTTGTCACTCTGTGCTTCCGAGAGGTATCTTTGGGCCCTCTCGGTAATGCTCATCCCTATAAGTATTGCAAGCATTGTGACTAATGAGTTAGTTGTGGGATGAATTATTACGGAACGAACAAAGAGACTAGCCGGCAACGAGATTGAACTAGGTATATTGATACCGACGATCGAATCTCGGGCAAGTAACACACCGATGACAAAGGGAACAACGTATGTAGTTATGCGGTTTGACCGATAAAGATCTTCGTAGAATATGTAGGAGCCAATATGAGCATCCAGGTTCCGCTATTAGTTATTGACCGGAGATGTGTCTTGATCATGTATACATAGCTCTCGAACCCGTAGGGTCCGCACGCTTAATGTTCGATGATGATATGTATTATGAGTTATGTGTTCTTGATGATCGAAGTTTGTTCAGAGTCCCGGATGAGATCACAGACGTGACGAGGAGTCTCGAGATGGTCGAGACATAAAGATTGATATATTGGACGACTATATTCGGACACCGGAAGTGTTCCGCAGAAGTTTCGGATAAAACCGGAGTGCCTGAGGGTTATCGGAACCCCCCGGGGAACTAATGGGCCACATGGGCCTTGGTGGAGAGAAAGAGTGTGGCGGCTAGGGCAGGCCACGCGCCCCCTCCCCCTTAGGTCCAAATTGGACTAGGGAAGGGGGGGCGGCGCCCCCCTTTCCTTCTCCCTCTCCCTCTCCTTCCTTCCCCACCTCTCCCTCTTGGTGGAATCCTACTAGGACTAGTAGTCCTAGTAGGACTCCCCTTGTGGGGCGCGCACTAGGAGGGCCGGCTGGCCTCCCCTTTCTCCTTTATATATGGGGGCAAGGGGCACCCTAGAACACACAAGTTTCTCTCCCAACCGTGTGCGGTGCCCCCCTCCACAGTTACACACCTCGATCATACCATCATGTGTCTTAGGCGAAGCCCTGCATCGGTAGCATCATCATCACCGTCGCCACGCCGTCGTGCCGACGGAACTCACCCTCGTCCTCAACTGGATCAAGAGCACAAAGGACGTCATCGAGTTGAACGTGTGCTGAACGCGTAGGTGTCGTACGTTCGGTACTTGATCGATTGGATCGCGAAGAAGTTCGACTACATCAACCGCGTTATTGAAACGCTTCCGCTTTCAGTCTACAAGGGTACATGGGCATACTCTCCCCTCTCATTGCAATGCATCACCTAGATAGATTTTACGTGATCGTAGGAAATTTTTGAAATTACTGTGTTCCCCAACAGTCATTTTGGCAGCTCTCCCGGATCCGAGCAGGTGGATCCATCTTGACGTTGCAGCGAACTAATAGTGTTCTTGGCTTTGCGTGCACTTGCCTTTTTTGGAAATATTTTGTGTTGGAATCTCCCTCAACTAGCCATTGAATGTGTGAGCGTTGTATCATCATGATCTCCTCCCGGTATGAAAGCTCAACCATCCCGTCCTACACTCGCAGCTCGTCGAGCCCCGGCCCTACCAGTAGTGGTTCAGCATGGAAGGCCGCAAGTTGCTGCCTTAGTTCCCGGAGCTCCTGCCGAATTGAGCCAAACGGAAGCTTTCCCCATCGTTTCAACATAGAGGCCACGATGTTCAGCTTGTTTGCCAGTTTAGCGACCGTGGTAGCCGGACGGTCCTTCTCCCATGCCTGCTCGAGCACGCCCTCAAAACTACTGTCAGTTTCCCATGCACATTCATAATGAAACGACTTCTTCAATCTATGTCTCACGCTATTGGATTCCAATTCAATAGACAACACAATAGGACAGTGATCTGATATTGCCGCTGTGAGGTGCTCAACCGATGTGAACGAGAACATTCCAGACCAGCTGGGGTGGCCAGAGCTCTGTCTAAGAAACATGACAGAACTCACCCCCACTACTCTCTTCTCAAAAGTACAGTCCAGCCCCTTGTAGCCCAAGTCCGCTAATTCGCACACATCAACTTCCTCACGGAAGCCTGCAATTTGTGAATTGTCATGTTCATTTGGTCCCATATGTTCTTCCAGCTTGAAAATCTCATTGAAGTCTCCCATGCAAATCCATGGCAACATGCTTTCTCCTCTCAGAAATTTCATAGTGTCCCATGTCTTGTATCTTAAACTCCTGTTTGCAGCCCCATAAAAACAAGATAATCGCCATGGATCCTTACCCGGTTCTGATATCACCGAGTCAATATGATACTGTGAAAAGCTCTTTATTTCGAGATTGACATTATTCTTCCTGTACAAGCAAGGTCCTCCACTCCTACCGCTACTTCCTACTCCAAAACTACTGCTAAAATCTAACCTACCAACCAACCCTTCCACTCGATACTTCGCTAGTTGAGTTTCAACAATGCATAGGGCCGACGGCGCACTAGCCTCCACGAGGTCACGGAGCTCACGAACTGGCACGGGATCGCCAATCCCACGACAGTTCCAACATAGGGTCCTCATGAGCACGACGGTCCTCCGCTCTGGAGGCTTCCTGATTTGTAATATCCATCTCATCCACCGCAACAGTTCCATCATGCTTCCTCCTCTTTGGCACCTGGGTTTTCTGTGGCGTAGACACCTGCCCCTCCATAGGAGTGTTTGGGGAGGCTCCTTAGATAATAAGAACCGTACCCGCCACCCTGCCAGCTAGGTTTGGGACCGGCTGGCCCCTAATGTTCAGTGATCCATCTGCGGAAACAAGGCGTTTGCGAGCTCCCTTATCCCCTTCCTCTTCAAGAACCTTCCCTACAACAACAAAGTTTGCCCCATCACTTCCGTCCTGACCCCTCCCCATTCCATGAGACTCTCCTCTACCCTTGCTACTGCTCGCCCCCCTACCCCCTCGTCCTCCTCTTCTTGCTCTCCCTCCCATCCTCCCACCTCCTCCACCATCACTCCTGCCCCGGACGCTCCAGGACTGATCAGCAGAGGGCTCCGGATCCCACAACAACCACTCCCCCCATTCGAACCATGCGGGGTCATGCACCCCATCGCCACACTCACTAGCAAGGTGACCAACTAGGCCACAAGAGAAGCAAAAGTCTGTCAGTTTTCATAATAGACGTTGAATTTCTTATGCTCCTTTAGCTTAATTGGGACAAAACAGACAAGGGGTATATTGACATCAAGGAACACCCGTGTCCTAAGAATGCTAGGGGGATATATCCTACCCTCATTGACAATCACATTCAAAGGTGGCCTGCCTATCTTTGTAGCCACCTTCTCTGCTAGATCTTTCTTCCTTGTAAGACCATCCGAAAGCCCTTTAACTCTAGCCCACACCGGGTACTTGTTTAGTTTAAATTTGGTGACATCCGAGAATCCATCATATTCCTGAAGCACGACCGGCGCCCTCCTAAACAGCCAAGGACCGCCATCCATGATTTTCCTCCAATCACCCAAACAATGGCATTGTACCAAAAAGAGGTTTGGTCCCTTGATATTGAATGTGACTCCCTGTGCTGCCATCCAAGCATTCCTCATCTTCGTTAAGAGCGCCGCATGACTGAACGGCTTTGTAGTATGAACCCTAAAAAGGTCCAACCAGCGGACATCTTTCACCAGTTATAGCGCTACTGGGCCTGAGCCATATGGGACACGCAGGGGCAAATGTCGTTTATAGCACTACTGGGCCGGGGCCATATGGAACACGTGTGGGTGAATGCTGTTTTATAGCGGTTCATAGTGACTAGGCACTATTACGATATACCCCTAAAATAGACACTACTATGATGTACTATATCAAACTAATGAGGATGATCTAAAACATGCTTAGAAAAATTATGTGAAGCATAATACAGATACCGGCTATCATAACACGCACACGCACACGCATACTTTACCTGACACCTCATAGTCGATGAGCATGCCATACTACCGAGAGTGACGTCGGAATGCCTGAAAAAAATACATGAAATATGCTAGCATCCATGCCAGGTCTATGGCTTATAACCCTAATGAACTGGTTTCACCACAAAAGAACCTAAATTATGCTTAGTTGAAAATGTGCTAAAAGTTCGTATAGCACAAACAAACCCTACTTGTAGTCCACACCTCTCTCACATATAAAGTGAATACAGTAATACTGAAGAGAGAAGACATCATCGATCTAGAGTAAACTCCACCCTCTTGGAGCCCGTGAAAAGGGGCCGCTTCATTTGAGGAGATTGTTACCTCGGATGCTGCCACTAGGCGTCCAAATGTACGTGGCTAGCTAACCAGCGGTTCATGGCTCGCTAGTTTATGCAGTGGACGGATGGCGTTTACGTTCCCCAACAATGGCGTGCTCACTTGTCATCTCTCGTTTGGAACATTGAGCTTGTTCGGCCTTGACCACGGCATTTCGTGGACCGGCAAGGTTTTCTTGCTCACGTTTTACTTTTGGTATGTAATCGCAAAAAATAGTTATTACTACTACAGAACAAGATTGAGAGTAATAATACGGTGGAAAGATATCGGCAATGTCGGGGTCTACATCGACGTACGGTGGCGACGTCAATATGTGGCGGCCTGGCCAGGGTTGTTGGGGCAGCGTGAGCTCCAACGACTCCATCCGGTCCTGGGCCGTCGAACGAACAGCGGACGGCAGATATCCGGTCACAGTTGGCGCTCCCGCCACGCCGACGACTTTTCCCCATGCCTCCCGTTCTCCCGCGGCATGCCGCATGCCCAGCTTTTCTCCTGGCGGAGCCCACTCCTCATGACCAGACGGCAGCATATGGTCATGGTGTGCACACCACCCATGGTTCGGACATAAACCCCGAGAATGCCACTTGGTAGCGAACGGCTAAGCAATGTTACGCATAATGGCATCGTTGCAAATAACCGGCAAACCCAAGGTTGATTTCTGCGGCTCGCCACGGCACTACCAACGTCCGGTGTCCCATTAAAAAAAAACGCCCGGTGTTCAAACTGGGGTTGGTGGCGTGGCGCCGATAGGTCCGTAGCATCACAATTTGCCGATCCATTAAACTAAGAAACCATTCTGCTGACTCGAAACCCACGAGAGGCAGCCGGCAGCCACTTCCATTTTGTACTTAATTGCAGCCATTAGTCAGCCATGATCGGATCCTGGCCCGGTGCTCTGCATGTGCTGCCCCGGCGCTAATCTTAATCCGCAACAAATCATCTGAAGCAATTCAAGCTAGAATCGAGGAGTGCAACGGGGAGAATCTTTCCAAGAACCCAGGCAGGTAATTCTTCTCGTTCTTATTATCTATATATGCTTCAGATGATTTGGCAGCCTGTCGTCGTTAAGATACGTGATCGTTTGCAGACAAAACCAACTGAGAGAGCATCTGTGGAGCAGCTGCGTGTGGAGGAACTTTTCAGATATATATAGATAGATAGATAGATTGCTCACCCGCAAAAAAAAAAGATAGATAGATTGCTGGGAGCGAGAGACCGAGGAGCGATGGGGTGCATCTCCTCCAAGGTACTGAGCAGGTCGGGGAGCCTGCGGGAGAAGGCCAATCAGGGGCTCCAGAGGAGCAGCCTGGTCGAGGAGATCATCCTCTCCAACTCCAAGAGAAACGGCGACCAGTTCCTCGCCCTCCTCCGCACCTCCAGCTCCGCCGCCAGGAGCAGCAAGGTCGACGCCGTCGAGCAGAGCCCGGAGCCCGCCTCGGCGGCGGCCAAGATCGAGACGATCAACGTGTCTGACCTTCTCGCCGGGCTGGAGGAGGAGAACACCGCGGAAGGTGCCGAGGAGCGGGACGATGATCGGAAATCAGACGGCGGCAAAACTTCGTCGCTTCGGTATGCATACGATGTCACCGCCGGGAGGGCGGTCAGCTTCCGCACGCTGGAGGAGTTCGACGCGCTGGTTTCGCGGTGCGGCTCGCCGGAGAAAGCGGAGCCTGCACCAGCACCAGCGCCTGAACCAGACGCGTCGGTGGAGGTGGAGCCGCCGGCGCAGAGCAGCTGCACGGAGCAAGACGCGATGGCCACCGCCAGCAGCGCTCCGGAACTAGGGGAGACGCCCGGCGGCGCGAAGAGGCGGGCCAGGGCGAGGCAGCTCGGTGAGCTGAGCGCGGCGCCGGGCTTCGACTTCAGCAAGTCCGGCAGCCTGAGGGACTGGCTGCTCGGCGGCGGGCAGATGTTCTCGCCGGGCTCCTACGTCACGCCCAAGTTCGGCAGCGTACCGGCGGCACCGCCCGAGTCGGCAGAACACGGAGAGCGCGCGGTGTTTGATCCGGAGCTGGTGGCGCAGCTGGAGGAGGCCATGGAGGAGCTCTCGGTGGACGAGGAGCGCGTGCTGAGGGAGGTCTTGGAGGTAATCGAAGCGGGAGAAACACAGAGGTTGGAGAGGGATGCCCCGGAAGTGTTGGCGGTGATTGTGCAGGATTAGGCGTCAGCTTGATGATGATTTTGGTAGCTTTTGTTGCCGTTCTAGAGTGCTTGTGATGTGATTTGTGAATCCTTTCTAAGGAGAAATGTACAGCAAAGATTTTTTTATTTAATTTTTTCGTGTTGTTTCTCCAACATGTCCAGAAGCTTGTCATTTTATTTAAGAAAAAACCAAAGTAATGTGCATAAACTAGTGAATTACCTCGCTGATAGAGTCCGTGTAAGTAGGGTATTGGCATAGTTTCATTCGCTTCAAAGCCTCAAGGATAGTAAACTACAAAATAGAACAACAGAGGCGGTGGACCCAATAGATATACTATGACTAGCATTGCCTCATTTTCATACCACCATTTTCCATGTCATAGTATGTTACCTTCTTTGTTGTCATAATTCTGTTCCAAGAGGGCGTTACTCTATTTTATTATAGTTGCACAAAACTAGTTGCTCAATTAGATATCCAGTCAATTACACCGTTGGTGCTTGACCTTGACGCGAAGGGTCACTTTGATGCTAGAACTCGTGGCATACATCGAATTGGTGTAATAACTTGACTCTGACATGCAAATACGATGCAAATCTCGGTTGTGTACGTCCGAGCTGCTAACTAGGCACGCCAATATGGCATGGGTCCCGCCGTCAACGACCCAATGGCAAAGAGAGGGCGTGTGGCCAGTTTTTTTTTTTTTTGCGAAGACACCCTCAATTTTTTTTCTCACAAAAGAGCCCTGTTGATGTCGGAAAGATGGCATTTCATTTTGTTCGACTCTACAGCTAGTGGGTCCCGTGTGTACATACTAAAAAATTAACAAAACAAATGGACTCGTCTCGAAGCGCGACCATTGGTTCTATCAAGGTCCGTCCTGACACCTGCACCATTCACGTCTTGACATCTTGAAGTGGATACTTGTGTTACTGTAGTCGAATAGAGGCGGGTTTTTTTTAGAATAGTGGAATAGAGGAGCTTGCAGCGCTGAAATGGGCTGCCGTCAGTGCGCCCCATTTGCTCCTGTTAGTTTTATTTAGAAATTTGTAGGTAATGTAAGTTCTAATCTGAGTAAAAAAATAACCTTTAAATATTCGTGAGCTATAAATATTATTATATACATACAAACGAAATAAATTTCTTTTCTAAACTGTTCTCGTATTCTTTTAAAAATATACATATATATGTAAAATAATATTTGTGAATTATTAAAATGTTTGTATAATTTTAAAAAAATGAAAATATATTTAACATTACAATTCATAAATATTATTTTAATTCCACAAACATTTCAATAATTATACGCACATTTGTATAGTTTGGTGTTTCCACAATTAAAAATACTCATAATTTAAGATTTAAAGTGTTCATATGAATATTCAGCCGTGCTAATATTTTTTAATATAAGTCACAAGTGAATATTCAGAAATATTTAGTAAATGTTTATATTCATCAAAATAAATTAAATATAAGCTGCAAGTGTATTTTTTAATTCAATAACCATTTTCAGTGTCTGCATTTACTAAAAACAATTATATAATACATGTGTGTATATTTAAATGTGTTTATGTAGTACTAATCATCATTTGTGTGTATGATATTTATAGCACACAAATAACTTTACTTTTATTACTTACGTTTTACAAACATTTCGAAAGAACCAGCGCGTGCAAAATGGGCTGCATTATTTGCACCCAATTTAAGCCCCACATACACACAAATATTTGAACTTTATTTTTATTACTTACATTTTATCATTTGCGAATATCCTTATACTACATTAATATCTGTTATCCTTGTTGAACATCCAAAAGAAAATAGTGCAGTGGCTGTGAGCGCGTACGTGCTATCATTTCGTCGCGTGTTTGAGTGTAGAAGGCTTACCCTTTTTCTTTTAATTTTCATGTCGGTGCCCACCTATCATACAGAAAAAATAAAAAACATTTTTTGTTAGAAAAAAGAGGAGGACCTCCGGCCTCTGCATCTCGACGATGTATGCAGCCATTTTATTAATTATTCACATTATAAAGTCATACAACAGTAAGACTAAAGCCACCGTCTAGGCAACATTTGTCGCTAATCCTATCCAGTTGATGAAGGGATGCTGATAGTCTGGGTCTAATACCAAATAGACCTCGCGGCCAAACGTAACATCTAAGACCTGATGTTCCAACCAGGACGTCTGCCGGGTATGGGGCACCCATCAGTCCGGCGCACTTCTCAACCAGGACGCCTGCCGGGTATGAGGCAACCGCAGCCATCTGCCACCAATGCATCTTCTGTGTTGTACCGCTGCATCTACCTTGTCTGGTCTAGCTGTCGTCAACGCCACCACGACACCACCATCCTGCGCTTGTTCATCATCACACGCCCACCGGCGAGACCCCGATGCTCCATGCCACTGAGACCCGACGATGTCGACGTGCCAGATGCCACGCCGCTACTCCGTCGCAAACACCACCTGCTGCCACTGGTCCCATCCCCTTCGCCCGTAGTTCCTCTAACCGAGCACCCAAACGCGCCAGGCGGCGCCTCCAAGAAGGGTACGACACACGCAGTGCCGCCGCCGCCCAATCTAAGGAGATTTTGGGTTTTCACTCGGGCATGGGGGCGGGGTAGAGGGCAGGGACCTCGACGGCGCATGCAAGTAGGAGAACGACGACCCCTGGTCGACGCCACCGTCGGGACGAACGAGTCATCCAGAGTTTCCTCCGGTCCGGTGTTACCTCTACCAGCCCCCGCGAACGCACCGGGACCGACGACCGCGATCGTAGGCCACCAAGTGTAGATTGAGAAGGCCTACAACGCGGAAGAGATCCATTGGCAACTCACCGCCCACGCGTTCAAGATGTCGTCCGTCCACCCCCTGCGAACGTTGCCAGCCGAGGGGGCCATCGCCATGCCTAACGAGGCCGCCGCCCCAGGTCCAGGTTCCTCTATGATGGCCGGAGTGGCGAGATCCGCCATGAGCGAGGAGATCCAGCACCACGCAACCGACGAGATTCGGCACCGCGCGGCCGACGCCATCGCCCAAGCCCGCCATCGACCGATCCCGACGGCGCCGGGAGCCTGCACGCTGCCGGGAGTCCCACACCCATGGATCTGGGCGCCCGTGCACCGTCGCGAGCCCGCCGCCTCCGGGATCCGCCACACCGCCGGCAGGGCCGCACCCCGCGGATCAGGACGCCCGTGCCGCTGTGGATCCGGAAGAGGGAGGAGAGACCCTCCGCCATCGTCGTCGCACGCACGGGCTTTGCCCGACGCCGACCATCGGCAGCAGCGGAGGGGGAGAAGGGCGTTGGAGGGAAACAAGGCGGCGGCGGCTGAGCCCTCACGAGCCAAGTTATTGCACCAGTTCAATGTTTGCCACAAGTTCTAGCATCAAAGTAACCGATCACGCCAAGTTCAAGCACCACCGGTGTAATTGACTCTTAGATATCAATACTACACCCTCCGCCCCATAATATAAGAACATTTTTTAGCTATCTTAAAAATTGATCTTATACTATGGAACGGAAGGTGTAGCTAATTAAAATGAACAACAAGTCTGAAAGGAGCATCTGATCGCAATTGTGTCACTCATATCTCTAGTCCTAATGTTTGAGTTGGTGAATAGTCTTCACGGTTTATTTTCATCTGGTTAATTTTCGTCCTGTTTATTTTGTCTCACCTCTCACGTTAATTTTTTCTTCTTCGCACGTAAAACCGAACCACGTCTGATACTCCTTCCATTTATTCGTGCTTTCTTTGGCAGGTGCCGATTCAATTCAATCATGTAAATATTTGGTAATTAAAAATTCAGAAATAATACCATACAAACAGATCACCTCCCTATTTCTCACGCCAATCATTCAATGATCACATCCAACCTTCCATCAACAAGTGATCCCTCGCCTTCGTTCGCCCCTAATAAAAGGAAACACAATCATGCATTGAGAAAAATCAGCCGCAAGAATCAGGTGCGAGAAATGCTTTCTCTCATAGATTGTCTGGACGAAGGCGAGGTGGGGCGCCGGTCACCTTCCACATCGACGCGTGCGGCCGCCGCCTGACGCTCCACCAGCAGTTGTCGTCCTTCCGGGGCACGTCGGGGGTCACGGGCGCCGTGGTGTGAGACAGCGGCATCGTGCTTGCCAAGTTCCTCCTGCACGCGGCCGACAGCGGCCTACTGCCGGTGCGCGGCGCGCGCGCGGTGGACCTTGGCGCTGGGTGCGGGCTTGTGGCCGTCGTGGCGGCGCTGCTCGGCGCGCGTCGTGGCCACCGACCTGCCCGACCGCGTCAGGCTGCTACGGAAGAACCTCGAGGAGAACGTTGGGGGTGGTGGGGACGTGGGGGGCAGGTTGGCAACGGTGGCGGAGCTGGTGTGGGGCGACGAGTACTGAGCTCTACCCCGAGATGCTGGACCCGCCGCTTGAGCTCGTGCTGGGGTCGGACGTGGAGTACAGCGAGGAGGCCGTCGGCGACCTGCTGGCCACGCTCACTCGGCTGCCCCGGCCGGACACCACCGTGCTGCTCGCGGGCGAGCTCCGCAACGGTGAGCGATCCAATCCCGTCCAGTTCGATGTTGAATGCCTTGCTGCTGCCTGCTGATTGCTAAAGTAATGATGAAGTGTGAATGAAGGACCATATGTGGTGGTGCCGTGGTGGAGTGCTTCTTGGAAGGGGCCATGGGGAGTTCGAGATCGGGTGCGTGGAGCAGGCGCAGTGGCACCCCGACATCCGCACCAACCGCGTCGCCATCTTCATCCTCCTCAAGATTCAATAAGACACCGCCGCCGCTCCCCGTCTCACTGCCATAGCTGCTCTGCAGAAGTAAGTTAGTCAGTACAAGCATGAAGGGTTGGTCCGATGCGGACTCATTGTTGTAACATTATTATTATACCGAAGCCAGTGCACACATTGGTTGCACCTCTCAGTGGTAGACATCAATCATCTATGATTCTCTAGCTATATGTCTAATGGTGTACGTGATGCCTTCAGTCCACATAATATGTTCACTGACATTTAGCTTTTTGATTGAGGGCTCTGTGATTCTCCAACTACTTAATTTATGTACCTACTTAATTTGATTATCCAATGGCAGCAACAAGAAAAAAGTGGACGGCTCATCTCACTTATGTCGTCCTGCCCTATTGCTCGAAGAGTCCGAGTGCCTCCGCCACTGAGGGAGCCCTGGATAAGGGGGTATCTGGACAGCCGGACTATGTACTTTGGCCGGACTCTTGAACTATGAAGATACAAGATAGAAGACTCCGTCCCGTGTCCGGATGGGACTCTCCTTGGCGTGGAAGGCAAGCTTGGCGATTCGGATGTAGATCTCCTCCTCTGTAAACCGACTCTGTGTAACCCTAGCCCCCTCCGGTGTCTATATAAACCGGAGGGTTTAGTCCGTAGAACACAACAACAATCATACCATAGGCTAGCTTCTAGGGTTTAGCCGCTCTCATCTCGTGGTAGATCAACTCTTGTAATACTCATATCATCAAGATCAATCAAGCAGGAAGTAGGGTATTACCTCCATCGAGAGGGCCCGAACTTGGGTAAACATCGTGTCCCTACCCTCCTGTTACCATTAGCCTTAGACGCACAGTTCGGGACCCCCTACCCGAGATCCGCCGGTTTTGACAGCGACATTGGTGCTTTCATTGAGAGTTCCTCTGTGTCGTCGCGGCAAGGCTAGATGGCTTCTCCAACCTTCAACCACGCTGTCTTGGTTGAGAATTTTCTCCCCGGACAGATCTTCGTGTTCGGCGGCTTCACACTGCGGGCCAACTCGCTTGGCCATCTGGAACAGATCGATAGCTACGCCCCTGGCCATCAGGTCAGGTTTGGAAACCTAAACTACACTGCCGGCATCCGCGAAGACTTGATCTTCAACGGATTCGGGCCCTTGTCAGGAGCGACGAATGATCACGACGGGCATGACCTAGATCTACAGTTGGACAGTATTCGGAACACCGCACCTGCTACAGCTCCGGACTTCGTTCTGAAGCAGGTCGTGCCTTCTGAGGGCGGGTGGATGGACCCCGCCCCGAAGGCCGCATACTCATCGGCTTTGGAGCCGAACACAGACTCCTCTCTTAAAGGGATCTGTATCTCCGGACCCCCGGACTCGCCTCCGGTCGTATGTTACGGACCGCGCGCATCCGTGCCCATTGAATCTAACTGGGCTCTGGTTATGGAATTCGCCGCCGCGGATATCTTTCAGCACTCACCCTTCGGGGGCGTGCTAAATTCATTAAGGTCACTCTCTCTGTCAGAAGACTCCTAGCCGAACTATGTCCGGCCCGTGTGGGATACAGAGGACGAAGAAAATCGCAGCCCACCCACCATCCACTTTGTAGCCACAGTCGATGACCTAACAGACATGCTTGACTCCAACCTCAATAACATCGACGGTATGGACGTTGATGTAGGGGACGATCTGGAACCACCGCCCACGGGGCGCTGGACAGCCACTTCATCATACGACGTCTACATGGTCGACACCCCCAAAGAAGACAATGTTGACAAAAAGGACTCAAGGGAGGATAAACCCCCCGGGCAAAAGCAAAAAACGACGGTGTAGGCGCCGCCTTACATCCAGTCACAGTAAAAATAGCGATAACAACCTAAAACAGGATGACACTCCGGTTGATTCTGAAGGCAACAACGACCATAGGGACCCAGCGATGGAGCAGGATAAACCAGGTCATGTCGAACACAGCCCGGAGCAGACGCCCGATCACAATTCAGAGGGCCAAACTCATCACGCTACCTCCAAAGAAGAGAACAGTCTGGTTGACGATGCGTTCATCATCCCGGAAGAACATTCGAAACAAGACAACCTCCGCAGAAAACTCCTGGCCACAGCGCGGAGCCTGAAGAAGTAGAAGCAAAGGCTTAAGGCCGCGCAGGATACGCTCAACCGAAGATGGAATAAGGTGCTGAACACCGAAGAAAAACATGGCGATAATCGCCACACAAAGAGCTACCCAAAGCGCAAACTGCTACCCGAATTTGGCGATGAAGCCGCAGCACCCGTTCGGCCCGAACAATACGGCTACTCAGCCAGACCAACCACCTCATGTCCGTGATAGAGCAGCCACCGATACCGCACGCAATTTATGAGAGCTCCTGGACAAAAAGGCCAGTGCAGCCAGAACCATCTATGGGTCCAGAGGACATGCTCCGACGCGGGATTATGGTCACCACAATGATCATACTGATCGAATACCAGTCCGGAATCAACACTGGGAACAACAGCAGCCGGCAACATGTCGAGACACGGCTAGACACAGAGGGGCTGCGCACCCCCTGTGCTTCACGGACGAGGTGCTGGATCATGAATTCCAGAGGGATTCAAACCCGTGAATATAGAGTCATACGACGGAACAACGGACCCTGGGGTCTGGATTGAAGATTTTATCCTTCACATACACATGGCTCGTCGGGATGACCTCCACGCCATCAAATACCTCCCCCTCAAGTTAAAAGGACCAGCTCGTCATTGGCTGAAAAGGCTCCCCGAAAACTCGATTGGAAGTTGGGAGGAACTTGAGGATGCTTTCAGGGCCAACTTTCAAGGGACCTATGTCCGGCCTCCAGATGCTGACGATTTAAGTCACATAATACAGCAGCCTGGAGAGTCAGCCCGCAAACTTTGGAACAGATTCCTCACTATGAAGAATCAAATCATCGACTGTCCGGATGCCGAAGCCTTAGCGGCCTTCAAACACAGTATCCGAGATGAATGGCTCGCCAGACACCTCGTCCAAGAAAAGCCGAGAACGATGGCAGCCTTAACAAGCCTCATGACCCGATTTTGTGCGGGCGAGGACAACTGGTTGGCCCATAGAGGCACCAGCGACCCAGGCACATCCGAAATCCGAGATGGCAATGGGAAGCCACGACACACTAAGCACAAACATCGAAATAACAGTAGTCCGGAAAACACAGCGGTCAACGCCGGATTCAAGAGCTCTTGACCTGGTCAAGGAAAGAAGCCATTTAAAGGCAGTAAAGAGGAACCATACGGTTTGAACAAAGTCCTGGACAGATTGTGCCAAATCCATGGCACTTCTAACAAACCTGCAAATCATACCCACAGAGAATGTTGGGTTTTCAAGCAGGCCGACAAGTTAAACGCCGAACACAAGGGAAGGGAAACACCAAGCGAAGACGAGGACGAGCCTCGCCAGCCGA
Source organism: Triticum aestivum (assembly GCF_018294505.1). NCBI lineage: Eukaryota > Viridiplantae > Streptophyta > Magnoliopsida > Poales > Poaceae > Triticum > Triticum aestivum. The sequence continues at coordinate 181,341,612 of NC_057813.1, read as the reverse complement.
ACACCAGGGGACAGAAACAATTCCCACCGGACGTTAAAACGGTAAACATGGTACACACAACTCACGCAGAGTTCGTATCCCCCCAATTCAATCCCTGGGCAACTTGCCCGATCACTTTTGACCACAGGGACTACCCAGCCAGTATCCGGCACGGAGGATCGGCTGCCTTGGTGCTTGACCCAATAATTGATGGATACCATCTTACTCGCGTCCTAATGGGCGGCGGCAGTTGTCTTAATCTGATATATCAAGACACCATTCGCAAGATGGGGGTAGACCCATCCAGAATAAGTCAAAATAACGCCACCTTCAATGGAGTAGTTCCTGGCGTAGTAGCCCACTGCTGGGGCTCCCTCGTATTAGAAGTAACATTCGGTTCTCCTGACAACTTCAGAAGCGAGAACCTACTCTTCAACATCGCCCCCTTCAGCAGCGATTATCATGCATTGCTTGGAAGAACGGCCTTCGCTTGCTTTAACGCAATACTGAACTACACCTGCCTTAAACTCAAGATGCCTGGTCCACGCGGCGTCATCACAGTTAGCGGAAACACATAGCAGTATGCGGCAGTTACAGCTGCCGGACTCTAGGCGGCCTCTCCCACCGGAACGCATGACCGGTCGTCAAAACCACGGACACGGTTAGACGAGTCCAGTACACCATTTTTCACAATAGCTCGGATAAACCTGAGCCAGGGGCTGTACATGTGCCCTCATAAATAATACGAGGGGCTGCAAACATGTAACACAAGCCCACAATTCGTTTTGCCTCATTAATAGGACGGATCTCGAACATTTCTCGAGCGTAACTAACTTTTCACACGTTTTCTTTTTCTTTCGTTCTTACAGACACTACCAATGCGACACCCTTTCAGGATACGGCACAACGGAGACACAGGCGCAGACGTGCAGCAGGGCCCCGCCCACATGTTTCTCTTTAGATTAAGCCCCTGCGTAAACCTTCTTTACTGTCTCTTGTTGCTCAACATCCCATGGGTATTTCATAAACCTATAAGGGACACTGGCATTTTAGGCTTTTTGCCACGACAGATCAATGCGCGTACCTGGAATCACAGGGTCAAGGGCATTATTCAGCCCAATATATGTTATAAAGTCCGAATACCTTCAGGAGTGTTTGGCGTCACGAGTTTGGCCTTATATGCATCAGCTCCGAATCATGTCTTTGGTCAAATGTTGGGTTAGCCCGGCTCCTGGGTTTGCTGCCTTACGTTCCGTTCTATCGGCTAAGGCGACCAAAGGAGAACTACTGCGATTGTGCCCTGGTTATTCCGGATGAGCACCTCAGTAGAGAAAGCCGAAAACTAACTGTCGTGATACAGCGAGAGACTGGTCAACCACTCGAGGACCCATCGGAATCTATAGGATTCCTCTGCATTAACGAAGGACTGGTCTACCGGTCAAGTACGCGCACCGTATTTGGACGCTCGCGGAAGTACTAGCGGCTACATAGTAGCCCCACCTTTCAAACTCCTACGGCTAAGTGAAAACTGTTACAGCTATATAGTCCGGTTGCCTGGTTCGACGTGTGATCACCTCCTTAATGGACCAAGACGTTGGGTCAAGTGTGTTCACACATATTTTCTCGAACACCCCCGCATTCTGTGCGTGTGGGTTGAAGCCAACGACTGCTAACTTTCACGTTATATGCATACATAAACAACCGCACATGAGACATTATAATACTCTCAAGCAAAAGTATAATAAAAGCAGCCTCTATAATCAAACAGATAATTGTTTACAATTAACAGAATTGTCACTCAAACATGACATTCTTGGAGCACTGGGCCTCTATTCTACGGGCACCTTCTATGACCTGCTCAAAATAGCGCTCGACTGGGTCTTGGCTTCCTGCCGGACCCTGGGTTGCAATGCGGGTGGCCTCCATATCCGCCCAATATGTTTTCACACGGGAAAAAGCCATCCGCGCACCCTCTATGCATGCCGATCTCTTCATGGCATCGATCTGCGCTTTGGCGCCAAATAATCGTTGCACCAAACCAAAGTAACTGCCCGGCTTCGGCTCCTTCGGCCACAGATGGTCTATTACAGACCTCATTGCAAGGCCGGACAGCCTATGGAGCTCAGCTATGGCAACCATCTTCTCACTCAAGGGTAAGGAGCGCGCTGGAGCACTAAATTGTGACCAGAACAGCCTCTCCATCTTGTTATCGTCATGGTCAGTGAATAACTTCGTCGCATCAGCCGCACTTTTCGCCAAGTCCGCATACTCATCTGCGGCGCTCCATAGCTTATCCAACGGAGCATACTTTGGATCTAAAAACTTCATCCGTAATAAATAAGGATTTCCGGCCGCGATTTCTGCGGCTTGTCAAAGTTCCTCCCGTGCGTCTCTAATCTGAGAGCGCATCTCCTTAGCCGAATCCAACGCCTTCTTCAGGTCGGCCGCCTTTGTATGATTCTCCTTTTCAAGAAGCTCATACCGGCCGGTGGCGTCCCTCAGCTCCACAGCCATTTCGGCTATCTTCTGCTCGCTTCGGAGACGAGCGGTCTGTTCGGCTTTCAATTCTTCAGTTGCCTTTAGAGGAGCCGCACTGCTAATCCGGGCTTGTTCCTTGGCTAGGACAAGCTCCGCCCTCAAGGCCTCAACGGCAGCAGCTCCGCCTGCAACTACATCACATCACATTAATATTACAACCTTCTTGCAATTTCCCAAAATAGATGTGGATATAGGAAAGCATACTCTGTGACTCCTTGAACCGCTTGTTCACAAGCGTGACGTCGGCCTCCACCACGTCAATCTGCCGCCTCAATTCGGCACATTCGGCGGCCTGGTCTATTGCCGAACCCTTAGCAACCTGCACATTAATACAAGTGCGATCATTATCTGGGAGTGTGATCCTCCGTTTGCCGCCATGGGCTGGCATCCACGGTCTCAGGGGCTACTATCTATACATAGCGCATGTATCGCGTGCGGTACAACTAAAAACTGCATATTTTTGCAGCTTACCTCAAAGCCTTTGAGCAGGCTCCTGAAAGCTTCGTTCAAACCACTTGTGGCGAAGGAGATTTTCTCCAGCACCGTACCCATTAATGTACGGTGATCCTCCAAGAGAGCAGCTGACTCCAGGAGGCCCGTCAGCGTGTTCGGCCGGAAACCGGACTCTCCCGGACCCTTTCCATTGTCCGCCACGGGAGCCGAATGCGCCGGGCTCGGGGCGGCCGAAGTATTAGCTTCCGGCCCCATTGGATCTAGACTCCTCCGTGACGATACCTCGTGGTCGCCCGCTTCACGGGGCGGAGAGGCAGGTGGGGTTTCGCTCTCCATCATCTCCGGAAGAAGATCCCCCGAGGACGAGCCCTGCTGAGATGAACTGCTGACCGGACTACAAAAAGCAGGTCATGGTTACTACTCTCAAAAGGAAAAAGCAATAAGTTCCTTGTTTAATTAAACTTACAGCTCGATGGAGGGCTGGCCCGTTTGCGGGCACTGTGCGGTGAGGATGCCCTTCGGGGCAGGGCCCTTTGGTGAAATTCACTTCCCTTGCTTAGGCGCCCCCATCTCCAAATCTTCGGAGGCGGCCCTCTTCTTCTCGTGGGGGGAGGAAACCTCAGGTTTGCCTCCCCAATTCCCCTCCTTCGTGGAGACGTTAATTCCCCCGGTTCGGATGCGCAATGTGTGAGGCCCACTCTTGGCCTCCCCACTCTTCCCTTCAGCTTTCTCTGGTGGCACTTGACGTAGTGTCCGTTCAAGAATCCTGGCCATTGCCGGGCCGGGCGAGCCTTGGGAAGCGGGGCCGGACACCTGATCCTCTCCGCCTTACTAAGCCAATCCTGGTTGTGGACAATATTCAGAACAATGCTATGATAAATATGAGCAAGGTGTTCGGTTGTAGGGTTACTTACTTGGGTATCTAGGCGATTGCAGCTCAGGCCCGCATCCTCGGTGGTGTCCGGACACTTTATTCATGGTCCGAAGAACAACTTATACATCCCTTCAGGTGTTATGCCGAAGAAATGCTGAATAGTTCGCGGACCTTCTGGATTGAATTCCCACATCGGAGAGGCTGACATTTGCACGGCAGGATCCGCCGAACTAGCATTACCTGGATTATTTTGACAAGACTAATGTCCCTCTCGAGGAGCTCCCGAATGCGGCTCTGTAGCATTGGTACATCGTTCGCAAGCCCCTAGTTTAGTCCCACATTGGCCCACGATGCCAGTTGAGGTGGAGGTCCCGAGCGGAAGGCGGGCGCGGCCGCCCACTTTGAGCCTCGAGGAGCTGTGACATAGAACCACCTCCGTTGCCATAAATCGGATGCCTCCGGGAAGGAGCCTTCAGGCCACGTGGCTTCGACGTTCCTACTTATTATGGCGCCTCTGCACTCTGCGTGTCGCCCCTCAATCATCTTCGGCTTCACATTGAAAGTCTTGAGCCATAAGCCAAAGTGGGGGGTGATGTGGAGGAAGGCTTCACACACGACGATAAACGGCGAGATGTGGAGGATGGAATCCGGAGCTAGATCGTGGAAATCTAGCCCGTAGTAGAACATGAGCCCCCTCACGAAGGGATCAAGAGTAAGACCCAAGCCCCGGAGGAAGTGGGAGACAAATACGACGCTCTCGTTGGTCTCGGGAGTGAGGATAACCTGTTCGGGAGCAGGAAGCCTATGCTTGACATCGGCGATCAAATACCCAACCTCCCTGAGCTTCGCAATATCCTCCTCCGGGACAGAGGAAGCCATCCATCGGCCTTGATGGTCAGATCCGGACATGATCGAAGATCCGGGGTGCTTAAGCTCGAGCTTTGGGTGTTGTAACTCAGGGTGCGAGATGCGCGAGCATGGAGATAGAGGGATAGGCCTCGACTCCTTTATAAAGGGGAAAGAATATCAAACGTCCCCAAACGTGGTTGTTCAGGACTTGCCTAACAACACGGGGTCATGCCAACAGGCACGGTTGGATTACCCATACCCGTATTGATGAGAATCCGGTAGTAAGGGGGACACGATCTCTGCTCTGACAAGACGTGCCAAGGAAACCGCCTCGTGGTGTGTGCAGTAGCAAGTTATAAAAACGGTTCGACTAAAAACCGGACCATGGCGTGATGTCACTTTTCGAAGAATTGTCAGCAGATTAGATTCGTGGATTATTATTATTCTCTCTACGGTGGTATGTGGAATTTGTCTTGCAGAGCCGGACACGGTCCTTGTGTTCGGAATTTATTTTGGAGTATTCAAAGATGGAACCCGCCTAGCAATGCCGAAGACAATCTACGCGCCGGACTCATCGTCATTGAAGCCTGGTTCAGGGGCTACTGAGGGAGTCCTGGATAAGGGGGTATCCGGACAGCCGGACTATGTACTTTGGCCGGACTGCTGGACTATGAAGATACAAGATAGAAGACTTTGTCCCGTGTCCGGATGGGACTCTCCTTGGCGTGGAAGGAAAGCTTGGCGATTCGGATATAGATCTCCTCCTATGTAAACCGACTCTATGTAGCCCTAGCCCCCTCCGGTGTCTATATAAACCGGAGGGTTTAGTCCATAGGACACAACAACAATCATACCATAGGCTAGCTTCTAGGGTTTAGCCTCTCTGATCTCGTGGTAGATCAACTCTTGTAATACTCATATCATCAAGATCAATCAAGCAGGAAGTAGGGTATTACCTCCATCGAGAGGGCCCGAACCTGGGTAAACATCGTGTCCCCAGCCTCCTGTTACCATTAGCCTTAGACGCACAGTTCGGGACCCCCTACCCGAGATCCGCCGGTTTTGACACCGACAGCCACCATGTAGCCTCGTGCCCTACCCCATCCCGGATTCCTCCCTCCCCTCCCTCTTTGTCTCTCGTGCATGCTCATGCATGGGATGGCTGCTCGGCTGCTCCCCGCAGGCTGCCACCATCCTCCTTAGCATCGGGTCGTCAACACCTTCGCTAGGTATCAAGAGTTCCAAGATCCCGGTCTGATCCGATGTTGTCCGATTAAGAGTCGTGGTCGCCTTTGCCTCCAGCACGTCGGGCATCTCTTTGGCCTTGGCCATGCAGATTGTGTAGACTGCCGTCGATGGTGGCCTCTCTATCACTATGGCGCATTGATTCCCCATGTATCTGCCGCATCTGAGGACCTCCTCTGGCAAGGACACAGGAGTCGAACTCATTGTTGAGGACACACGGCCGCTGCCATGAGGTGAGAGTCGCCTTATCCGGTAAGGAGGTGGGCAACTGTAATGCCCCGGATCCGATGCGCCAGGTGTCTTCCAGCTACTCGTCGTTGTTGTCATGTCATTTGCTTACGTGTTGCATTTTTTCATGTCATTGTCTGCATTTCATTTGCATGTTTTTCAAAACTTGCATCCGTTCAGGTTTCCTCGGTTCTCTCTGTTGTCCGTTCTGAGCCCAACCACACTCGCATGCACCCGTCGCCCCTCTCAGTCCTTGTTTCGTGAGCGGGATAAAAACGTTCTCGGAATGGACCGAGATTTTCCGAGTGGCCTTGGTATATCACCGGTAGACAGCCCATCAAATTTCGTTCCAGTTGGAGGTTGTTTGATGCGCCAATAGTTAACCACGTTGCCCGAAACCCCTCTCTCTTTGCAGCCCATCCCCTCTTCACCACAGCCCATGAGCCCAGCCAAACCCCCCTCCATGCTCTCGGTCGTTTGATCACGATCGTGTGAGCGAAAATTGCTCCTCATTTGGAGTCTCCTAGCTCCCTCTACCTATAAATAGGTGCCTCCCCCCGAAATTTCGCAGTCAAACCCTAGCCCCCTTCCTCTCACGCCGCCGAACGTTTCCCCCGCCACCGACGGACATGTCCGCCGCCACCCTCCGGCCAACCGGCGCCTGCCACCTGTCGCCGCCGCCTCCCACCACCGTGCGGCCCGCGGGGCCCAGATCCGGCCCGCATGAGCCCGCGCGCCGCCGCTGCTCGCCCGTCAAGGCCCGAAGCCGCGCCGCCGCCTCCACGCCCGGCTCCTCGCCGGCGTCTCCCCGCCGTCGTTCGCCGTCGACCTGTGCGCCGCCCCTGCTCCTCCCGCCGGGGACTGGAGCAGCTGCGCCCTCCGCCCGTGGCCGCACGCCTCCGCCAGCGCCCTGCCTCCCGGCCCATTCGCTGACCCCGCCGCCGAGCGCCTCTGCCCTGCGCCGCCTCCCCACCACCGGGACCTCCATGGCCGGCGCCGCCACGGAGTTCACCGGAGCTCAGCACCGTGGGATCCGCCCGTGCCCCGCCGGCGCCGCCATGGAGTTCACCGGAGCTCAGCACCGTGCGATCCGCCCGTGCCCCGCCGGCGCCCCGCCACCTTGGCCGGACCCTGCACCGCGCCATCCCCATCGACCCGCGCCTTCCCCGCCGCGCCATCGCCGGAGCCCCTCGCCGGAAGCTCGCCGGCGCCACCGTCCTCGCCAGATCTGGTCAGGTGGACCAGATCCACCAGTTCAACCATCCAAACGGCCGCCCCGTCCCCGGATCTCCTCGTCCTGCATCGCCCCGTCCACTTTGTCCCCGGGGTGAGAATTCCACTAAGTCCCAGTTTTTGCATATTAGGTGTGCATGTTCTTCACATCATAACTTTATGTGTGCTGCTCCGATTTGTGCGTGTAATATATCAAAATGTTCATTGTGAGATGATCTACATTCCGTTCCATTGTGCCATGCTTGTTTTAGTCCATCTTGATGCCCTAATCATCGTTGCAGGAGTGCTATATGATGTTAACTGCTGTTTGTTAACAGAACTTGATGATTTGTCATTTTTGTTGCGTTTTGTGTGTGCATCTTATGAGCTTGATGTCTACATGAGTTTTGCGATATTTCATGCCATATTTACAGGGGTTCAATCCATGTTTTTTGTGAGTCTTTTAGTGAGTGCATCAAGCTCATGAAGTAGGGTACTTGTTGTTACTGTTTTGCTAGGATGAATCTGTTATTCCGTTATGCTATGTAAACCTGCCGCTACAAGTCATTCTATGCATAATCTGGAGATGTTCACTAAGGATGTTTTGTTATACATGTCATGCTCTATCCATCCATGCTCCTGGTTGATTTTATAGCCTGCTGTAGCTTGTCGTAATCTTGCTATAAATTTGCTAAATAATGTTGCTGTCAGCCTGTTAACATGAAGTTCAGTTTTGCCATGTGTTTTGCTAGTGATCCATGCACCCTATGACTATGATATTGTCATGTTTAGCTCCATAAATGTGTATTCTTACTGTTGGTAACCTTGTCATGCCATGTATTGCTCTGTGGTGAGTGGTACAAGCTCATCAACATGCCTACTTATCATTGTTCCTGCCATGTACTGTTATTCTGAATCTGTCATATCATTTGCCATGTTTGCACGGATGCTACCATGTTTTCTGTTTGTCTTTGGAATTATTTCAGTAAGGGAGCTTTGTTATTTGTCTTTATTACTAGCATGACATTCCTTTGTTTGCCATGATATCTTGCTGTAACATGTTGTTTGATAGCTCTAAACATTGCAACCTGATGTTATTTCTGCTAAGGCTGTGAAACTGTTATTATTTGCAATCTTGGCATGTCCTTTTGAGCATGTTCTAGTGATTTCTGGAGATAGCTCAATGTTCATGTTTTGTTATGCTTTATCTTTACATCATGTCCATGCCTTTTGTTTTTCATGTTGAGGTGTTGTAGCATATTGTTTTGATGCTTGCTAGATGCCTAGTTGCTGTTTTGGACAGATTGTTGTTATATCTTGTTTGGAGTGTATGTGTTGCACCGTTGCTCCGTTTTGAGTGTGCTTTATATGAAACTTGCTTCATTTTGCATGTAGATTCATATTATCATGTTGCATCCTTGTTTTGAGGGGTTTGCTTGATGTTTGGATGCGTTTTGCATCAATGCCATGTTTAACATGTTTTGCTCATATCTTCTAGGCCGTAGCTCTGAACTAAATGAACTTTATATGTAACTTGACTAGAGTTTCATGTAGATCATCTTGATGCGTCTTAACTTGTTTTTTAACAACTTGAACATAAGGTTTATTCAGATCTGGACCAATTTCAAAATTTGCATATGAGGACTTACCGGAATTGTTACATGTTGTTTCCGGCCTCATTTAAACTTGCTTTGATGTGTTGCTCTTGTATGCATCATCTCTTGCCATGAGGAGCCTCATCTAGCCTTTGTCATGCATCATACTTGGTTGAGCATCATGCCATGGTTATGTGTTGTGTGTTTACCGTGGTGTTTGCTTCTTTCCGGTTGTGCTTCTTCTCGATAGTTCCTATTTCATTGCGATCGTGAGGATTCGTTCGTCTACGCTTGGTTCGTCTTCGCCCGTTCATCTTCTTCATGAACTCGTTCTTCTTCCTTGCGGGATTTCAGGCAAGATGACCGCTACCCTGGATCTCACTACTATCATTGCTATGCTAGTTGCTTCATTCTATCGCTATGCTGCGCTACCTATCATTTACTCTTCAAGCCTCCCAAATTGCCATGTCAGCCTCTAACCTTTTGCACCCTTCCTAGAAAACCGTTGCTTGGCTATGTTACTGCTTTGCTCAGCCCCTCTTATAGCGTTGGTAGTTGCAGGTGAAGTTGAAGATTGCTCCATGGTGGACAGGATTATGTTGGGATATCACAATATCTCTTATTTAATTAATGCATCTATATACTTGGTAAAGGGTGGAAAGCTCGGCCTTATGCCTGGTGTTTTGTTCCACTCTTGCCGCCCTCGTTTCCGTCATACCGGTGTTATGCTCCTTGATTTTGCGTTCCTTACGCGGTTGGGTGATTTATGGGACCCCCTTGACAGTTCGCTTTGAATAAAACTCCTCCAGCAAGGCCCAACCTTGGTTTTAACATTTGCCACCTGAGCCTCTTTCCCTTGAGTTCTGCAGACTCAAGGGTCATCTTTATTTACCCCCCCCCCCCCCGGGCCAGTGCTCCTCTCAGTGTTGGTTCAAACTAGAGCCACTTGCAGCGCCACCTCGGGGAAACTTGAGGTCTGGTTTTAGTTGTACGTAGTGTTCATCCGTTGTGCCCTGAGAATGAGATATGTGCAGCTCCTATCGGGATTTGTCGGCACATCCGGGGGGTCTTGCTGGTTTTGTTTTACTAATGTCGAATTGTCTTGTAACCAGGATTCCGAGTCTGATCGGGTCTTCCTGGGAGAAGAAATATCCTTCGTTGACCGTGAGAGCTTGTGATGGGCTAAGTTGGGACACCCTTGCAGGGTTTAAACTTTCGAAAGCCGTGCCCGCGGTTATGGGGCAGATGGGAATTTGTTAATATCCGGTTGTAGAGAACTTGACACCGGATCCGAATTAAAACGCATCAACAGCATGTGTAGCCGTGATGGTCTCTTTTCGGCGGAGTCCGGGAAGTGAACACGGTTTTGGGTTATGTTTGACGTAAGTAGGAGTTCAGGATCACCTCTTGATCATTGCTAGCTTCACGACCGTTCCGTTGCTTCTCTTCTTGCTCTTATTTGCGTATGTTAGCCACCACATCATGCTTAGTCGCTGCTGCAACCTCACCACTTATCCATTCCTTTACCCTTTAAGCTTTGATAATCTTGATACCCATGGTAATGAGATTGCTAAGTCCTCGTGGCTCACAGATTACTACAACAACAGTCGCAGGTGCAGGTTATGCGATGATCATGACGCGAGAGTGATGTTTGCTTGTTTTGGAGTTCTTCTTCTGCTTCTTCTTCGATCAGGGGATAGGTTCCAGGTCGGCAGCCTGGGCTAGCAGGGTGGATGTCGTTTGAGTTTCTGTTTGTGTTTCATCCCTAGTCGGATGTTGATCTCTTGTATGATGTTGATGCATTCTTGGGGCGTTTGTGCCTTATGTATGTATCCCCAACTATTATGTAATTGTTTGATGTAATGATATCCACCTTGCAAAAGCGTCTTCAAGATGCGCTTCTATCCTTGGTGGGACCATCGAGTTCCTTTAGGATAGGGTCGCATCTTGGGCGTGACAGCAACGTCGCTGCCATTCGTCATGAACCGACATGGATGCTGCTTCCGCTGTGTTGGCATGCTCCTCCTGGATCAAAAACGAGCATCAGCTCTGCCGAGGTCAGGCTTTATAAATTCTAATAAACTTTTCTCAATTAGACCGGCTTATTAGATTGTTTAACAGACATAGCATGGAGTATTGATGTACATCAGGTTTGTGGGCGACCAAGGTTTATATCTGCCGGATTTCTATAATCGCTTACCTGCAGACCTTGCGCTATATTTTACACTAGGCACGCAAGCTAGAAGTGGACAAGAATTTCTGCATGATCCTTGAATTCCTTGAGATCTCACTGACGTAGTCTCCATGATAATGAGGGAGAGAACATCGTTTAATTAATAGTAACAAGACATGATCATCAATTGTGAAAAATAGCAGGTGTAAGATATACTCCCTCCGTCCGAAAATACTTGTCATCAAAATGAACAAAAAGGGATGTATGTAGAACCAAAATACATCTAGATACATCCCCTTTTATTCATTTTGGTGACAAGTATTTCCAGATGGAGGGAGTATATGGACCACTTTGCTAGATCCAATAAATCTATTGATTACTCATGCTGCTTCTATTGGGTTGTTACGAAAACATGAAAAGTTCTTTAAAATGATTCTAAGTCGTATGACACCCAATAAATATATTGATTAGTCATGGTGCTTCAGTTGGGTTGTTGTCAACGTTGACATTGAAAATTCTACTATCGCGGTTCCTACCCAAGTCTACGTCAGATGATCAGATTACTAACTATTGTAGGTGATGCTCTTTCTTTCCGGTTTTCACTTTTCATTAGGGCCTTATATAAGGTTGATTGATCGGCGTTATGCTTGCCCTGGTCCAAAGAAAGAGGGTGAGGAGAGAATGATGATCGATTGCTGCTACTGCACTGTATATCTTGTGAATTGGCAAGTAGTACAGAGTACAGAGTGTATAATGTTTGCCTCGAAATAAAATATTGTACAACTGAAATAGTTTGTCATATATAAATTATGCTCTTTCGTGCTAAATTTTATTGCTGCTATTTGCAGATGAAGTGGATACTACCAGTGAGTTCCTGTATGATACTATGGGCATACAATCAAGAAGAATGTCTCGGTGTGGTAACGATAGTGCGGGCATTTTTGTTGCTTACCACTAATCGTTGGGCTTCTCTATTAGCAAGAAGTCAATTTGTCAGTGGAGCCATAGCTGCAAGGATGCGGTATTTCAACTTTGAGATTATTTAAGCTTTTGGATTTCAGATTATAGTTGCCATCAGCAAACATGTATGCTCTTGTACTATTGTCTGTCAGTTATCTTTAATCTGTAGAACTTTGTAATTAAATTTGTTTGATATTCTTATTTGGACCATTGGATTTAGGGAGAACCCACTTTGATTACTGTTCACCATTGGATTTACGTCATATCTCCATAGGACCACACGAGAAGACCACCGCGGAGACTAGGTCTCGTCGCCCTCCTCTGACCCTCCTGCCTCAAGACCATCGCTTGTCTTATGCATCAATGTGTTAATATTTTTTTGTTTCCGATTACATGGAGTGGCAAAGATGAATTTACAATGAAGTTTCACATTTATTTATTTATTTATTTTATGCATATAATTAATAATGTTTTCAGTTTTATAAACCATTATAAGAATGGTCAAACTATAACCCATAATCGTATAAGAACCGGAACATACCTCTCTAATTGTGAATACATTTTGTTTCTTCTTCATTAATGCCAAAAGTCGCATATTAATAGTTCCCGGTCAGTATGCCATGTCAGTTATCATGTTGAAAATTGTTAACATTTTTGTTCGCACATTAATATGAACATTACCTACACAAAGGTTGTCCAAATTTCTGTACAGAATGGTATGTCCTTTCTCTCTCCCATTCCCTTTCCGCAGAACAGGGCTACTAGGTTTCACACCCTCTGAGGGAGTCCTGGATTAGGGGGTGTCCGGATGGCCGGACTATGACCTTTGGCCGGACTTCCGGACTATGAAGATACAAGATTGAAGACTCCGTCCCGTGTCCGGATGGGACTTTCCTTGGCGTGGAAGACAAGCTTGGCCATACGTTATGAAGATCTCCTCCCATTGTAACCGACTCTGTGTAACCCTAGCCCTCAGGTGTCTATATAAACAGGCGAGTTTTAGTCCGTAGGACGAACAACAATCATACCATAGGCTAGCTTCTAGGGTTTAGCCTCTCTGATCTCGTGGTAGATCCACTCTTGTACTACCCATATCATTAATATTAATCAAGCAGGAGTAGGGTTTTACGTCCATCGAGAGGGCCCGAACCTGGGTAAAAACATCGTGCCCCTTGTCTCCTGTTACCATCCGCCTAGACGCACAGTTCGGGACCCCCTACCCGAGATCCGCCGGTTTTGACACCGACATTGGTGCTTTCATTGAGAGTTCCCCTGTGTCGTCACCTTTAGGCCCGATGGCTTCTTCGATCATCAACGACGACGCGGTCCGGGGTGAGACTTTTCTCCCCGGACAGATCTTCGTATTCGGCGGCTTCGCACTGCGGGCCAACTCGCTTGGCCATCTGGAGCAGATCGAAAGCTACGCCCCTGGCCATCAGGTTAGGTTTGGAAGCTTAAATTACACAGCCGACATCCGCGGGGACTTGATCTTCGATGGATTCGAGCCACGGCCGAGCATGCCGCTCTGTCCCGATGGGCACGATCTAACTCTGCCGCAGGACAGCGCCCAGAGTGCCGCTTAGGTGTCCGCTCCGACCATTAGCTCGGAGCCTACTGCGCTAGTCGGGCATGGACGGTTGGACGCCACCCCGGGAGCCGCAATCTCTATGGCGATAGAGCCGAATACCAGCCTAGTCCTTTGCGGGGCCCGTGACTCCAAGGTGCCGGACTCCTTTCCAGACTCCGTATATTCCGCACCTCTTCCGATCGAACCCGATTGGGCTCCAATCATGGAGTTCACCGCCACGGACGTCTTACAGCACTCGCCCTTTGGCGATATCCTAAATTCACTAAAGTCTCTCTCTTTGTCAGGAGAGCCCTGGCCGGATTACGGTCAGCACAGTTGGGATGCGGACGACGAAGAAATTCGAAACCCACCCACCACCCACTTGGTAGCCACTGTCGACGATCTAACCAACATGCTCGACTCCAACTCCAAAGATATCGACAGTATGGACGCCGATAAAGGAGACAAACAAGAACCAGCACCTATAGGGCACTGGAAAGCCACCTCATCATACGATGTATACATGGTGGACACACATAACAGAAATGACAACGAGGATCAAAAGGGCGCAACCAGGGATCGCTCCCTCGAAAAACAATCAAAGCGGCGGCGTAAGCGCAAAGCCAAGCCCCACCTCGACAAAGACCCAGCCATAGAGCAGGGTGAATCAACGGAAGATGAACATGCCATCGAGCAACCGTCCAAACAGGGCGGACAATCCGAACAACCCATCCCCGGGAAAGATAATAGTCCGGACGACCTCACGCCGGACAAATTGCTGGAACATCAGAACCTCCACCAAGGGCTCGTTGCCACTGCACGTAGCCTGAAAAAGCAGAAGCGGAGGCTCAAAACAGCGAAAGATGCACTCAGGATCAGATGGGGCAAAGTACTCAATACCACACACAAGTACGGCAACAGTCGTCACACAAAGAGCTATCCGAAGCGGAAACTACTACCGGAATTTGATGAAGAGGCCATAAAGCCCCCACAGTGAAAAATAAGGAATCCACAAGGTCGGATAGACGACCCCACGATCGATCTCACGCAACAAAGGGCGCCGCACTCAATACGGCGCGCGACCCCTCCAAGAATTCGCATCAAAAAACTGGCCCACCCAGATCCATCTATGGGCCAAGAAAGCAAGCTCCAGTGAGCAATGCAATGCAAAAAATATCCGAACATCGCGGCACACCTAAATACAGGGGCGCCGCACATCCTCTATGTTTTACCGATGAGGTGCTGGATCATGAATTTCCAGCAGGATTCAAGCCCGTGAACATAGAAGCATACGACGGAACAACAGACCCTGGAGTGTGGATCGAGGATTATATCCTCCACATACACATGGCCAGAGGAGATGACCTCCACGCCATAAAATACTTACCCCTTAAGCTCAAAGCGCCAGCCTGGCATTGGCTTAAAAGCCTTCCCGAAAACACCATGGGAAGCTGGGAAGCGCTCGAGGATGCTTTCCGGGCAAATTTTCAAGGGACCTATGTCCGACCTCCGGATGCAGATGACTGAGCCATATAACTCAGCAGCCCGGAGAGTCAGCCCGGAAACTCTCAAACAGATTCCTTATTAAAAAGAATCAGATAGTCGACTGTCCGGACGCCGAGGACCTAGCAGCTTTCAAACATAGCATCCGAGACGAATGGCTCGCTAGACACCTCGGCCAAGAAAAGCCAAGAACAGTGGCCGTATTAACAAGCCTCATGACCCGCTTTTGTGCAGGAGAGGACAGCTGGTTGGCAAGAAGCAGCACCAGTGACCCGAATACATCCGAACCCAGAGATGGGAACGGGAAACTGCGCCGCAACAAAGAACCACGCCGGATAAAGGACAACAGCCCGATGAGCACGGCAGTAAACGCCGGATTCAAAAGCACTCGGCAAAATTAGAAAAAGCCGCCCCCCAAAGATGACAGGGACGAGCTATCCAACCTCAACAAAATCTTGGACAAAGTATGTCAAATCCACAGCACTCCTGGGAGACCTGCAAACCATACCCACGGAGATTGTTGGGTCTTCAAGCAGTCCAGCAAACTCAACGCCGAACACAAAGGGCTCGACACACCAAGCGAGGATGACGACGCACCCCACAAGCAGAACACCGGAGAACAAAAGAAGTTCCCACAAGAAGTCAAGACAGTAAATTCACTTCAGATGACAAAAGGGAAAAACAGAACGACGCTTACGAAGACACGCGCCGTACGGCCAGCCCCAGAGGGGCACCGCCACTGGTTATTACAACCAATCACCTTCGATCATCAGGATTACTCCAAAGGAGCCCGGAACGCAGGCTGGACTGCCTTGGTCGTGAATCCGATTATTAACGGACTCCAATTTACAAAAGTCCTTATGGACGGCGGCAGTGACTTGAACCTGTTATATCAGGACACAATCCGCAAACTAGGGGTAAACCCAGCTATAATCCGCCATGGCAACACTTCCTTTCAAGGAGTCACACCGAGTCCACATACCCAGAGTATGGGTTCCCTTTCGTTAGAAGTCATGTTCGGCTCACCCGACAACTTCCGAAGCGAAAAGCTAACATTCCACATCGCCCCATTCGTAGGTCGCTATCAAGCGCTACTGGGACGTGAAGCTTTCGCCCGCTTTAACGCAATACCACATTATGCATCCCTTACACTTAAAATGTCCGGCCCACGAGGCATCATTTCATTATAGGGGAATATAAATTGACCCCCAAAGTACAGGCAAAGGTGCGGCCGCCTAGACAGCCACCCACTAATCCAGCCCTACTATCCCGGACACGGCTCGACGAGTCCGGCGTAAACGTACATATGCTTAATAGCCGCATAACCCTGTACAAGGGGCTCCACGTGTTCACGCCAGGAGATAATACGGCTCAATTCTTGCTCCAACTATGTTTTGTTTATCTTAATATAGATTTCTCGCACGCTTATTTTTTACTAAGCTCCTCTCTTTCGCAGACGAACATCGTGCTACGCCCATCCAGGATACGGCACAACGGAGACACAAGCGCAGACGTGCAGCAGGGACCCGTTTCAAGGATTCTTTTCAGATTAAGACCCTGCGTAAACCTTTTTTACTGTCTCTTGTTGACAACATCCCCCGGTTTTCGCTATAACCGAGGAGGAGGCTGGCGTCTTGGAATGTGGCCACGCCAGAATTTTTGTGCGTACCTGGACACCAGGGGCTTTTTTTCCAAGGGATCTATTTTGGCCCGTCTTCATAAAGACCGAATACCTTAGGGAGTGTTCGGCGTCGCGAGTTTGGCCCTATATGCATCAGCTCCGAATCATGTCTTTGGTCAAATGTTGGGTTTGCCCGGCTCCTGTGTTTTGCTGCCTTACGTTCCGTTATATCGGCTAACGCGGCACCAGGAGAACTACTGCGATTGTGCCCCAGTTCGGCCAGGCGAGCACCTCGGTAGAGAAAGCCGAAAACTGACTGTCATGATATAGCGAGAGACTGGTCAACCACTCGATGACTTTCGGAATCTTTAGGATTCCTACGCATTAATGAAGGGCCGCTTCCCGGTCAGGCACACTTGCTCCCCGAATTCGGGTGAGCGCAGTGCCCCTAGGGGCTATTCAGTAGCCCCACTGTCAAACTCCTATGGCTAAGTGAAAGTGATAAAGCGTTATTGTCCGGTTGCCTAGTTCGCCACGCCACCACCTCGTTTATAGGACCAAGAAGTTGGATTAACTGTGAAAAAGCGCCTTTTTGCGAACACCCCCGCATTCCATGCGTGGGGGCTGAAGCCAACGACTGCCATCTTTCAGGTTATATACACATATATACATTAAACGGTTGCACAGGAGGCATCATAATTCTTGCAAGTACAAGTATAAAAAGCCTTTATATTCCATCAAAATATTCGTTTTACAATAGTACACGCTATTCGAACACAACATCCTTCGAGCACTGTGACTCTATTAAACGAGCGCCATGAAGAACTTCCTCAAAGTAGTGCTTGGCAAGTACTCGGCTTTCGTCCGAATCCTGGGACGCAACAACACTGGCCTTCATATCCGCCCAGTATGTTTTGACACGGGCAAGAGCCATCTGTGCGCCCTCTATGCACGCCGACCTCTTCATTGCATCAGCATGCGACACCGAACCAAGGAACTGCTGCACCAAGCCAAAATAACTCTTCGGCTCCGGCTTCTCCGGCCACAGACGACTCGCAACATACCTCATGGCGAGTTCGGATAACCTGTTCAGCTCCGCCCAGGCGGCCAAACGGTCGGATACTGAAAGTGGGCATTCTGGATTGTGGAACTGCAGCCAAAAAAGCTCTTCCAATCCATGGTCACCTCGGCCGCGGAAGTGTTCGGTCGCGTCCGCCGCACTAGCTGCCAAATCCAGATAAGTGTTTTCCGCACTCCACTGCCGGTCTAATGGAGCATACTTGGGGTCTCCGAACTTCATCCGCAGCATATAAGGCTTTCCAGCCGTGATATCTCCGGCCTGACGCAGCTCCTCCTTCATAGCTCTCATTGCAGAGCGAGTATCCTTGGCTTCGGCAGTGATCTTTTCAAGGTCCTTCTAAGCTGCCCTATCTTCTATTCAAGACATTTACAGCGGTCGGTAGCATCCTTCAACTTTATGGCCATCTCGGCTATTAGCTTCTTGCTCTGGCAGTGAGCAGCCTATTCGACTTTTAGCTCTTCAGCCGCTTTAACGGCAGCCGCATCACTTCTCCTTGCTTGCTCCTTGGCTCGGGCAAGTTCCGCCCGAAGGTTCTCCACAGCAGCAACACCATCTACATTAAGCACATATATATAAGGCCCGAGCATCGAGCTCCTATTACCAGGTGTCTCTGGAACATACCTTGAGCCTCATCTAGCCGCTTATTTACAAGCGCGATGTCGGCATCTGCTACGTCAAGTTGCTGCTTTAGCTCGGCAGATTCATCAGTCCGGCTAGCCACCGAATGTTTCGCCACCTTCATAGAAAAGGTGACATATTATACTTGGGGTTATGATCCTCTGTGAGCCGTCACTCTTGACGACACACAGAGTCTCAGGGGCTACTATTTATACAGGGCGCATTTAATATGCGGCTCTACCAAAAGGTACACATTTTTACGTACCTCAAAGCCTATTAGTAAACTCCTGGCAGCCTCGTACAATCCGCTTTCCGCGGATGAAATCCTCCCAATCACCGTATTCATCAACATACGGTGTTCTTCTGAGATAGACGCCCTCCCAAGAAGATCCTTCAGCCCCTCCGACCGTGCACCAGAGGGTGCCGGACTAGCCTGACGACCTTTTCCAGGGTCCGGACTTGGAAAAACCCTCCGAGACGACACCTCCGGGTCGCCTGCCTCGTGAGACGGTGCAACAAGGGGAGGCGTTTCGCTCTCTATCATGTCCGGACGAAGATCCCCTGAAGATGAGCTCTGCTGAGAAGGGTTGAGATCCGAACTGCAAGGTAATGTTTCGGTTATTTTCCTCGGAAATAAAACAGGAGTGTCATTCATTATGGAACCCCTCCCTCCACTTACGTCTCGGGGGAGAGCGGGTCCACTTTAGGGGGCGATTCGGCCGGGGCGTTCTCCAGCGCCGAACCCTCTGGCGAAGATTTCTTCCCCCGTTTTGAGGCCCTCACCTCCGGGTCTTCAGAGGCAGTCCTTTTCTTTCCCTGGTCGGGGGAATTTTCGATTCTTCCCTTCCTAACAGCCTCCTTTGCGGAGGCGGTAGCTCCTTGGTTCCCCACTTCGCCTTCCGCCAAAAGCGCGACCTCCAGCATCCTGGTTAGCATGGGATTCGGCGCGGTCTCGGGCAGGGGGCCTGGACACCTGATAAGCTTTGCCTTCACCATTCACTCCTGTTCAAAGGACAACTCTGTTAAGGGTAATTTTGTGATGAAAATACGGATAGTGTGTCCAAATACGGGGCTACTTACCTTAGTATCCGGGCGATTGCAGCTCAGACCTGCGTCCTCGGACAAATCCGGACATCTTGCTTGTGATCCGAAGAACAATTTGTACATCTCCACGGGTGTCGCACCCATGAAATGTTGGAGGACTCGCGGTCCCTCCGGATTAAATTCCCACAGGCGGAGAGGTCGACGTTTGCAGAGCTGTGTGCGGCGAATCAGCATGACTTGCACCACTACGGTCAAATTGATATCTCTTTCTATAAGATCTCGAATGCGGTCCTGCAGCAAGGGCACGTCTTTGGGAGGCCCCCAGATAAGTCCTTCATTAACCCATGACGCTAGCCGTGGTGGGGGACCCGAGCGAAGAGTAGGTGGCGCCACCCATGTGGTGCCCCTGGGGGCTGTGATGTAAAACCAGTCTCGTTGCCATAAGCCGAACTCCTCTTGAAAAGAGCCTTCGGGCCATGGAGCGTCGTCCATCTTGCTTATTATAGCTCCTCCACACTCAGCGTGCTGCCCCTCGATCATCTTCGGTTCCACCTTGAAGGTTTTTAGCCACAATCCGAAGTGGGGAGTGATATGGAGGAAGGCCTCGCACACGACAATGAATGATGAGATTTGGAGGATGGACTCCGAAGCTAAGTCGTGGAACTCCAGCCCGTAATAAAACATAAGCCCCCTCACGAAGGGATCAATCGGGAAGCCTAGCCCCCGAAGGAAGTGAGATGCAAACACCACGCTCTCACCGGGCTGGGGAGCGGGAATGGCCTGCCCTTGAGCGGGCAGCCTATGCGAGATTTCTCCGGTTAAATACCTGGCATCTCTCAGCTTTCGCACATCTTCTTCCGTAACGGAGGAAGGCATCCACCGGCCTTGAAGGTCGGAGCCGGACATCGTCGGATGTCCGAAGCGCCTAAAACTAGAGCTTTGGGTGTTGGAACTCGAAGTGAGGGGCAGATTCGATTGGATTGAAAAGAAAGGGGTCGAGCCTTGGTCTCTTTATAAAGGAGTTGAATACCAAGAGCCCTTCCCGTAACCGTTTGGGACTCGCTTTCAATTAGGGAGTCATACCAAAGGCGCGGTTGGGTTACCCACGCTCGTATTGATGAGAATCCCGGAATAAGGGGACACGATCTCTGCTTCGACAAGACGTGCCAAGGAAACCGCCTCGCTAAACGCGCTGAGGTGGAACAGTAAAAACGATTCGAATAAAGGCCTGACCATGACGTCACGCTACGGAATACGTCAATAGATCTGATTGGTGCAAATATTATTCTCTCTGCGGTGGAATGTGGAACTTATTTTGCAGAGCCGGACACTATCATGGTGTTCAACATCTTCTATGAAGCATTCGGAGGAGGAACCCACCTTGCAATGCCGAAGACAACTTGCGTGCCGGACTCGTCGTCATTGAAGCCTGGTTCAGGGGCTACTGAGGGAGTCCTGGATTAGGGGGTGTCCGGATGGCCGGACTATGACCTTTGGCCGGACTCCCGGACAATGAAGATACAAGATTGAAGACTCCGTCCCGTGTCCGGATGGGACTTTCCCTGGCGTGGAAGGCAAGCTTGGCGATACGATATGAAGATCTCCTCCCATTGTAACTGACTCTG
The DNA here is from genome assembly GCF_018294505.1 of Triticum aestivum. Taxonomy (NCBI): domain Eukaryota; kingdom Viridiplantae; phylum Streptophyta; class Magnoliopsida; order Poales; family Poaceae; genus Triticum; species Triticum aestivum. Next base: position 181,320,447 of record NC_057813.1, on the reverse strand, counting down.
TGTAACCCTAGCCCTCTCCGGTGTCTATATGAACCGGAGAGTTTTAGTCCGTAGAACGAACAACAACCTTACCATAGGCTAGCTTCTAGGGTTTAGCCTCTCTGATCTCGTGGTAGATCCACTCTTGTACTACCCATATCATCAATATTAATCAAGCAGGAGTAGGGTTTTACCTCCATCGAGAGGGCCCAAACCTGGATAAAAACATCGTGCCCCTTGTCTCCTATTACCATCCGCCTAGACGCATAGTTCGGGACCCCCTACCTGAGATCCGCCGGTTTTGACACCAACACCCTCCCTTATCCCATCACACCTTCATCCGGTGCTCCTGGGTTCCACCCCATGGTGGTACAGACCATTACAGGTAATGCAAAATTTCCTTGCGGTTAGTAATGGGTGGCACAAGGCGCAAAAAAGAAAAAGAATAAATGTGTGCGGCAACTACCTTTGAGTGTTTACCATTCTCCGGTTTACACATCTGGCATTTGCTAATGAACTGTATTCTTTTTCTTCCTTGAATTGTTCCATTGTGTAATCCTTGGGTAAGTGTGGATGGTTGTTACCTAAGTGTAGATGTTGTTACATATTCTACCTTTTTTCTAGATATAAGTTTCAAAATATTGTGGCAGTTCGGCACAATCTTGTCTATTTTGTGGCTTCTAAGTGTTGGGGGAACAGATTGTTTCTCGTCATGTTTGCATGATCGATATTCCTCACACATGGTGTATTAAATAGTACCCGTGAAAATTCTTTCATCTTTAAAGCAGACAATATGCCATCTTTCGCAGTACATGAGGACCATTTCATTGATTTCCTTAAGTTGAAAATAAAAACGTCAAATGATGGTAAGGCGAGAAGATAAGTTTGGATTTGGCAAAAAATACTAGAGTAAGGGCGGATGAAGAGATAGTGGTAAAATTTGGTCATATAAAGAAAAGACCCTGCTCGAGTGCCGCTCCTGGCCGCACCAGTGCGCCAAACCTAGACACCAGAGGATGGGCCAAATCAAGCGGCATGCCGCCACTGCCGCTGGCACTCGCGCGGTACTGGTGGGGCACCCGTACGTCGTTCTGATAGCGGTGCTGGGAGCTCGCGGCCCCAAGGTTGGTAGTGACGTCGGTCTGGTCGGTGCGATTGTAGATGTGGTAGTCCCCGTCGGCTGCGTGGGCAGCGATGAGGCAGCCGGGAGATGTGTGTCCTTCTTCATGTGGCTTGGGGAGCGGCCTTGGGCACCTCGACGACATCCGGCAGGGATGCCTTGGCGATTGGCGGCGCTCCGGCGGCTTCTCGCGTGTGGATCCGGCGGGTAGTGATGCGGCTGGTGGCTCTTGGCTTCTTGCCACTCACTCCACTGGCTGTGCTGCGACTGCTGCAAGTTGCTCAGGCTTCGCCCCGATAGATATGCTCGGCGGGATGGGGCGGGGTGGCCCCCCCTCCAGGCTTGGTGCAATGAATCTGGCCATCCTGCTAGCCCGACGTGGTTGTGGCATGGTGGAGGCTGTTGGAGCGGTGGCCCCGGATTTCGTGCTAGCGGCTTCGGCTAGGGGGTGGTGCGTGTGTCTAGACGTGCTGGGTCGTGGGACCCTATGACCATTTCATTGTCGCCCTCGCTAGGATGGGGTTTCTTGGTTGTGCCAGTGCGAGCAGTTAATGGTTGAGTATCTCCGGGAGAAATCCAATGCTCGGCCTTTGCCGGATCAGGCAACGGCGATGCCCGTGGGCGTTGTGCTCTTTCTTGGAAGCGTTGTTGTTGTGTGGTGCTCATCCCCGTCCCCGTGGCCTTGGCTCCGGAGGGAAAGCTCAGATCCTCAGGATCGGGCGGTGAACGCGCCTTCGCGTCTTCTTCCTTCTTGGGGGCATCGTCTCATAGCCGGCCACAACCTAGAGACTGGTGGATGGCGGCATCTTCGTTGCATGCTTTGCGGGATCTTCGCCATGTAGTTTGTTAAGGTGGCCATTTCAGGGGTGATGGTGTCTGTTTGGCAACGATGATGGAGTCAAGAGGAGCTTCGTTCGCGGCTCGGGCTTCGGTACTCAGATCTTCTCGACGTGTGTGAGGTGCTCTTTCATCTGTTGCTTGGTTGCTTTGAAGTCAAAGTTGCAGCGTCGCAAGTCATGCATATTTTCCTTGTGATGCTCGTCATCAGAGTCGGAGTTGTCGGGTGTTTGCACATGTGGCCTTCTATTGGCATGTGTCGTCATGGTTTCTGTGCAGTTGTTTGCGGGTTGGCTCGACGATGAAGGTCTATGGTGAAGTCGGAGTTGCCCGTTCTGAGGTAACCAGTGATGACGATGACACTTGCGACTACTCAACAGATGTCTTTCCCTATTTGTAGCTCTATGTTCTATGTCGATAGCCAGGTTGGCTGGTGTACCCATGTTATGTGGGTTGGATTATATCGGTTTTAGCCTGGTTTTCCGTCAATTAACTGGGCAATTCGCGCTCTCTAATCAATGAAAATGGCAAGTCTTTTGGCTCGTTTCAAAAAAAAGAGATATAGGTGTATGGGGAGGAGGGACGACAAGAAATAGGCCGCTTTGTTTTTCATTGATGGTTAAGGAGATGTTGCCTCGATGAGAAGAAAAAATAAGGATAGAAAGAATTGGGATGTGTTTGATCTGGAGGCCAAAACATAGGATTGAAAGCATGTGTAGGAATAAAAGATGATTGCAGCTATAAAATGGAGGAACAAGAAACCAGAGAAAAGCTTACAGCGAGGCCCGCAACGACGGTTACAACGGAAGATGATTGCAATTATAAAATGAGCATTGTTTACATACTCATTTTCGGCCCGTGGCAACACACGCGCAGTCTACTAGTATAAGTATGGATATAACTTCCTCATGGCACCACATGCATTATGCATTAGTGCCTACTAGCAAGTGCAACGCTTTGAGCCTTTTCACACCCGGGCTACATGGAGCGTAGTTTTTTTAATAATAAAAAAATGGTATTTTGAAGTTTTTTAAATGTATTTTGTCACAAATACATATGTATATTCTCCATGTACCTGTAAAATTTCATTAAACAATACAATATAATACGCCACCCAAATTAAAGATAAAATCCGGCCCAAAACAACAAAACCAAGCCCATTTTTGTTTGTCTGTTTTTATACATCACATACAAATATGTATATTGATGAAACTTCATACAGATTTGTTCTTGGCAGTTCATGGATGCATCCTTCGAATGTTCTTCTTTCACTATTTATCACCCTGGTCGAGGAATAGTTATTCTTCACCCCCTTTATTTTAACATTAATGCACTGTAATTTTATGTTCTGTAAATTTTTATTATTTCAGACGTAAAAAGAGAACGTAAGAAAATACATATTCACCATAAAAAATATTTTATGTTACATAAAATTACAAATGTAAAAACATAGTCTAAAATGTACATAAAATGCAATTTTTCTGGTCTTATGACCTATTTTTTTTTCTTATGCCAAAGTTTACGCAGTGAATCAATACAAATTTAACTATTTGTATTTCAAATGTAATTTATTTATGAAATGATCATAAGATTACCTCGGTGAAGAATAACTAATTTTGCACCCTAGGTGACGATTAGACTTTATATATATAATTGTTTTTGAAATGTTCTCAAATTTAAATAGTTTTCTCAGATTTTAAAAACCGTAAATATTTTTTATACTTCTATGAACATATTTTAGAAATTCTGATAGTTCTATGAAAATTTTCAACATTTTTGAAATAAAATGTGAACATTTTTAAGTCAATATTATTTTTTAGCCAAAAGAAATACTAAAAATGATAGAAAAAGGGAGAAATAGATGAAGTAGAAAATATCCCACCGGAACAAAATGCTAGAAAATACAACTACGAAACCTCAAGAAAAATCATCGTGCCTCGCCTCCTATAGGGTGTTGACTATGACATCGCACATGTGCCTTTCCTCGTCCTTTCGACTCAATGACGATCAAATATGGAACCTCCTATTCGAGAGAGCAACTAACCAACGGTTACCCCTTGTGGAGCTCCAGCAACTGGCACTTTTTTGGCCTAGGAGCGCGCCAAATGGTGTGTCCAGCCGCCGCCATGTATCGCGTGTTGGGCGCTCTCTCTGCATTCCATATTTTTATTTTTCTGTACGTGTTTCTGTGATTTAGTTTTTTTTGCCTTTTCGGTTTTCACCAGGTGTTCCCTATGTTTTCAGAAACAAAATGTTTGTTCGACTTTCGTCGACCTGCACGGGTAATTATATTGGCGGTCAAATATGGATCCATGTGGAAGTGTAGAATAGCGAACAAAATGCTCTTGCATGTGCCTATATGGGTTGGCCCAATAACCCACTCGGTAAATAGCCTACATGCGCCGAGGAGAACAAAAATAACCCACTAACAAAATCAGGGAAAAAATTCCAACATGACAATAAGTGTAAAATTATTGGAACAAAATGACCATCAATTTAGAAAATGCATTCATGGGTTATATAAAGTTATTTAACTTATAAAAATTCTCATGAATATGAAATAAATGTGCAGGAGTTGCAAATAATTTTTAACTTGATTATTTTATTATTGTAAATGAACATTTTTTGAAAGATAGTTTTAGAAAAATGAACTTATTTTAAAATATATTTAGAAGCAAATTTAAAGTGACAGAAAAGGAGATGTAGAAACAAAGAGGCAAAAGAAAAAGAGAAGAGGAAAAAGGTAAAAATTTAAAACCCATGAAAAGACTTACAAACCCCAGGAAAAAAAACGAATATCGTGAAGGAAAGCACTCATATTAACTGAATGGGCCGGATCTTCCTCGTAGGCCCTATGTAATTTGACCACTATTCTTCGCAATGATCATAGAATAGCAGTGTTTGACGGTTATTCGGAAGAAAGAGGGTTTGCTTGGTGGAAATGCAGAAATGATAGATGAGTCCATTAGGGTGCGTCGAGTTTCTCCCTGCAAAAAAGAGCTTAAAATTAGGGTCCATAGAGTCTCCCACATATCTAAAAGGGAAGAAAGATAAGACCCTTCTTTGTGTGCTCATCCACATCGGAGAAAAAAGGGGCAAAACCCTATTTGATGCTTGCTGCATCAAATAGGTGACCAATCGCAAAGGGTGCATGAGCTAGGCCGACCCATTTATGAATTTCTTTCGTTATGCACATGAGACACTATGTTTATGGATTTTTTTTATTTTTTTGATTTTCTAGTGTATTTTGTTTTGGTTACTTCGATTTCCTTTTTCCCATTTCCCCCTTTTTTCTTTGATTTATTACAATCTTTGGTTTTTCTTCTTTAAATTACATGAACAATTATTTTATAGAACCTTTTTGTTTCGGATATTTTGAAATTTGGAGAAAATAATTAAATTAAAATTATTGAAGATTATTTTAGTTTTCTTGAAATATTTTTGAAAATTAGAGTGCATTTTTAATTGTGTGGATATTTTCAACCTTTGCGATGCATTTAAAAAAACCAAACTAGAAAATCAACCGTGGGCCAGCTCGGTAATTGGTGCTATAAGCGTCTGCCCACCATTTTGACGCAAGGGTCACAAAAAGGGAACACCTAAACGGCTGATCCAAGAGCGCAGAATAAGAGATTGGCTAGCTAGGGTTTCTCGTGCGGCTGCCGCCGTCGCCATCTGGGAAATTTCGCCTTCGGCTGCCATCTTGGCGTTGACAAGTGGGGGGACCTCAGATATTCAGCATCTATGTTCTTCGTCAATGCCTAGTGATCATCATAGTTTTGTGATCATAAATTTCCTCTCGTTATTTTGGCAGTGCCATGAGGTCGAATATGATGAGTTTATGTTGATGTGTCAAGGTTTTTTTGTTGGTATGATTCTTTGTGGAGGTGAAATCTTTCATCGACACCATGGTGAAGATATAGCGATTCGACGGCATGCACTTATAGGGGGGTCATCCCCGGCCTAAGTACGTTCATCAATTAATGCTTCCCATCTTTTTAGATGGACGACTCAAGACGTTTTCAAATACCATTATTAGTATATTGGTGCGGGTGAAAGAGTGACAACATCATTGCTCTAGTCTAATTGCAGCTTCTTTACCGAAGTCTTTGGAGTATTTCTTCGAGCAGAGGTTGATACTGCGAAGATAGTGTTTACAGGAGATTTCATTATAATTCTTAGTCATAAGAGTTACTTTGTATTTTCTTCGATTTTAGGTCCAAATCAGTATACCTGTAAAGTTACAGGTGTTCCTAAAATAAAAAACCTAAAACAGTTGATCCCTTTTGCCCGCTACTCGTGAAGGGCAGCGGCAGTTCGGGTTGCAGCAGTGATACACACCATCGCGGCAGCTTGGTGAAGTCCCTGGCGGCGGCGAACCTTTGGCGCTGACAAGGTGTGAGACACTTGAATCTCAGACTTTCTGGTCTTGCATAAATTACATGTTGGAGATATGCACTAGAGGCAATTATGTATGATGATATTTCCTATGTGTTTATGAATAAAGATAGTCCTTGGACATTATCAATGATGTGTATCAGCAAGTACGTGACTTGTTTGTGGGACTATTGTCACGCCCAATATGCAACCCTATCCAAAAGGAACTCGAAGGTCCCACCAAGGATAGACCCGCATATTGAAACGCTTTTGCATGGTGGATATCATTACATCAACATTACATAATAGATGGGGATACATACAAGAGGCATACAATGCCACACGAATAAAACATTACAATACATAAGAGCATCATCCGACTACGGATGAATCACAAATCGAAACTCAAACGACATCCACCCTGCTAGCCCAGGCTGCCGACCTGGAACCTATCCCCTGATCGAAGAAGAAGCAGAAGAAGAAACTCCAAGACAAGCAAACATCACTCTCGCGTCATGATCATCGCAAAACCTGTACCTGCAACTGTTGTTGTAGTAATCTGTGAGCCACAAGGACTCAGCAATCCCATTACCATGGGTATCAAGACTAGCAAAGCTTAATGGAAAAGGAAGGGGTAAAGTGGTGAGGCTGCAGCAGCGACTAAGCATATATGGTGGCTAACATACGCAAATAAGAGCGAGAAGAGAGCAAGCGGAACGGTCGTGAAGCTAGCAATGATCAAGAAGTGATCCTGAACTCCTACTTACGTCAAACATAACTCAGAAACCGTGTTCACTTCCCGGACTCCGCCGAAAAGAGACCATCACGGCTACACACACGGTTGATGCATTTTAATTCGGATCTGGTGTCAAGTTATCTACAACCGGACATTAACAAATTCCCATCTGCCTATAACCGCAGGCACGGCTTTCGAAAGATTATACCCTGCAGGGGTGTCCCAACTTAGCCCATGACAAGCTCTCGCGATCAACGAAGGATATACCTTCTCCCAGGAAGACCCGATCAGACTCGGAATCCTGGTTTACAAGACATTTCGACGATGGTAAAACAAGACCAGCAAGACCGCCCAATCCGCCGACAATCCTGATAGGAGCTGCACATATCTCGTTCTCAGGGCAACACCGGATGAGACAGGCTACGAGTAAAACCATACTTCGAGTTTCCCCGAGGTGGCCCCGCAGGCGGCTCGGTTCGGACCAACACTTAGACAAGCACTGGCCCGGGGGGGCTGAAATAAAGATGACCCTCGAGAGAGCGACTCCCAAGGGAAAAAGTAGGTGGTGGTGAGGCAAATGGTAAAACCAATGTTGGGCCTTGCTGGAGGAGTTTTATTCAAAGCGAACTGTCAAGGGGGTCCCATAAATCACCCGACCGCGTAAGGAATGCAAAATCCGGGAACATAACACCGGTATGACGGAAACTAGGGCGGCAAGAGTGGAACAAAACACCAGGCAAAAGGCCGAGTCTTCCACCCTTTACCAAGTATATAGATGCATTAATAATAATATAAGAGATATTGTGATATCCCAACATAATCCTGTCCACCATGGAGCAATCTTCAACTTCACCTGCAACTAGCAACACTATAAGAGGGCTGAGCAAAGCGGTAACATAGCCAAGCAACGGTTTGCTAGGAAGGGTGTCAAAGGTTAGAGGTTCATGGCAATTTGGGAGGCTTGATGAGCAAAAGATAGGTAACGCAGCATAGCGATAGAACGAAGCAACTAGCATAGCAATGATAGTAGTGAGATCCAGGGTAGCGGTCATCTTGCCTGAAATCCCGCAAGGAAGAAGAACGAGTCCATGAAGAAGATGAACCCACGAAGACGAACCAAGCGTAGACGAACGAATCCTCACGATCGCAACGAAACAGGAACTATCGAGAAGAAGCACACAACATGGTAAACACACCACACATATACAATACATGATGCACAACCAAGCATGATGCATGACACGGCTACATGAAGCTACTCATGGCAAGAGATGATGCAAACAAGAGCAACACATCAAGGCAAGTTTAAATGAGGCCGGGAACAACATATAACAATTCCGGTAAGTCCTCATATGCATATTTCGAAGTTGGTCCAGATCTGGATAAACCTTATGTTCAAGTTGTTAAACAGCATGTTAAGATGCACAAAGATGATCTACACGAGATTCTAGTCAAGTTACATATAAAGTTCATTTAGTTCGGGGCTACGGCCCAGAAGATATGAGCAAAACAAGGTAAACATGGCATTGATGCAAAATGCATTCAAACATCAAGCAAACACACCAAAACAAGGATGCAACATGATAATATGAAACTACATGCAAAATCAAGCAAGTTTCATATAGAGCACACTCAAAACGGAGCAACGGTGCAACACATGCACATGAAACAAGTTTAAAGGACAAGCTATCCAAAACAGCAACTAGGCATATTGCAAGCATCAAAGCAACATGCTATAGCATCTCAACATAATAACAAAAGGCATGGGCATGATGTACAGGTAAAGCATAACAAAACATGAACACTGAGCTATCTCCAGAAATCACTAGATCATGCTCAAACACACATGGCAAGATTGCAAATGATAATAGTTCAGACTTTGCAGAAAATAATATCAGGTTGCAATGTTTAGAGCTATCGAACAACATGTTATAGGAACTTATCATGGCAAACAAAGGCATGGCATGAACCTACTAAATGCATAGATCAAAAGTCCCTTACTGACCATGAGCCAAAAAGGATCAGAAGATATGATGGCACCCACGTAAACATGGCAAGTTATATTACAGATTCAAACATGGCAGGAACAGAATTATGAAGGCATGTTGGTGAGCTTGTACCACTCACCACAGAGCAATATATGGCATGGCAAGGCAACCAACAGTAAGAAGGCATGTTTGTGAAGCTAAGCATGGCAAGAGCAAGTTCATAGGGTGCATGGAACACTAGCAACAATCATGGCAACAACTGAACTTAATGTTAACAGGCTGACAACAACATTATTTAGCAACTTTGGAGCAAGATTACAACAAGCTAAAGCAGGCTATAATTGCAACCAGGGGCATGGATGGATAGAGCATAACATCTAGAACAAAACATATTTAATGAACATTTCCAGATTATGCATAGAATGACTTGTAGCAGCAGGTTTACATAGCATCACAAAATAACAGATTCAGCCTAGCAAAACAGCAACAGCGAGTACACTACTTAACAAGCTTGATTCACCCACCACAAGTCATTGCATGAAAAGATAAGCATAGCATCAGCAAGAAGACATGTTTATGAAACAAACCAAGGTAAGAACAAGTTCATAGCATGCAAGGATCAACTACAACAACCTTGGCAAAATTGAATAACATGTAAACAATCTGCCAGGAAACATTTTGAAGCAAAAGTAGAGCACGAAAATGACATGCTAGACTACTCCATAATTGCAAACAAGGGCATGAATGAATAGATAACCATATGTTCAAAACATCCTTACTGAAGTATCTCAAAATATGCATGGATCTCTCTGTAGCAACAAGTTTACATGGCATCAAAATAACAGCAGAACAGGGACTAAAACCAGCAACATTACGAAGCCTAGTTTGCATGCTTGTGCTAGTCACCACATTGATCACAAAAATACATGGCATACACCACTGTAAAGATGGCATGACATAGATCAAAACACATGTAGACATCAACCTCATAGGATGCACACATCAATCATGGTAAAAATGACAAATGAGCATGTTCTGTTAAGAAACAGGAACTAACATTATGAAGCACTCTTGCAACGATGATTCAGGCATCAAGATGAGCTCAAATGAACATGATGCAATGGAATGAAATGAAGTACTCGTTGATACGAACAATATGACATATTACACGCACGAAACGGAGCTACGGATGCAGAGATATGATGCGATGAACATGGCATGAAAATGTTACAGGGAAAGGACTTAGACGAAAATTACCCTCTCAGAAACAGATCTAGGGTTGACTTGCACGTAGTTCGAGGTTCGCCGGAATTGTCGCCGGACTTGACGGAGAAGACACGGACGACGGCCGGAGGTGAAGGAGAGGACGGGCCCCGCCGGATCTGGCCGGATCCGGCACGTGGCGGCGGCGGAGGAGGCCTACGGAGGCCGGCGAGCGGGGCGGCGAGCTCGGCCGTGGCGGCGCCGGCGGAGGAGGTCGCGGGGCCGGGCGGCAGCCGGCGGCCGGAGTGGAGGCGGAGAGGCGGCGCGGCGGAGGACGGGCGACGGGGCGCGACGCGGGGGAGGCGCTCGGCCGGCGGGCGGGCCGCGGGCGGCGCCGGCGGAGCGCTGCGGCGGCGGGGCAGGCGCGGGCCACGGAGCAGCGGATCAGCGGCGGACGACGGCGCGGGGGGCACGGCTCGGGCCCCGCGCGGGCGCGGGCGGGCCGGCCGTGGGCCTCACGGGCCGCGGCGGCGGGGAGGAGAGAGAGGAGGCGCGGGCGACATGTGGCGGCGGCGGATTCGTCAAGGACGGCGGTGCTGGACGTGTCCGGCGGCGGGCGGACATGTCCAGCGGGTGAGAGGGAGGATGATCTAGGGTTTGCCCGAAAAATTCGGGGAGAGAGGCCTTTTTGTAGGTAGAGGGAGCTAGGAGAGTCCAAATAAGGAGCGGTTTTCGCCCACACGATCGTGATCGAACGACCAAGAGCATGGAGGGGAGTTAGATGGTTTTTGGGCCAGTTTTGAAGGGTGTTGGGCTGCAAAGAGAAAGGGGGTTTCGGGCTACGCGGTTAACCATTGGAGTATCAAACGACCTCCAAATGGCACGAAACTTGACAGGCGGTCTACCGGTGCTATACCAAGGCCGCTTGGCAAGACTCGGTCCATTCCGAGAATGTTTAACACCCGCTCACAACAAGAGACAAAAGGGGAACGCCGGAGGACATAGGAGTGCCGGATTGCAAAACGGACAACGGGGAAAATGCTCAGATGGATGAGACGAACACGTATGCAATGCAATGCACATGATGACATGATAAAATGCAACACGCAAGCAAATGTCATGGCAACAACGGCGAATAACTGGCAGACACCTGGCGCATCGAATCCGGGGCGTTACAACTATGCAATTTATGATGACTGTCCTAAAAGGTCCCTAGTCGAAAGGGCTGTGTGGACGCACAGCCGACTAGACTAGCATTTGACACGGTCGATGTCTTGGTCTCACTAGCCATGAAACATTGGATGCTAACCGGATAATATGGACTCGGAAGGATCTGGTCGGATTCAACATAGTCAGATCCAAGTCGAGATAAGGTCCGAGTAGCGATATGTCATCTATGAGTCTCTAGTACAACATACGTTCTATGTCCTAAGACCTGAGCTGGCGCATGTACCCGGGATGGTGACAGACCTGCTTTGGGCCGACCAAACGCTACTCCGTAACTAGATAGTTACAAAGGTAGGTTTCAGACTTGTCTAGATCCATGCTATGAGACATAGTCGAGCAAGATGGGATTTGCCCCTCCGATTAGGAGAGATATACTCTGGGGCCCTCGTGTGATCCGACCAGGATAAGCATGGCCATGCGACAAGGATTATGAGATAATCCGGATAGTGGTCGGCATCACTGGAACGAGAAAGAGGTCGGGCTACCACAAGGATGACAGACTCGCCTTGAGCCCGACAACATATATCGTGTGGCAAAGTGAACAAAAGTATGATGTACAGGTTCGCCTAACCAGCTTCATGGTCTGCTTGGTGTTCGGCATGCCTTGCTAGAAGCCGCTACCAACCGTGCAGTTCGGAGGTGATCCGAACTGCGACCAAGCCGACTTGAACCTAAGGGGTCGCGCGCTTAAGGGAAGGAACCTACGAGGTCGGATCCGAGGACATTGGTCGGATGTGATCCGAGCTGTATTTGGATTGTGGCCGAGTAGACTAGTGGGCTTTAGGGTCCATGCGAGGCCCAAGTGTTGAGCCTGCAACGGACGCCTATATAAAGTGGAGGTGCGGCACACTCATGCGGTTGATCGCTTCGGCGCTGCGACTAGGGTTTGCATGTGTTGCGAATAGCCACCTCCACTCGCCACCGGTTTTGTGATCGGACCTAGCAGTCCGCCGCACGACATTCCTCCTACATGCGCGGATACTGTTAGAGGCGGTGCACTTGCGCCGCTCCGACGAACCTGTACGAGGGATCCGACGACCGGGTGTTCGAGGGAAATCGGACAAAGGGGAGAAGAACCACGCGGACGCGCTGCCCCAACTCTTCTTTTGCTGCACGACACTATGCGTCTAGTGGTAACGATCTGTGATCCACTCCCGTAGCATGTTCCTGGTTGTTCTGTGCGTAGGAAATTTTAATTTGCAGCCGACGCACCCTACTGTAGAACCCAACACTACCCATGTTTCTCTAGATTTTTTAGTATGCCGCACAGGGCGATAGGGTTGACACGGGCGACGCCCGCGGTGATCGCTGCGATCCGGGCGCCTGTGTCCGTCGTCCCTAGTGTGAGGCATGTCGGCGGGAGGTTCTGGGTTCTCGCGGGTTCAGACGATGAGGATGAAGACGACGGGGATCACGCCGGAGACTCGTCGGAGGAGTACTTTTCGACGCCTTCGGATGTGATATGTGAGGCTTTCAATCCCAGGTATTCGGAGGAGGAAGTGGCGATGATTGTGGATGATGTCGTGCCGATTGATGATCCAACGCGGCAAGGACTGTGCTCCAAGGACAAGGTGGAGGTGGTTCGCCGGATTATTCACCGGAGGACGGTGGCTTCTGCGATCCGGCCATGGAAAGGCCCTCTACCAAAGGTATGCATCAAACAAATCACGTTGTCAGATTTCTTCCTGCCGGATTCATGGACTCGTGTCATTAGTAAGAAGAAGAAGAGGAAGGTTAGGCCGGTGGCAGCGCCGCCGGCGCCGGTGATCAGCATGGCGGCTGAGATCCGGGCGGCCAGGGCGAGCCGTTTGAATCTTCTCTTGGGCCAACCTGGGCCTGTGGAAGAGCGGGCTAGCTCAGACTTCTTCATGCCTGGGTATGTGGCCCAGCATGGGGGTTCCGAGGAGTGGCCGATCGGACCTGCTGCTACTGGGTATGAGGCCTAGGTAGCACCGGTCCCGTCTCCTGTTCCCATCGCCGCATGCACATCGACAGATCGACGTGAGTGTGTTAGTTTTTTGCTGCTGCCGCTGCCTAGGGTTCTTCCACGTTGCGCCATTCCTGGCTTTCCTAAGTGTGGACCTGGTCGCGCCACTCGCATCCCGCCTCTCGCGGCCATGGCTGGGCATGGAGGTGGTCCGCTGGGACTGAAACCGTCGAGGGCAGCCGGGACCGTGCCTGCCGGCCATGGTGGCGCGCCTCCATCTGGCTAGAGGCCTCTGGTGGCCGCCGGTACTGCGGCAATTGGGCGTGGTGGTGTGGTTCCACCGGGGCAGAGGCCTTTGGGGACTGCGGGGGCGGCGCCGGTTGGACGGGGTGCTGCTGCTCCGCCGGGTCTGCGACCTTCGGTGGCCGCTGGGGCCGCGCCGGCTGCTGCGGGTCGCGGCGCTGGCGCGATGGGGCCTAGGCCGTCGCCGCCCGGGGCGGCTGTGGTGGCGCAACGCAAGCAACCACATGCACATGGGCAGCAGCCTCGGGGCGCGCCGGCTCCCCACGTCGCTGCTAGGCCGCCGCAGAAGCGAGTTGGACCGATGCCGACTCATGTTCCGCCGTAGCAAGTGGACGATGGTGGCGCGGGTCTTGCACAAGTACCAGTCAACCATGGTGGTAATGGACCACCTCGGGGACAGTGGGGTGACGATGGCATCAACGCTTATGGTGAGGGTCATCATCATGGTTCGTCCTCGTTGGGCGGCGAGCGTGGCTATGCTTGGCAGAGTGATGGAACAGCAGAAAGACCGTTTTATGGTCCTTCAGGAGGCTTTGTCGAGGGGGCATCTGGCCCAGATCACCGAAGAGAGGTGGCTACCGACGTCATCGTGGTGGTTGCGGTGGGAGAAACCGCTACCGCCAACATCCACCGTCGGTCGTTGTGGAACCGACGGCATCCTCGGAGGTGGCTGCTTCCGGATGATACGTCTCCAATGTATCTATAATTTTTGATTGTTCCATGCTATTATATTACCTGTTTTGGATGTTTATGGGCTTTACTATACACTTTTATATCATTTTCGAGACTAACCTATTAACCGGAGGCCCAGTCCAAATTGTTGTTTTTTTTGCCTATTTCAGTGTTTCGTAGAAAAGTAATATCAAACGGGATCCAAATGGAATGAAACCTTCAGGAGAGATCTTATTGGAACAAACGCAATCCAGGAGACTTGGAGTGGACGTCAAGAAGTAAACGAGGCGGCCACGAGGGTCCAGGGTGCACCCTAGGGGGGTGGGCGCGCACCCACCCTCATGGGCCCCTCGTGGCTCCCCTGACGAACTTCCTTCGCCTATATATACTTACGTATCCCGAAAACATCCAGGAGCACCACGAAACCCTATTTCCACCACCGCAACCTTCTGTACCCATGAGATCCCATCTTGGAGCCTTTTCCGGCGCTCTGGCGGAGGGGGAATCGATCACGAAGGGCTTCTACATCAACGCCAAAGCCTCTCCGATGAGTTGTGAGTAGTTTACCACAGACCTTTGGGTCCATAGTTATTAGCTAGATGGATTCTTTTATCTCTTTGAATCTCAATACAATGTTCTCCTCGATCTTCTTGGAGATCTATTCGATGTAACTCTTTTTGTGGTGTGTTTGTCGAGATTAGATGAATTGTGGGTTCATGATCAAGTTTATCTATGAGAAATATTTGAATCTCCTCTGAATTCTTTTATGTTTGATTGGTTATCTTTGCAAGTCTCTTCGAATTATCAGTTTGGTTTGGCCTACTAGATTGATCTTTCTTGCAATGGGAGAAGTGCGTAGCTTTGGGTTCAATCTTGTGGTGTCCTTTCCCAGTGACAGCAGGGGCAGCAAGGCACGTATTGTATTGTTGCCATCGAGGATAAAAAGATGGGCTTTATATCATATTGCTTGAGTTTATCCCTCTACATCATGTCATCTTGCCTAATGCCTTACTCTGTTCATCTGAACTTAATACGCTAGATGCATGCTGGATAGCGGTCGATGTGTGGAGTAATAGTAGTAGATGCAGAATCGTTTCGATCTACTTGTCGCGGATGTGATGCCTGTATACATGATCATGCCTAGATATTCTCATAACTATGCACTTTTCTATCAATTGCTCGACAGTAATTTGTTCACCCACCGCAATACTTGCTATCTTGAGCGAAGCCACTAGTGAAACCTATGGCCCCCGGGTCTATTTTCCATCATATAAGTTTCCAATCTACTCTATTTTGCAATCTTTACTTTCCAATCTATATCATAAAAATACCAAAAACATTTATCTTATCTTATTATCTCTATCAGATCTCACTTTTGCAAGTGACCGTGAAGGGATTGACAACCCCTTTATCGCGTTGGTTGCGAGGTTCTTGTTTTGTTTGTGTAGGTACGAGGGACATGCGAGAAGCCTTCTACTGGATTGATACCTTGGTTCTCAAAACTTAGGGAAATACTTACGCTACTTTGTTGCATCACCCTTTCCTCTTCAAAGAAAAACCAACACAGTGCTCAAGAGGTAGCAATAAGGATTTCTGGCGCCGTTGCCACGGAGGTCTTCGCACAAGTCAGGACATACCAAGTACCCATCACAAACTCTTCTCCCTCGCATTAGATTATTTGCCATTCGCTTCTCATTTTCCTCTCCCCCACTTCACCCTTGCCATTTTTTTCGCCCTCTCTTTCACGTTCGCCTCTTTTTCGCTTGCCTCTTGTGTGCTTGTGTGTTGGATTGCTTGTCACGATGACTCAAGATAATACTAAATTGTGTGACTTTTCCAATACCAATAATAATGATTTCCTTAGCACTCCGATTTCCCCTCTTACTGATGTTGAATCTTGTGAAATCAATGCTACTTTGTTGAATCTTGTCATGAAAGATCAATTCTCCGGCCTTCCTAGTGAAGATGCCGCTACTCGTCTAAACAACTTTGTTGATTTGTGTGATATGCAAAAGAAGAAAGACATGGATAATGATATTGTTAAATTGAAGCTATTTCCGTTTTCGCTTAGAGATCGTGCTAAAACTTGGTTTTCGTCTTTGCCTAAAAATAGTATTGATTCATGGAATAAGTGCAAAGATGCTTTTATCTCTAAGTATTTTCCTCCATCTAAGATCATCTATCTTAGAAACGATATTATGAATTTTAAGCAACTTGATCATGAACATGTTGCATAATCTTGGGAGAGGATGAAATTAATGATTCGCAATTGCCCTACACATGGTTTAAATTTATGGATGATCATACAAAAAAATTATGCCGGATTGAATTTTGCTTCTAGAAATCTTTTAGATTCGGCCGCGGGAGGCACTTTTATGGAAATAACTTCAGTAGAAGCTACTAAACTCCTAGATAATATTATGGTTAATTATTCTCATTGGCACACCGAAAGATCTACTAGTAAAAAAGTTCATGCGATAGAAGAGATTAATATTTTGAGTGGAAAGATGGATGAACTTATGAAATTGTTTGCTAATAAGAGTGCTCCTATTGATCCTAGTGATATGCCTTTGTCTACTTTGATTGAGAATAATAATGAATCTATGGATGTGAATTTTGTTGGTAGGAATAATTTTGGTAAGAATGCTTACAGAGGAAACTTTAATCCTAGGTCGTTTCCTAGTAATTCTCTAATAATTATGGTAATTCCTAAAACAACTCTTATGGAAATTTTAATAAGATGCCCTCTGATTTTGAGATTAGTGTTAAAGAATTTATGATCTCTCAAAAGAATTTCAATGCTTTGCTTGAAGAAAAATTGCCTAAGATTGATGAATTGGCTAGGAACGTGGATAGAATTTCTCTTGATGTTGATTCTTTGAAGCTTAGATCTATTCCACCTAAGCATGATATCAATGAGTCTCTCAAAGCCATGAGAATTTCCATTGATGAGTGCAAAGAAAGAACCGCTAGGATGCATGCTAAGAAAGATTGCTTTGTAAGAGCGCGTTCTTCTAGTTTTCATGATAATAATGATGAAGATCTAAAAGTGATTGATGTGTCTCCTATTAAATCTTTGTTTTGCAATATGAATCTTGATAATGATGGGACTGGAGATGAGTCAACTTTAGTTAAAAGGCGTCCCAATGATTCATAGTTTTTAGATCTTGATGCAAAATTTGGTAAAAGTGGGATTGGAGAGGTCAAAACTTTGCATAGCAATGAACCCAATATTTTGGATCTCAAGGAATTTAATTATGATAATTGCTCTTCAGTAGATTGTATTTCCTTGTTGCAATCCGTGTTGAATTCTCCTCATGCTTATAGTCAAAATAAAGCTTTTACCCAACACATCGTTGATGCTTTAATGCAATCTTATGAAGAAAAACTTGAATTGGAAGTTTCTATCCCTAGAAAACTTTATGATGAGTGGGAACCTACTATTAAAATTAAAATTAAAGATCATGAATGCTATGATTTGTGTGATTTTGTTGCTAGTGTTTCCACGATTCCAAAAACTTTATGTGATGTGCTAGGTTTTCGTGAATTTGATGATTGCTCTTTAAACTTGCACCTTGCAGATTCCACTATCAAGAAACCTATGGGAAGGATTAATGATGTTCTTATTGTTGCAAATAGGAATTATGTGCCCATAGATTTTATTGTTCTTGATATAGATTGCAATCTTTCATGTCCTATTATACTTGGTAGACCTTTCCTTAGAACGATTGGTGCTATTATTGATATGAAGGAAGGAAATATTATATTCCAATTTCCATTAAGGAAAGGCATGGAACACTTTCCTAGAAATAAAATCAAATTACCTTATGAATCTATTATGAGAGCCACTTATGATTTGAATACCAAAGGTGGCAACACTTAGATCTATTCTCACTTTTATGCCTAGCTAGGGGCGTTAAATGATAGTGCTTGTTGGGAGGCAACCCAATTTTATTTTTGTTCCTTGCTTTTTGTTCCTGTTTAGTAATAAATAATTCATCTATACTCTGTTTAGATGTGACTTTATGTTTTAATTAGTGTTTGTGCCAAGTGGAACCTATAGGATCATCTTGGGTGATAGTTGATTTGATCTTGCTGAAAAACAGAAACTTTTGCACGCACGAGAATAATTTTAATAAATCACAGGAACGTGATTTTTAGTTGATTCTTTTTGCAGTAGATCAACAGACAAATTTCCTAGGAGTTCCTGTTTTGGTAGGATTTTTAGAGTTCCATAAATATTATAAAGTTACAGATTACTCCAGACTTTTCTGTTTTTGACAGATTCTGTTTTGCGTGTGTTGTTTGCTTATTTTGATGAATCTATGGCTAGTATCGGGAGGTATGAACCATAGAGAAGTTGGAATATAGTAGGATTAACACCAATATAAATAAAGAATTAGTTAATTACAGTACCTTAAGTGGTGGTTTTTCTTTCTTTCACTAACGGAGCTTATGAGATTTTCTGTTGAGTTTTGTGTTGTGAAGTTTTCAAGTTTTGGGTAAATATTTGATGGACTATGGAGTAAGGAGTGGCAAGAGCCTAAGCTTCGGGATGCCCATGGCACCCCAAGGTAAATTCAAGGACACAAAAATTCTAAGCTTGGGGATGCCCCGGAAGGCATCCCCTCTTTCGTCTTCGTCTATCAGTAACTTTACTTGGAGCTATATTTTTATTCACCACATGATATGTGTTATGCTTGGAGCGTCTTGTATGATATGAGTCTTTGCTTTTTAGTTTACCACAATCATCCTTGCTGTAAACACCTTTTGGGAGATACACACATGATTCGGAATTTTTTAAAATACTCTATGTGCTTCACTTATATCTTTTGAGCTAGACAATTTTGCTCTAGTGCTTCACTTATATCTTTTTAGAGCACGACGGTGGTTTTATTTTGTAAAAATTATTGATATCTCATGCTTCACTTATATTATTTTGAGAGTCTTTTAGAACAGCATGGTATTTGCTTTGGTTATAAATTTTGTCCAAATATGATGGGCTTCCAAGTTGGGTATAATAAAAACTATCATATAGAGTGCATTGAATGCTATGATCAATTTGATGCTTGATGATTGTTTTGAGATATGAGGTTGGTAATATTAGAGTCATGCTAGTTGGGTAGTTGTGAATTTGAGGAATACTTGTGTTAAAGTAGGCAAGTCCCATAGCATGCACATATGGTAAAAGTTGTGTAACAAATTTGTAGCATGGGGTGCTCTTTTGATTGCCTTCCTTATGAGTAGAGGTCGGGATCGCGCGATGGTTAACTCATACCAACCCTTCCCCTAGGAGCATGCGTAGTAGTACTTTGCTTCGAGGGCTAATAAAAACTTTTGCAATAAGTATATGAGTTCTTTATGACTAATGTGAGTCCATGGATTATACATACTCTTATCCTTCCATCATTAATAGCCTCTACGGTACCATGCATTGCCCGTTCTCACCTTGAGAGTTGGTGCAAACTTCGCCGGTGCATCCAAACCCCGTGATACGATACGCTCTATCACACATAAACCTCCTTATATCTTCCTCAAAACAGCCACCATACCTACCTATTATGGCATTTCCATAGCCATTCCGAGATATATTTCCATGCAACTTTCCACCGTTTCATTTATTATGACACGTTTCATCATTGTCATATTGCCTTGCATGATCATGTAGTTGACATCGTATTTGTGGCAAAGCCACCATGCATAATTTTTCATACATGTCACTCTTGATTCATTGCCCATCCCGGTACACTGCCGGAGGCACTCATATAGAGTCATATCTTGTTCTAGTATCGAGTTGTAATCCATGAGTTGTAAGTAAATAGAAGTGTGATGATCATCATTGTTAGAGCATTGTCCCTTGAAAAGAAAGGCCAAAAAAGGGAAAGGCCAAAAAAAGAGAAAGGCCAAATAAAAAAAAGGAAGGCCCCCCAAAAAGGGGGACAATGCTACTATCCTTTTCCACACATGTGCTTCAAAGTAGCACCATGATCTTTATGATAGAGAGTCTCTTATTTTGTCACTTTCATATACTAGTGGGAATTTTTCATTATAGAACTTGGCATGTATATTCCAACGATGGGCTTCCTCAAAATGCCCTAGGTCTTCATGAGCAAGCAAGTTGGATGCACACCCACTTAGTTTCCATCATAACTATGCACTTTTCTATCAATTGCTCGACAATAATTTGTTCACCCACCGTAATACTTATGCTATCTTGAGAGAAGCCACTAGTAAAACCTATGGCCCTCGGGTCTATTTTCCATCATATAAGTTTCCAATCTACTCTATTTTGCAATCTTTACTTTCCAATCTATATCATAAAAATACCAAAAATATTTATCTTATCTTATTATTTCTATCAGATCTCACTTTTGCAAGTGACCATGAAGGGATTCACAACCCCTTTATCGTGTTGGTTGCGATGTTCTTGTTTTGTTTGTGTATGTACGAGGGACTTGCGAGAAGCCTCCTACTGGATTGATACCTTGGTTCTCAAAACTGAGGGAAATACTTACGCTACTTTGCTGCATCATCCTTTCCTCTTCAAGGGAAAACCAGCGCAGTGCTCAAGAGGTAGCACCGGACAAACGTCAAAATTGTCCGGTCAGGCTATGGAGGTGGTGACGGCGCTGGCTAATGCTGAGATCCCTGAGACTGGGCCATTGGTGTTGGTGCTTTAGGTGTCGTTGACAAGGCAGATGGTGAGAAAGCTTCCAAGTGGGCTCGGAAAAAGGAGAAGATGTTGTGTTATCATTGTGGTGAGAGGGGTCACTTTATTGCTAAATGTGTGACTGAGTTATGTGATACTTGCCTCAAGCCAGCGCATGACACGGGAGAGTGCCCAATACTGCGTGATCCAATGCCGAGTATTACTATTTATGGAGTCTATTGTGCCGAGCTGGTGTTCTTTGAGTCTCCTTGTGCGAGGGAGGTTCCATAGGAGTCCCAGAGCATGACTATGGGGATTGTTAAAGTCACAAAAGGTGATGTGTCTGAGGCTCAGATTATGCAGAGGCTTAGGGACTTGGCTCCAGGTGATTTTCAGTGGGAGCTTATTCGACTCGAGGCCAACATGTATAAGGTTGACTTCCCTACTATAGAGGACTTGGAGCGTCTTCTCAGTTTTGGGTTGTGCAGAGTTCCTGGAACAGAGTGCATTCTTGAGTTTTACGAGTGGAAGAAGGTTGAGCCACAGGGCAAGCCTCTCATTCAGGTCTGGTTGCGTTTTTCGGGGGCTCCATCGAAGTTGATTTAGGACGCTCGGGTTGCTGCAAGCTTGAGGATTCTGGTCGGGAAAACTGAGAGGGTGGACATGGCCTTTACCCGAGCTAACAGGGTGGCCCGACTACTAGTGAGTGTCCTGGACATCGAGTTTGTACCTGACGTGGTCAAGTGGACGCATAAGGGCATCGTTTACAACCTTGACATTGAGTTTGAGGACTCCGATTTTTTCGCTGAGGCTCTGGCAGGGACTGATGTGGATATGCATGATAAGAATGATGGATCGGGTAATTCGGAGGCGCGAGGGGAGGATGTTGGGCGTGAGTTGCCCAATGGCCCGGGTTCCGACCCATAGACGCCCGGGAATGGGGCTGCACCTTCCACTTCGGTGCCTATGAGTACTTTGAGATTTGGTTCTTTTCAGCCAACTTCCACTCCTCCTAGGTTGTGGGGCAATAGGGTGGAGTCTGAGGATGTGCTAGAACGCACGCTCCCTCCCTTGGACTTTGCAGAGGCAGATGGCTCTCTGGATGAGTGCTTGGAGGTGACTGTCACTGTGATGACTTCGACCGAGGGGAGGGATGATCTTGGACAGGTGGCCCCCCGTACTCCCACCCCTGCTGCTGTTTTGCCGCATGGGAGGACTCAGACGAGACCGACCGTAGAGGTGGTTGTGTCACTGATCGGTAACGGGACCGGTTTGGGAGGGGGACCCGGGCAGGTGGCCTCGGCTCCCTCTCCTCCTGCCCGAGCCTGCGGCGTCGACCGCTCCCCAGCTGATGCTGACAGGCTTGGCCATGGCGCCCTCCGGCCTGAGGGTCGGGTCGGGTGGGGAGTGGGGGCAGGTGTCCCCTGCCTTCGCTTCTCCTTGCGGGACTCCGGGTTGGGAGCGTGGTCGGGTGGCCTATCATTACATCAACATTACATAATAGATGGGGATACATACAAGAGGCATACAATGCCACACGAATAAAACATTACAATACATAAGAGCATCATCCGACTACGGATGAATCACAAATCGAAACTCAAACGACATCCACCCTGCTAGCCCAGGCTGCCGACTTGGAACCTATCCCCTGATCGAAGAAGAAGCAGAAGAAGAAACTCCAAGACAAGCAAACATCACTCTCACGTCATGATCATCGCAAAACCTGTACCTGCAACTGTTGTTGTAGTAATCTGTGAGCCACAAGGACTCAGCAATCCCATTACCATGGGTATCAAGACTAGCAAAGCTTAATGGAAAAGGAAGGGGTAAAGTGGTGAGGCTGCAGCAGCGACTAAGCATATATGGTGGCTAACATACGCAAATAAGAGCGAGAAGAGAGCAAGCGGAACGGTCGTGAAGCTAGCAATGATCAAGAAGTGATCCTGAACTCCTACTTACGTCAAACATAACTCAGAAACCGTGTTCACTTCCCGGACTCCGCCGAAAAGAGACCATCACGGCTACACACACGGTTGATGCATTTTAATTCGGATCTGGTGTCAAGTTATCTACAACCGGACATTAACAAATTCCCATCTGCCTATAACCGCAGGCACGGCTTTCGAAAGATTATACCCTGCAGGGGTGTCCCAACTTAGCCCATGACAAGCTCTCGCGATCAACGAAGGATATACCTTCTCCCAGGAAGACCCGATCAGACTCGGAATCCTGGTTTACAAGACATTTCGACGATGGTAAAACAAGACCAGCAAGACCGCCCAATCCGCCGACAATCCTGATAGGAGCTGCACATATCTCGTTCTCAGGGCAACACCGGATGAGACAGGCTACGAGTAAAACCATACTTCGAGTTTCCCCGAGGTGGCCCCGCAGGCGGCTCGGTTCGGACCAACACTTAGACAAGCACTGGCCCGGGGGGGCTGAAATAAAGATGACCCTCGAGAGAGCGACTCCCAAGGGAAAAAGTAGGTGGTGGTGAGGCAAATGGTAAAACCAATGTTGGGCCTTGCTGGAGGAGTTTTATTCAAAGCGAACTGTCAAGGGGGTCCCATAAATCACCCGACCGCGTAAGGAATGCAAAATCCGGGAACATAACACCGGTATGACGGAAACTAGGGCGGCAAGAGTGGAACAAAACACCAGGCAAAAGGCCGAGTCTTCCACCCTTTACCAAGTATATAGATGCATTAATAATAATATAAGAGATATTGTGATATCCCAACATAATCCTGTCCACCATGGAGCAATCTTCAACTTCACCTGCAACTAGCAACACTATAAGAGGGCTGAGCAAAGCGGTAACATAGCCAAGCAACGGTTTGCTAGGAAGGGTGTCAAAGGTTAGAGGTTCATGGCAATTTGGGAGGCTTGATGAGCAAAAGATAGGTAACGCAGCATAGCGATAGAACGAAGCAACTAGCATAGCAATGATAGTAGTGAGATCCAGGGTAGCGGTCATCTTGCCTGAAATCCCGCAAGGAAGAAGAACGAGTCCATGAAGAAGATGAACCCACGAAGACGAACCAAGCGTAGACGAACGAATCCTCACGATCGCAACGAAACAGGAACTATCGAGAAGAAGCACACAACATGGTAAACACACCACACATATACAATACATGATGCACAACCAAGCATGATGCATGACACGGCTACATGAAGCTACTCATGGCAAGAGATGATGCAAACAAGAGCAACACATCAAGGCAAGTTTAAATGAGGCCGGGAACAACATATAACAATTCCGGTAAGTCCTCATATGCATATTTCGAAGTTGGTCCAGATCTGGATAAACCTTATGTTCAAGTTGTTAAACAGCATGTTAAGATGCACAAAGATGATCTACACGAGATTCTAGTCAAGTTACATATAAAGTTCATTTAGTTCGGGGCTACGGCCCAGAAGATATGAGCAAAACAAGGTAAACATGGCATTGATGCAAAATGCATTCAAACATCAAGCAAACACACCAAAACAAGGATGCAACATGATAATATGAAACTACATGCAAAATCAAGCAAGTTTCATATAGAGCACACTCAAAACGGAGCAACGGTGCAACACATGCACATGAAACAAGTTTAAAGGACAAGCTATCCAAAACAGCAACTAGGCATATTGCAAGCATCAAAGCAACATGCTATAGCATCTCAACATAATAACAAAAGGCATGGGCATGATGTACAGGTAAAGCATAACAAAACATGAACACTGAGCTATCTCCAGAAATCACTAGATCATGCTCAAACACACATGGCAAGATTGCAAATGATAATAGTTCAGACTTTGCAGAAAATAATATCAGGTTGCAATGTTTAGAGCTATCGAACAACATGTTATAGGAACTTATCATGGCAAACAAAGGCATGGCATGAACCTACTAAATGCATAGATCAAAAGTCCCTTACTGACCATGAGCCAAAAAGGATCAGAAGATATGATGGCACCCACGTAAACATGGCAAGTTATATTACAGATTCAAACATGGCAGGAACAGAATTATGAAGGCATGTTGGTGAGCTTGTACCACTCACCACAGAGCAATATATGGCATGGCAAGGCAACCAACAGTAAGAAGGCATGTTTGTGAAGCTAAGCATGGCAAGAGCAAGTTCATAGGGTGCATGGAACACTAGCAACAATCATGGCAACAACTGAACTTAATGTTAACAGGCTGACAACAACATTATTTAGCAACTTTGGAGCAAGATTACAACAAGCTAAAGCAGGCTATAATTGCAACCAGGGGCATGGATGGATAGAGCATAACATCTAGAACAAAACATATTTAATGAACATCTCCAGATTATGCATAGAATGACTTGTAGCAGCAGGTTTACATAGCATCACGAAATAACAGATTCAGCCTAGCAAAACAGCAACAGCGAGTACACTACTTAACAAGCTTGATTCACCCACCACAAGTCATTGCATGAAAAGATAAGCATAGCATCAGCAAGAAGACATGTTTATGAAACAAACCAAGGTAAGAACAAGTTCATAGCATGCAAGGATCAACTACAACAACCTTGGCAAAATTGAATAACATGTAAACAATCTGCCAGGAAACATTTTGAAGCAAAAGTAGAGCACGAAAATGACATGCTAGACTACTCCATAATTGCAAACAAGGGCATGAATGAATAGATAATCATATGTTCAAAACATCCTTACTGAAGTATCTCAAAATATGCATGGATCTCTCTGTAGCAACAAGTTTACATGGCATCAAAATAACAGCAGAACAGGGACTAAAACCAGCAACATTACGAAGCCTAGTTTGCATGCTTGTGCTAGTCACCACATTGATCACAAAAATACATGGCATACACCACTGTAAAGATGGCATGACATAGATCAAAACACATGTAGACATCAACCTCATAGGATGCACACATCAATCATGGTAAAAATGACAAATGAGCATGTTCTGTTAAGAAACAGGAACTAACATTATGAAGCACTCTTGCAACGATGATTCAGGCATCAAGATGAGCTCAAATGAACATGATGCAATGGAATGAAATGAAGTACTCGTTGATACGAACAATATGACATATTACACGCACGAAACGGAGCTACGGATGCAGAGATATGATGCGATGAACATGGCATGAAAATGTTACAGGGAAAGAACTTAGACGAAAATTACCCTCTCAGAAACAGATCTAGGGTTGACTTGCACGTAGTTCGAGGTTCGCCGGAATTGTCGCCGGACTTGACGGAGAAGACACGGACGACGGCCGGAGGTGAAGGAGAGGACGGGCCCCGCCGGATCTGGCCGGATCCGGCATGTGGCGGCGGCGGAGGAGGCCTACGGAGGCCGGCGAGCGGGGCGGCGAGCTCGGCCGTGGCGGCGCCGGCGGAGGAGGTCGCGGGGCCGGGCGGCAGCCGGCGGCCGGAGTGGAGGCGGAGAGGCGGCGCGGCGGAGGACGGGCGACGGGGCGCGACGCGGGGGGAGGCGCTCGGCCGGCGGGCGGGCCGCGGGCGGCGCCGGCGGAGCGCTGCGGCGGCGGGGCAGGCGCGGGCCACGGAGCAGCGGATCAGCGGCGGACGACGGCGCGGGGGGCACGGCTAACCCCGCGCTTGCCAGTGGATCTTGGTGACTCTGTGGGTGTAGCAGCCTAGCCGTGCGTTGGGGTGGGGCAGGAGGCCTTATCCCAAATGGGGCGACTCAGGATGAGGTCATCTCTTTTGGAGGTATTCCGGATCCTGTGTCTGAGGGGAGACGGATGAGCTGCCGCCTCCAGGACCAGCCGGATGTTGATGATATGCAGCTGAGGTGCGCCATGCGGGCGGCCAAGCTTCATGACATTGAGGTCACTACTGGTATGTCGGTCAAAACTTCCAATTCCATTATGTACTTTTCAAATGATGAGATTATTCACAATGCAAATCAGTTAGGAGTTTCACTATGGTAGTAATGATAGTGAAATCTCTAAATCCGTTAATGATATCCTGGACCTTGAAGCAGAACGTGCTTTAGAGTTGATTCGCAACTTAGCAGTGGTCAAACCTATGAACGATTCTGACATAGATGCTTTGGGAGTCAGGGTGCTAGATACTTTCTGTTCGGATCTTGCCCCATCCCTCCGTGAGACAGAGGAGGATGACGGTTCTATGCCCCTAGGGGATGTTGCCCCGGTCGAGGATAAGGTTGTTAGATCCATGGAGCCTGGTTGTGAGGACCGGATAGAGGATCAGAACAAGCCTAAATGAAAGTGGAGGCGAAAGATTTATCCAGCATCTGCGGTGCATAGAAGTGCTAGGATTCGTACTACTAAAAAAATTCCATGATGAATTATGAGAGGCATCTTTTGGAATAGCAGAGGTCTGACTGACTTGGCTAAAAGAAGGTTTCTAGCACATGCTTCCATTGAGCACTGGTTTGATTTTATCGCCCTCTCTGAAACAGGAAGGGACAATTTCTCTCCTCAGTTTCTAAACACTTTAGCGGGAGGTGTCGATTTTGATTGGCATTGCCTTCCCCCAAGAGGAAGGTCAGGGGGGTCTTACTTGGGGTTAGATGTGAGATGTTGGAAGTCCGAAGTGTGGTTATGGGTGATTTCGCCGTCAAATTTCGGGTTAGATCCAAGGTCGATGGCTTTAATTGGGCACTGGTAGCGGTATATGGGGCCGCGCAGCCGGAACTCAAACCAGACTTTTTGGTGGATCTCGTCCGTATTTGCGGGTCTGAGCAGCTTCCAATCTTGGTTGGGGTGACTTTAATACTATTAGAAGGAGAGAAGAAAAGAACAATGATAATTTTGACGCAAGTTGGTCATTCATGTTTAATACCATTATTGAAAGCTTGGATCTCAGAGAGATAGAGCTTTCGGGTAGAAAATTCACTTGGGCTAATACCTTGCAAAACCCGACGTATGAGAAGCTGGATTGAGTCCTAGCAAGCGTCGACTGGGAACAGAAATTCCCTCTGGTAACAGTCTAAGCGTTATCTCGTGGAATCTCTGACCACACCCCTTTGCTGGTTGACTCTGGTGAGGCAACACACGTGGGTAATAAAAATACCTTTTCTTTTGAATTAGCGTGGTTTGAAATAGAAGGTTTCCTAGATCTGATAGCCAGGGAATGGGCGAAAGATGCAGGGGGGGTCTTCTATTGAGAGATGGTAGAATAAGATTAGGCACTTGAGAAGTTTCTTACGAGGGTGGGGCTAAGCATCTCAGTGGGATTTATAAGGTTGAAAAGGAAAGGCTCCTTACACTTATTCAGTCCCTAGATTTAAAAACCGAGTCCACAATTTTAGAAACCTCGGAGCTTCATGCTAAAGTACACACATAGATGAGATTGAAAGAACTCCTGCGAGAAGAGGAATTGAAGTGGGCATTGCGAGCTAAGGTTCGCAAAGTTGTCCAAGGGGACGCCAACACTCAATTCTTTCATATGATCGCCAATGGCAAGCATAGAAAGAAAATAATCTTTCAGCTTGAGCAGGACGAGGGGACGATTTTAGGACAGGAAAACCTAAAATTATACATACCCAATTACTACAAGCAGCTATTTGGGCCTCCAGAGGATAATTTTGTGTCCTTGGACGAGTCTAGGATTGAGGATGTTCCTTAACTGGCTGCAGATGAGAACAATGTATTAACCGCCCCATTTTCGGAGAAAGAGGTGTTTGAAGCTATTTCACAGATGAAGAATAATAAAGCTCCGGGGCCGGATGGATTTCCGGCGGAGTTTTATAAAAGATGCTGACACATAATTAAAGGGGATTTGTTACCGATGTTCCATGATCTATTTTCTGGACAGCTTCAGTTGTTTCATCTGAATTTTGGAACAATAACTTTGCTTCCGAAGAAAACTGAGGCTGTGAAAATTGAGCAGTTCAGGCCTATCTGTCTTCTTAACGTTAGTTTCAAAAAATTTACCAAGGTTGGGACTAATAGACTCACACATATTGCGCACTCTATGGTGCATCCGACCCAAACTTCTTTCATGCCGGACAGAAAAAACCTAGAAGAGGTTGTGGTCCTTCATGAAATGCTCCATGAAATCCATACGAAAAAACTAGACGGGGTTGTTTTCAAAGTGGATTTCGAAAAAGCATACGATAAAGTCAAATGGCCATTTCTGCAACAGGCCTTGCGCATGAAAGGTTTTGATCAGGCCTGGAGACACCATGTTGAATCTTTCATGCAAAAAGGGAGTGTTAGAATCAAAGTGAATGACGACATAGGTCACTACATCCAAACACATAAGGGCCTGAGACAAGGAGATCCAATGTCACCTATTCTGTTCAACATTTTAGTCGACATGTTGACAATTCTAATAGGAAGGGCAAAGGATGTTGGTCAAGTAGGTGGCCTGATACCTCATCTAGTTGCTGGAGGGGTGTCTATCCTACTGTACGCCGATGATACTATATTCTTCATGGATCATGACTTGGCAAAAGCGAGAAACATGAAGCCGGTGCTATGCTTATTCGAACAATTGACCGGGTTAAAGATTAACTTACATAAAAGCGAATTGTTCTGCTTTGGAAGAGCCAAAGAGGAACAAGAGGCGTACAAGCAATTGTTCGGGTGTGAACTGGGGGCTTTACCTTTCACGTATTTGGGTATACCAATTCACCATCATAAGCTAAAAAAATAGAGAGTGGAAGTGTATTGAGGATCGATTTGAAAAGAAACTGAGTTGCTGGAAGGGCAAGCTGATGTCGTATGGGGGCCGATTAATTCTCATTAATTCGGTACTCACGAGCATGCCTATGTTTCTCTTGTCTTTTTTCGAGGTACCAGTTGGAGTTCAGAAAAGACTGGATTTCTATCGATCCCACTTCTTCTGGCAGAGTGATGACCTGAAAAGAAAGTATAGACTCGCTAAATGGGATATTATTTGTCGACCGAAAGACCAAGGGGGTCTAGGTATCGAATATCTTGAGGTTAAGAACAGATGTTTTCTCAGCAAGTGGCTGTATAAGCTATCTGTAGAGTCGGAGGCCACATGGGCGCATATTCTGCGTAATAAGTACCTTCATTCCAAAACTTTATTCCAGGTGACAGTGAGGCCGACGGACTCGCCTTTTTGGAAAGGACTGATGAGAGTTAAATCAGTCTTTTTCAACGGGACAAAGTTTCTAGTCGGAAATGGTACCTCTACGAGATTCTGGGAGGATACATGGCTAGGGGAAACACCCCTCGCGCTTCAACATCCTTCCCTTTAAAGCATTGTTCAACGAAGAAACGCTTTTGTTGCAACCGTGCTTCAGTCCACTCCTGTCAATATTCACTTCAGGAGAACACTTGCCGGAGCCCGTTGGGAAGCCTGACTCCATCTGGTGAGAAGACTGATGGATGTGCAGCTTTCTCAACGTCCAGACCAGTTGTGCTGGAAGCTAACCAGGAATGGAGAGTTTAAGGTTAAATCCATGTATCTGGATGTTATCAACTCTAGCTCTATTCCTAGTTCGAAACATGTTTGGAATGTCAAAGTGCCTTCGAGAGTTAAAGTGTTTATGTGGTTTGTACACAAACAAGTCATTTTAACTAAGGACAACTTGACAAAACGCAATTGGATTGGTTCTACAAGATGTAGTTTTTGTGACCGGGACGGGACCATCAAACACCTCTTACTTGACTGTCCGATGGTGAAAATTTTATGGCGGACTGTTCATATTGCTTTTAATATTACTCCTCTGAATAATATCAATACGTTATTTGGACGTGGCTTGACGGGATAGATTCCGAAACAGCGAGACACATTCGTGTAGGGGTAGTGCTTTATTATGGGCAGTCTAGAACTGCAGGAATGATTTGGTTTTTAACAGAACAACAAATACTCATTTTTTGTAGGTTATCTTCCGAGCCACTGCGTTGATCCGTATGTGGTCGCTACTCACTCAGACGGAGGCCAGGGAGCGTTTGGTTACTGGATCTATCCGATGGGAGATGGTAGCTCGGGCTATATTCAACCGGTTTGGATGGGGGTCATGTAATAGGATAGGCGATTAGTTTTCCTACCTTTCTTTTGCCAGCCGGTTGTGGCTTTCCTTTTACCTTTCTACTCTTTGTGAGCTTTTTTTTTGGTTCGTTTGTTTGAGACTTCAAGACCTATGCTGAACTTATTTGCTTTTTAATAAAGGTGGCCGTATGCATTGCTCTGATGCAGAGGCCGGGGTTCTCCCCCTTTTCTAAAAAAAACTAGCAGAGTTTGTTAGCCATATACTCCACATCATTTATATTGAGATTGAGGGAGTATTGATATATCCTTTCAACTCCTAGTTTTAGGCCCAGTTCTTTTGCCAGAATCCGACCACTACCCAGCTTCTTTCAGAATTTTTAAGCCCCATTTGTTTTACAAGATTATGGAACAAGCCAGGTAGGGATCGAATTTTGAAAGAATCCCTAGATTCTCGAAAAAAAACTGGGCCTTACACTGTTATTTACTGGCAACCTCCAGCTGCTAGCAATTGCCACCGAACCTTGCCTAGAAAGGGAATGTGCTTCATTGAGCCGCAAAATGTTGTTTCGCCCGATTGTAATTTGGATTTCCCTCCACATGCGAGCAGGCACTTTTGGTAAACCTCCTGGCACAAAGTTAGCCGGTCAAGCAAGCAACAGTCATCTTGAAGATATCTTCTGTTTTTGTGTGTATCCGAACTCCATTATTAGAGCACCTCCCGCAGTTGCCATCTCAAGCAAGGAACAGCAAGCACCAGGAAGGGAGCCCGGCCATGTGGGTGAGGCTATAGATCAGATCACACGCGGCCCATCCGGCAGGCCATTCCGCCGCCGATAGGAGACAAATCCACCAGTTTGCAGGCCCAAGTAAAACAAAGGTGCCCACCTGGATAAGGATAACTGCAATGCAATTGTCCGCACACACGCTTGGCATGGGAGCACCAGCACGGCTGGCGTTGGTTGCGTAGCGAGTCGATGACACCACTGCATCGCATCGCGTCGCGTTGCTAAACGATCCAGATTCTCTGCGTCACCCCCAGCTGCCCCGCACCCGGCACCGTCACGGCGCCACTCACCCTGGTCGTCACGCGTCACCCAAGCGCACCCTAGCATAAATAATGGCCGTGCTCGGCAGCGCCGCAGCATCTCCGGCTTTACTCCTCTTCTTTTTTTAGTCGGTGTGTGTGTGTGCGCGCGCGCATTTCGCTCGTTCATAGACATGGCTTCCAACGGGAGCGCCGGCGAGGTCAGGGACGTCCACAGCAGCGAGACCACCAAGACCCTCCTCAAGAGCGACGACCTCTACGACGTACGCCAACCGTCACTCCATGTGTCTTCCACGCGCTCGTCCCTGAATTTTATCTGCTGACTGAGCGTGTGTTGCTTCTGTTTTTGCAGTACATGCTGAAGACGATGGTGTACCCGCGGGAGAACGAGTTCATGCGCGAGCTCCGACAGATCACCAGCGAGCACATCTTGTACGCGGTTCCGCTTCCTTCTCCCCTCCCTCGAGAATTGCAGATTATGGTATGTACGTATTCCAGAAGGATTGCAGATCCCGGTGAGTTAACTGGGGACGTTTGTTTGTTCTGGTTGCAGCGGGTTCATGTCGTCGCCGCCGGACGAGGGGCAGGTGCTGTCACTGCTGCTCAAGGTGATGGGCGCCAAGAGGACCATCGAGGTGGGGGTCTACACCGGCTGCTCGGTCCTCGCCACGGCGCTCGCCATCCCGGACGACGGCAGGATCGTCGCCATCGACGTAAGCAGGGAGTACTTCGAGCTCGGCCTCCCCGTCATCAAGAAGGCCGGCGTCGCGCACAAGGTCGACTTCCGCGAGGGCCCCGCTGGCCCGATCCTCGACAGGCTCATCGCCGACGAGGACGAGGGGAGCTTCGACTTCGCCTTCGTGGATGCCGACAAGTACAACTACGGCAACTACCACGAGCAGCTGCTGCGGCTGGTGCGCGTCGGCGGCGTCCTCGCCTACGACAACACGCTCTGGGGCGGCACCGTGGCCATGCCCGACGAAACGCCGCTCACGGAGGAGGACCGCAAGAAACGGGACTCCATCAGGGGGTTCAACGCCATGATCGCCGCCGACACGCGCGTCGACCCCGTGCAGCTCCCTATCGCCGATGGCATCACGCTCTGCCGCCGCGTCGCTTGATTATAGGACCGGCCGCGCGCAGCTAGCTGGTCGCGCGTCTTATGTCTGACGGAAATAAAATAAACTGGCATGTTTGTTCGCGACATTTTCTTCTAGTGAGCATCTCTACCCGCTCCTCTTTTCAAATAAATTATCTAATAATAGAAGGAAAAAACTAACGCCCACCCGTGTGGCATCTTGCACATCATTCACACGTCTCCTTTAGCATTCATTTTGCCACATGTGAACAGATGACATAACATGATTTTTTTTTTGTTTTGGGCTTAAAAATGTTTTATCTCTTAATTAAAAAATTAAATTAAAACCCGTTTTCATCATTAAATCCGCCTCGACGAGATCTTCAAAACTAGACCCCATGTTGATATGTTTGGATAATTTTTTTTTCTCAATAGTTGCCATAATGTTTATACTGTAGTTGCCATAGTGCTTAAACTAAAGTTGTCATGCGGCAGTTTCAATTTGTAAAGCATGACAATTTTAGTATTTTGATGATGGTAACTCCAGTAATTTGACCATGAAAATTATTATTTTTATGAACCATGACAATTTTAAGTGTATATATCATGGCAATTTTAGTTTATAGTTCATGCAAGTCTAGTTTCTTAATTCCCCGTTTTATAAATGTCAAAATTTACTTTTAAATGTAGAAGAAAATAACTGAAACATATCATGACAACTTCAGTGTAAACACCATGGCAATTCATGTGCAATAGACATAGCAACATTTAACCCAAAAAAATTCGTCGAAATATATTGATACGAGATCTAGTTTGGAAGAGCTCGTCGTGAAGGATTTAATGGTGAAAACGGATCTTCAATCAGATTTTTCATTTAAGAGATAAAACATTTTAACAATTGAAAATCCAAAAAGATTCTCACCTGCATGCATGCTGTGACGTGGCACAGTCTATGTGTTATAGAGCGAGTGGGCGGGTTTCGCTCCCACCACACGTGCGCGTTAGCGTTGTCCTAATAGAAATGTTGGATATATAAAAATAAAAATGCGATAAAGAAGTTGGATAAAATATACTCACTCCTACAACTTTTTTTCTCCCCAAGAACACAGCAACCCCCTTTCCCACCTCTCGCGACTACCAGGCCGTTACCACAGCCATGACACTCCGGCTCCCCGTATACCCACTGCCGAGCAGGCCCACCCACTTCGTCTTGTCACTGCGCATGCACCTCCGTCATGTCACTTACGGAGCGGCTCCCCTGATGTGTTGTTGGCACACTGGCATGTGGACCCGGTCCCACACGCCATGGGCAGTACATCAGACGATTCCGCTCCATCACTTACCCCGTGCCGACCTATCGCACAACTCGGTCTCGAGCTACCTCGTCGTGGCGCCCAACTTGAGCTTGAGCTCAGTTACTTCGCTTGAGCACGACCTCAAGCTCCACTGTGCCGCTCGAGCCACCTTCTACGCCACTCAGCCCGGTGCTCGGCCGCACCTCTAAAGCTACCTCAACATGTCGCGCAAGCTTGGCAGGTGAAAGAAGGGGGGAGAGGGAATTTTTTTGGCCCAATGCATGCTGGATATGTATGTCAAGGACATACCCGGGGTGAATGTATTGGGGATCAACAACATCTCCCTTGATAATTCAAAATTGTAACTGGAATATATTATTATTCTTTACTTTTAACACCAGCAATGGATTATTGGTGACATGTTGGAGATGCTCTAAAACACGGTGATAACTTGTTTATAGTGAGGTGGCAAAAAATCCATCTTAAAGTCATGCTTCGCGTTCTATTAAAGATCTGGTGGTTCGACGATTGTACTTGTAGTGGATTATCTCCGGGCCAAGTACAACATGTTAGATACAATCTTCTAGAATCACTTCTGTATCTTGGTTCAGGTTGCGATAAAGCCTAACCGAACATATCTTTATTTGTAGCTTCTTGATGCTTAGGCATTGTAACGAACCCAATATTTTACATGCCATCGATGGGGTTGTTCCATCTATATAAACACGCAACGCGGCCTGCCACGACAAGTAGAAATACTTCACAAATTCACATGGTAATCAACACCAACCTTCCATACCACGTCTACCTTTCTAATATATCAACAATGTCGTCTTCCCTTTTCTACAATCAAGTTTCCAAGAAACTTACCAATGGTAATTTCCTCCCATGGAAGGCCCTTGTCCTCCCTCAAATCCATGTGCCTGGCCTTTATGACTATCTTGATGGGAGCCTTCATGAACCAGAGAAAATCATCTCGTCCACACACATAGATGGCAAGACTTTGGTGATGCCCAATCCGTTGTGCACTTCCCGGATGGGCATAGATCAATGGATCCTTACCTGTCTTCTCAATTCGCTCTCGAAGAAGGTCCTCATCTATGTTCCTTACCTAGAGACTTATGAAGCCATGTGGAACACTGTTAGGTCGCACTCCAGATCACGCATAAGTAACCTCTGCATCTCCCTCGCCAAAGTGCAGAAGGAAACCAGGCCGTGTCGGTGTAATTCTCTCGCATGAAAGGTCTCGCCACTAGCTAGCTAGCTACTGCTGGAAAACCTCTCACCGAGGACAAGCTCATCTCCTAAGTCCTTGCTAGCATGGACATGGACAATTCCCCTTGGTATCTGCACTCAATGCTCAAATATGATCCAGTATCTCTTGATGCTCTCTATGGTTAGATGGCCAACTTCGACAAGCATGTTGACCTTCTACAAAAATCCGGGCCTCATCTGTGCGCGGTGGGGGTAGAGCTATGACTCTCGCCTCCAATGTTAGATATACGGGAAAATGGGACATATCACCATGGTCTGCTGGTACCACTTCACGGACGACTAACTCTCATAAGAAAAGAGCCCGAACCCGCCAAAACCTCCAAGTACGACATAGATACTAATTGGTACACCGATAGTGGGGTTACTAGTCATATCACCGGCGATCTGCAACAACAGTTTAAAATTTGTGAAAATGATTACGAGAATGATCAAGTTCACACCATTGATGGTTAAGGTATGCACATTAGACACATTTTGCATTAAGTTATTAAAACCACATATTATAAAATTCATCTATGCAACATATTGCATGTCCTATCTGAAGGAAATATGCCCTAGAGGCAATAATAAAGTTGTTATTTTATATTTCCTTACTTCATGATAAATGTTTATTATTCATGCTAGAATTATATTAACCGGAAACCTGATACATGTGTGGATACATAGACAAAATACCATGTCCCTAGTAAGCCTCTACTAGACTAGCTCGTTGATCAAAGATGGTTAAGTTTCCTAACCATAGACATGTGTTATCATTTGATAAACGAGATCCCATCATTAGGAGAATGATGTGATGGACAAGACCCATTCGTTAGCTTAACATTATGATCATTCAGTTTTATTGCTATTGCTTTCTTCATGTCAAATACATATTCCTTCGACTATGAGATTATGCAACTCCCGGATACCGAAGGAATGCCTTTTGTGTTATCAAACGTCACAATGTAACTGGGCGATTATAAAGATTCTCTACAGGTGTCTCCGAAGGTGTTTGTTGGGTTGGCATAGATCGAGATTAGGATTTGTCACTCCGAGTATCAGAGAGGTATCTCTGGGCCCTGTCGGTAATACACATCATAAGAAGCCTTGCAAGCAAAGTGACTAGTGAGTTAGTTGTAGGATGATGTATTACAGAACAAGTAAAGAGACTTACCGGTAACAAGATTGAACTAGGTATGAAGATACCGACGATCGAATCTTGGGCAAGTAACATACCGATGACAAAGGGAATAACGTATGTTGTCATAACGGTTCAATCGATAAAGATCTTCGTAGAATATGTGGGAGACAATATGAGCATCCAGGTTTCGCTATTTGTTATTGACCGGAGAGGTGTCTCGGTCATGTCTACATAGTTCTCGAACACGTAGGGTCCGCATGCTTAACGTTCGATGACGATATTGTGTTATATGAGTTATGTGATTTGGTGACCGAATGTTGTTCGGAGTCCCGGATGAGATCACAGACATGATGAGGAGTCTCGAAATGGTCAAGAGGTAAAGATTGATATATAGGACGATAGTATCCGGAACACTTTCTGGAGGGTATCGGGTACTTATCGGGTCACCGGAAGGGGTTCCGGGCACCCCCGGCAAAATATATGGGCCTATTGGGCCAAGAGGGGAAACGCACCAGCCACCAGGGGATGGTGCGCCCCTCATATGGGCCGAACCAGGAGGAGAAGGAAAGAGGGAAAGGGAAAAGGAAAGGGGGGATTCGGCCTCCCCCTTCCTTCCCTCCTCCCTCCTCTTTCCTTCCTCTCCGGCAAATAAGGAAAGGGGGGGGCGAATTGGGGAGGAACCCCAACTAGGATTCATCCTACTTGGGAGCTCCTGGCCGCCTCCCCTCTCCCCCAACCTATATATATGTGGGGGCGCCCTAGAATACACAACATCAACTGTTAGCCGTGTGTGGCGCCCCCTCCACAGTTTACACCCCTGGTCATATTCTCGCGGTGCTTCGGCGAAGCTCTGCGCAGATCACATCACCATCACTGTCACCATGCCGTCATGCTAACGGAACTCGTCTACTTCCTCGACATCTTGCTGGATCAAGAGGACGAGGGACGTCATCGAGCTGAACGTGTGCAGAACTCGGAGGTGTCGTACGTTTGGTACTTGATCCGTCGGAGCTAGAAGAAGTTCGACTACATCAACCGT
The DNA here is from genome assembly GCF_018294505.1 of Triticum aestivum. Taxonomy (NCBI): domain Eukaryota; kingdom Viridiplantae; phylum Streptophyta; class Magnoliopsida; order Poales; family Poaceae; genus Triticum; species Triticum aestivum. The sequence continues at coordinate 181,282,629 of NC_057813.1, read as the reverse complement.
GTTCTCAAACACTTTCGCTTATGGTCTACGAGGGTACGTAGACACAGTCTCCCCCTATCGTTGATATGCATCTCCTAGATAGATCTTGCGTGAGCGTAGGAATTTTTTTGAAATTGCATGCTACGTTTCCCAATAGTGGCATCCGAGCCAGGTCTATGCGTAGATGATATGCACGAGTAGAACACAAAGAGTTGTGGGCGGTGATTGTCATACTACTTACCACCAATGTCTTATTTTGATTCGGCGGTATTGTTGGATGAAGCGGCCCGGACCAACCTTACATGACCATGTTCATGAGACTGGTTCCACCGACAGACATGCAGCTAGTTTTGCATAAAGGTGGCTGCGGCTGGTATTGTCTGTTTATCCAACTTTAGTTGAATCGAATTTGACTGCGGCTGGTCCTTGTGAAGGTTAAAACAACAAACTTGATAAATCACCATTGTGGTTTTTGTGCCGTAGGTAAGAACGGTTCTTGTTAGAAGCCCCTAGCAGCCACGTAAAACTTGCAACAACAAAGTAGAGGACGTCTAACTTGTTTTTGCAGGGCATGTTGTGATGTGATATGGTCAAGACATGATGTGATATACATTATTGTATGAGATGATCATGCTTTGTAAAAGTTATCGGCAACCGACAGGAGCCTTATGGTTGTCTCTTTATTGTATGAAATGCAAACGCCATGTAATTGCTTTACTTTATCACTATTTGGTAGCGACAGTTGTAGAAGAAATAGTTGGTGAGACGACCACGATGCAACGATGGAGATCAAGGTGTCGAATCGGTGACGATGGAGATCATGATGATGCTTTGGAGATGGAGATCAAAAGCACAAGATGATGATGGCCATATCATGTCACATATTTTGATTGAATGTGATGTTTATCTTTATGCATCTTATTTTACTTAGTACGACGGTAGAATTATAAGATGATCCCTTAACTAAATTTCAAGGTATAAGTGTTCTCCCTGAGTATGCACCGTTGCGACAGTTCATCGTGCTGAGACACCACGTGATGATCGGGTGAGATAGGCTCTACGTTCACATACAACGGGTGCAAGACATTTTTGCACATGTGAAATACTCAGGTTAAACTTGATGAGCCTAGCATGTACACACATGGCCTCGGAACACTGGAGACCGAAAGGTCGAACATGAATCATATAGTAGATATGATCAACATAGAGATGTTCACCATTGATGACTACTCCATTTCACGTGATGATCGGACATGGTTTAGTTGATTTGGATCACGTATAATTTAGATGGCTTGAGGGATGTCTATCTAAGTGGGAGTTCTTAAGTAATTTGATTAATTGAACTTAATTTATCATGAACTTAGTCCTGATAGTAAATGCATATCTATGTTGTATATCAAAGGCCCATGCTACCGTTCCCCTGAATTTTAATGCGTTCCTAGAGGAAGCTAAGTTGAAAGATGATGGTAGCAACTACACGGACGGGGTCCATAACTTGAGGATTATCCTCATTGCTACACAAAAGAGTTATGTCCTTGATGCACCTCTAGGTGTGCCACCCCCTCCAGCAACTGCGGACGTTGTGAACGCTTGGCAGATGCGTGTTGATGACTACTCCATAGTTCAGTGTGCCTTACTTTACGGCTTAGAATCGGGACTTCAAAGACGTTTTGAACATCATGGAGCATATGAGATGTTCCAAGAGTTGAAGTTAATATTTCAAGCAAATGCCCGAGTTTAGAGATATGAAGTCTCCAACAAATTCTATAACTGCAATATGGAGGAGAACAGTTATGTTAGTGAACACATACTCAGAATGTTTGGATATCATAATCACTTGACTCAGCTGGGAGTTAATCTTCCATATGATAGTGTTATTGATAGAGTTCTCCAATCACTGCCACGAAGCTACAAAGGCTTTGTGATGAACTATAATATGCAAGGGATGGAAAAGACTATTCCCAAGCTCTTCGCAATGCTCAAAGCTGCGGAGGTAGAAATCAAGAAGGATCATCAAGTGTTGATGGTTAATGTCGGTGTCAAAACCGGCGGATCTCGGGTAGGGGGTCCCGAACTGTGCGTCTAGGCGGATGGTAACAGGAGACAAGGAACACGATATTTTACCCAGGTTCGGGCCCTCTTGATGGAGGTAAAACCCTACGTCTTGCTTGATTAATATTGATGATGTGTGTATTACAAGAGTAGATCTACCACGAGATCAAGGAGGCTAAACCCTAGAAGCTAGCCTATGGTATGATTGTTGTTCCTCCTACGGACTAAAGCCATCCGGTTTATATAGACACCGGAGATGGCTAGGGTTACACAGAGTCGGTTATAATGGTAGGAGATCTACATATCCGTATCGCCAAGCTTGCCTTCCACGCCAAGGAAAGTCCCATCCGTACACGGGACGAAGTCTTCAATCTTGTATCTTCATAGTCTTGGAGTCCGGCCGATGATGATAGTTCGGCTATCCAGACACCCCCTAATCCAGGACTCCCTCAGTAGCCTCCGAACCAGGCTTCAATGACGACGAATCCGGCACGTATGTTGTCTTCGGCGTTTGCAAGGCGGGTTCTCCTCCATGTTCCATGTGTTTGCCGAATAGTGTCCGGTTGCTTCATAAATGTTGCGCTCCTTGGCTTCCACGTCCAATAATGGCCTTCTTCCACGTGTTGCATGAATGCGAAAAGCCAGGGTATCTTTACGTTTTACCCCCTAGCTGCGCGAATAAGCCGCCTATAAGAGAGGCGAGGATCCAGATCCGAATCACACCATCCTCCTTCCGCAAGTATTCATCGAAGCACATGTGACAAAAATCCATTCCAACATGGATAGTCGACGCGGCTCCTCTTCTCGCGCTCCCAGTCCTCAGCCAGGAGATTGGAGGAGATGCTCAGTCCCGCATAGCGAGTTAGTGGCGCTCCAAGAAGAGGGATACCTTCCCCCAGCCTTTATGGTTTCGGTTCGAGCCGGACTGGCCACCTATAAGGGTGGGAAGCAGGCGGAGAGCGTCCCCAATCCCTCCAAAGGAGAGTGGGTATGCTTTGTCCCCTACTTAATAAGGGGACTCGGATTTCCCATACATCCGTTTCTCCGGGGGCTCCTGGAGTTCTATGGACTCCAACTTCACCACCTCACACCTGCCTCCATTTTGCACATCGCGGGCTTCGTAGCTCTTTGCGAGCTATTCTTGGGCATCGAGCCCCATTTTGCGCTGTGGAAGAGGTTGTTTTGCCTCGTACCCCGTTCTTACGAGGGGTCGATATATCAAGTGGGCGGAGCCGAAATATGGCGCATCGCCGGGACCGGATATCTATCCGGAACCCCGAAGAAGGCGTCCGAAGACTGGCCTTCGGAGTGGTTCTATATGGAAGACGCCCCGCTGCCGGATCCAGTTTGGATCGGCCTCCCGGAGTTTAGCAACGCTCCTCTAAAGAAACGGCTGAGTTGGCGCCCACAGAGCCCTCAACGGGAAGATGATAGGAGCGTCCACTATCTGATGGGCCGGATACGGTTACTAGCCCATTCCGGATTAACCATGATTGGAGTCATGGCCACATGCATTATGCGAGGGGTGCAGCCGCTCCAATATAGGGGCCACCCCATGTGGGATTTCAACGGGGAGAATGACGCCACCCGTCATGGCCGCAAGGGGCCGGGATCGACCGCCGATCTGGTGAAGATCCTGTCCAGCTTGTATAAGGGGGAGAAGGAGGACTTCCTCCGCACGAGTACATTGAATGGATTCTCCATGAATAACCCTCGGAGCTGGGTAAGCGGACGTTTATATATCCGATCCGTGCTTTCAAAGGCAAGTGTCTTACTTTATGATTTCGACGCAGGAACTGCGCCGGGATGTGGAAGACATAAAAAGCCCGACTCCACAACCCGAGGATCCGGAAAGATCCCTTGATCCGTCCTCCGGAGAGGATCCGGATTTAGCGGTGGAACGGATTGACGGGGTGTTCGATCAGCTCAGCATAGATAATGCTTTAGTCGCTATTACGGCTGACTACCCCGGTTTATCTCCGGCTTCCCAGGTGAGTACGACCGAAGTCCCGACACTGTTACTTTTTTAACGCTTATTTCTGACCACCGTGTGCCAACGGTGCTTCGCAGGAGGTGCCTTTACGCGGGAAGCCGAGCCCGTGGCGACTGACCAACCAAGGTCGGAGCGGCCCAGCAGGCGGAAGAGGAGTGCGGCGCAAACGAAACGTCGCCGCAAAGGTATGGCGCACCATTGTCTTTTAGGGGAAAGACCCCTGGGAGGTATATTAATGCTCATGATTCTTCCAGGTGAAAGAGCGCTCACCGGACTGAGTCCGGAGAGGTTGCCAACCATGCCTCCGCCAGCCAGGCTCCAACGCCTGGTCTGGAAGGGGGGGCGAGTGAAAGGCGCGAGCCGGATGCTCCTCCAATGGAGGATGCCGACAGGTTGTCCGCCACCAGGTCTGAGGTGGAGAGCGCCATGAATCACAGGCGCCGTCGGACAGTTCTTCGTGACGCGTGTTTCTCCCCGGAGGCGTTGAATGCCTTTAATGTGGGAGACGCGCACCTCCGTGCTGCTCAAGATGGTTTAACCAGAGCCACGGAGCAGTATGTAAAAGACATACGGGTGAGGAATTTTAATAGTTATATATGCCAGTAGCCCCCGAGACTTAAAATAGTTAAACTAACTGATTTAAGGATCATTTGTTATGTAGGATCTTACAGAGAAGAATACCCACCTGTCCCAGGAGCTTCAAGAATGCAAGGCCCAACTTGAGGCCGCACTAGCCGCTGCCGGGGGAGCCACAGAGACCCCCTCTGGTAATTCATATTTCTAAAAGAAGAGTAGTTTATGAAGTGCGGCGTGTGTGTATAGTCTGACAATAATATTGCAGAGGGTTCCGGACTAGATCCGGACAAGCAACATCTGTGGCGCCAGCTGAAGGCCGGCGAGAAGGTGCTTATGAGGGTGCAGCAGGAGAGGAACAAACTCCAAGATGCCAACACCCAGCTGGGCGAAGAACTAAAAGATGTTCGGGTCCAGCTGTCTAATTCCGTAAAGGAGAATCGGCGGCTTCGTCGCTATAGTAAGTGCTTGAGCAAACTCTTTTGAAAGGAAGAGTTCGGCGAGGAAGTCGATTGACAGAAATCTGTCTGTAGGTGTGCTCACGGGTCGTCCGGCAGAGGAGATGCCTAGTTCCACGGGAGACCCTCTTCCCGAGCTGCTGCAACTGCACGAACGTGTTCGGCAGGCGATGAGCGGCATCGTTCAGGCTTTATGGCCTTCCGTCTCCCTACCCGAGGGTCTTGGAGGGCTTGCTGAGAAGCTTCAGGGAGTACGGCAGCGTCTCCGTCTGTGGAAGATATCGGCCTGCCGTCAAGGCGCCAGGGAGGCCTGGGCCATGGTGAAGACGCGGTACCCGAATGCTGATCCAAACCACATGGCCGAGGTCGGACCTGTGGGACCCGATGGGAAGGAGATCCCTGTGAGCCTGGTGTACGGCCAAGTAGAGTTGGCCGCGAAATATTCCCAATAGGACTGTAAATTAGACAGCCTGTTAGATGGGATTGAAGAGGAGTACAATCAGTCAATTTGATGATGTAATTTTAAAATGACATGTAAAATGCCTTCTAGCCGGATTGTAGATCGTTTGTCTTTGCGGACCTTTTCGCTTCGACCTCGGGACCCAACCATTCCGGAGTGTGTCCGAATACCCTTACGGTTATAAAAAAATCGGGGCATGCATGGAGACAAGGCGTAGGGGTCATAAGTGCTTTATCAGACAAGTGCCCAACTAGCTATGTTATATTACATGGTTAGTAAGAAATATCTTCCAGGGAGAATAGTTCCGTTAGGGGTTCCTTTCCCTGGGAGGCATGCCCTAAAGTGCATGACCGGACTGCGAAAAGAGCAGAAAAAGCATCTGGGGGCAAATAAATAAATAAGTAATAAATCATCTTTTAGGTCACCGACCGAATATTCCCTTAAGAACGCTAGCCTTCGGCTTCACCCAGTCTGAGGTACACATCCGGCTGACCCGGCAGTAACAATCGCAGAGGTGCTCCCTTTACCTCCTAGCCAAACAATCGGGAATGTAGGGGTAAGCACAGGAGCCAGGCAACCCGTCTTGGCCAAAACTTAAGTCATATCGATGCATATAATGGTGAGTAAAAGGTACATGCGGAAGTATGACACATGTATTGGGCATGAAGCCCATATAAATAAGCTTCTGTTAAAGAAGCCCCCAGGTATAACGAGTGCGAGCAGCACATCGAGTGAGTGCGAACAAAGCGCAGATCAGCCCTCAAGAGGCTTGTATTGAAAGGGGGAGGAAAAAGGAGGGAAAACAAAGACAGTGAAAAAATATGAAAGGTGGACAAAGGAAGGAGACGAACCCTGAGTCCGGCGCTAGGCATAGAATCTCCGGAGACGGGCTACGTTCCATGGGTTTGGCTCGAGTCGGTTGTCAGTTGCGTTGCGTAGATGGTATGCACCGCCGGTAAGAACTTGGTCGATGATGAAGGGACCTTCCCACTTGGGCTTAAGTTTGTCCTTTTTCTTGTCCGGCAGGCGTAGAACTAGCTCGCCAACATTGTAAGTTTTGGCCCGTACTTCTCTGCTTTGATATCTTCGAGCCTACTGTTGATAGAATGCGGAACGGGATTTTGCCACGTCGGGCTCCTCCTCTAAGGCGTCCAAACTGTCCTGCCGATCCAACTCGGCTTCTCTTTCTTCGTACATGCGCACGCGAGGTGAGTCATGAATTATGTCGCAGGGCAAAACTGCCTCAGTGCCGTATACCATAAAAAATGGTGTGAATCCGGTAGTACGGTTTGGCGTGGTCCGCAGCCCCCAGAATACGGAGTCGAGCTCCTCTACCCAGTGCGTGTTAGATTCCGTGAGGGACCGCACTAATCTGGGTTTAATGCCGCTCATGATTAGGCCATTTGCTCGTTCCACTTGACCGTTAGTTTGAGGGTGGTAGACTGAAGCGTAGTCGAGCTTGATGCCCATGTTTTTGCACTAGAGTTTAACCTCGTCGGCCGTGAAATTCGTGTCGTTATCAGTGATGATGCTGTGGGGGACGCCAAAACGGTGTACGACCCCGGATATGAAGTCTATCACAGGTCCGGATTCTGCCGTTTTAACCGGCTTGGCCTCTATCCATTTGGTGAATTTGTCCACCATGACCAATAAGTATTTGTGCTTGTGGGTTCCCCCTTTAAGGGGTCCAACCATTTAAAGAGCTGGCAACCGACGCATCGTTGGACTAAGTCCTGAGCATCTGCCCGGGCTGTCGGCCAATAAAATCCTGTACGGGAGGCCTTGCCTACAAGGGCCCGGGCGGCGGCGTGGTGCCCGCCGAGTCCGGCGTGAATTTCAGCCAGGAGATTTCGCCCTTCCTCTTCGGAGATACACCTTTGAAGGACTCCGGTTGTGCTTTTCTTATAAAGTTCTCCCTCATAGACCTTGTAGGCTTTAGACCGCCGAACTATGCAGCGGGCCTCTTTTTGGTCTTCGGGAAGTTCCTGCCTGATTAAGTAGGCTAGGAATGGTTCCATCCACGGAGCAATTACTGCCATTATTTCGTGGGCTGAAGGTGTTATTTCATTGGCTGAGCCACCGATTATGTCAGAATGTTCTGTGTTGGGTGATGCAGTTGGTTACGGGTTGTTATTTCCGGACTCCTCCTCCCATAATACGGATGGCTTGAAGAGCCGCTCCAGGAAGATGTTTGGAGGGACGGCGTCACATTTTGCGCCGATGCGTGCCAACACGTCTGCTGCCTGGTTATTATCCCGGGCTACATGGTGGAATTCGAGTCCTTCGAACCGAGCTGACATATTTAGGACGGCGTTACGGTAGGCTGCCATTTTCGGATCCTTGGCGCCAAAGTCTCCATTTACTTGGGATATTGCGAGGTTTGAATCCCCGCGCACCTCTAGGCGTTGAATACCCATGGAGATTGCCGTCCGGAGACCATGTAGAAGGGCCTCGTATTCGGCTGCGTTGTTGGAGTCCGTGTACATTATTTGAAGTACGTATTGGACTGTGTCTCCGGTAGGGGACGTCAAGACGACGCCAGCCCCCAAGCCAGCCAACATTTTGGAGCCGTCGAAATGCATGATCCAATTGGAGTATGTGCTGTACTCTTTAGGGAGTTCGGCTTCGGTCCATTCGGCGATCAAGTTAGCCAAAACTTGCGACTTTATAGCTCGCCGTGGTTTGTAGGTTATGTCAAATGGTAAGAGCTCAATGGCCCATTTTGCAATCCTGCCCGTCGCGTCGCGATTGTTTATAATATCGTTGAGAGGTACTTCGGAGGCCACCGTTATGGAACACTCTTGAAAGTAGTGTCGCAGCTTCCGGGATGCCATGAACACCACATACGCTATCTTCTGATAATGTGGGTACCGAGACTTGCATGGAGTTAAGACAGTGGATACGTAGTACACTGGTTTTTGAAGAGGGAATTTGTGCCCTTCTGTTTCTCATTCGACGACGAGTACGGCGCTGACAACTTGATGTGTTGTCATGATGTATAATAACATAGTTTCGCCCAGGTTGGGCGCGGCCAGGACCAGATTTGTTGCCAATGTGGCTTTGATTTCTTCGAGTCCGGCTGTGGCAGCATCCGTCCATTCAAAGTGTTCGGTGCGCCGGAGAAGGCGATAGAGGGGCAGCGCCTTTTCTCCCAAACGGGAGATGAAGCGGCTTAGAGCTGCCACGCATCCAGTCAATTTTTGTATTTGTTTGAGGTCTTTTGGGATATCCAATTGTGACAGAGCCCATATCTTGGCTGGGTTTGCTTCAATTCCTCTGCTGGATACAATGAAGCCCAAGAGCTTTCCGGCTGGTACGCCGAAAACACATTTTTCTGGGTTGAGCTTTATGTCGTATGCTCGGAGGTTGTCGAATGTAAGCCTCAAATCGTCTACTAGAGTTTCGACGTGTTTGGTCTTAACGACCACATCGTCTACGTATGCCTCCATTGTTTTCCCTATCTGGGTAGCCAGACATGTCTGAATCATGCGCTGATATGTTGCGCCGGCGTTTTTGAGTCCGAAGGGCATTGTGTTGAAGCAGAATGGTCCGTACGGAGTGATGAATGCCATTGCGGCCTGGTCTTTTTCCGCCATCTTGATTTGATGGTATCCGGAGTATGCGTCGAGGAAGCACAATGAATCGTGCCCTGCGGTGGCATCGATGATTTGGTCGATGCGGGGGAGAGGGAAAGGGTCCTTTGGACAGGCCTTGTTAAGGTCTTTGAAATCGACACAAAGGCGCCAGGATTTGTCCTTCTTTGGTACCATTACCAGGTTGGCTAGCCAGTCCGGATGTTTTATATCTCTGATGAATCCGGCTTCTAAGAGTTTGGCTAGCTCCTCTTCCATTGCCTGTCTTTTGGGTTCGGAAAATCGTCGAAGAGCCTGTTTGACTGGCTTGAATCCTTTTAGGATATTTAGGCTGTGCTCTGCCAGCCTGCGTGGGATTCCTGGCATATCTGAAGGGTGCCAGGCAAAAATGTCCCAATTTTCCCGAAGGAATTCTCGTAGTTCGGCTTCTACCTCAGGGTTTAATTGTGCCCCAATGGAGGTCGTCTTTGTGGGGTCCGTTGGGTGGACCTGGAATTTGACTATTTCGTCTGCTGGTTTGAAAGAGGTGGACTTAGATCTCTTATCGAGTATCACATCATCCCTATTCACCATGGAGCGCAGCACAGTGAGTTCCTCTGCCGCTAGGGCTTCGGATAGTGCCTCTAGGGCTAGTGCGGCTGTCTTATTTTCAGCGCGGAGTGCTATATCTGGATCACTGACAAGAGTGATGATTCCATTGGGGCCGGGCATTTTAAGCTTCATGTACCTGTAATGGGGTATAGCTTGGAAGATTGTGAATGCCTCTCGCCCTAACAAGGCGTGATATCCGCTGTCGAATGGGGCCACTTGGAACATGACCTCTTCGGACCTGTAATTGTCCGGCGAGCCGAACACTACGTCGAGTGTGATTTTTCCTGTGCAGCGTACTTCTCGACTAGGGATTATTCCTCTGAAGGTTGTGCTGCTTCGCTCAATGCGGCTCCAGTCAATTTCCATTTTTTGAAGGGTTTCCTCATAGATGAGGTTTAATCCGCTGCCGCCATCCATGAGTACCTTGGTAAGACGAAAGCCGTCCACTATCGGACTGAGGACCAATGCGGCTGGCGCTCGAGCTGTTCGGAATTTAGGTTCGTCGCTGGCATTGAAGGTGATAGCCGTGTCGCTCCATGGATTTGTTGTTGCTACTTGGTAGACTTCGGCGAGGCTGCGGATTGTTCGTTTCCGCATGTTATTTGATGCGAAAGTCTCGAAGACTGTTAATACCGTGCTGGTACTATCGGGCTGGTTGCCCGGGGCTAGAAAGCCTTCGCCACTTTTGGCCACCTGCCGTAGTATCCAACATGCTCGAAGGCTATGTGTTGGAGTGGCGTCCTCCGTACTTTGGATTTTACAGGGCCTGTTGAGCCATCCCTCCAGTACGGTTCCGTGCCCTTTAGGGGGTTTTTGCTTTTTGGTTTTTAACCCAGGTGCTTGAGTATGACGCACCCTTTTATTTCGGACTAGGGTTGTATTCAGGGCCGGATTGTCCCAAAACCTGGTTTCGGTTTTCCTAGCACTCTCCATCACACAGTATTTTTGTACAATGGTCGCTAGGTCGGCGAAGCGTGTAACTTCGCGACGACTTATGGCGTTCATGATTCCCTTGTCCGTGCAATTGTTGCAGAAAATTGAAATCGCGCTTTCTTCACGGCAGTCCTTTATCCTGTTCATAACCAGGAGGAATCTGGCCCAGTAATGATGTACTATTTCATCGGGCTCTTGCCGTATTTGCGATAGATCGCTTATGTTTGGGTGGGTGGGTGGAATTAAATTCGGAACCCCGCCCGATATGAGGCTCAAAGGCCAAGAAGTTTCCGGATTTGGAAGCCTGGGTTGTTGGATGTTTTCCAACAAATCTGGTCCGATGCCTGACTTTAGGTTCAGTACTTGATTGACGTCCGTCCCTCCGCGGGAATCCGGCATGGAGGGATCGGGAATCTGGACATAACGGGTTTTTAACATAGAAGAAGAGTCGCCGCATTGTTCCTCTACCACAACAACGTGGTGGGTAGCCTGGGGAGAGTTAATTTCTCTCGGATCGGTTTTAAGCCCAATCTGATCGTAGTCTGTAGCGACTCCCAGGGTGGCAATGCGATCCAAGAGCTCGTTTACGGAGGAGAGCTCCATCGGATCTAGCTGCTCGGCGAATTCCGAGTTGACGTGAAGATCGCTTTTGATGACCTGGGAGGTCATTGTCGGAGCGGTGGCCGAACAGGCGGTCATAAGAAAACCACCTAGCCGGATAGTTTGGCCGGTGGCCAAAGCTCCCTTGACGACGGCGTCGTCTTTAAAGACGGGAAAAGGCATCCTTCCTGATTGCGACGGCACAGAGGAACTCTCAATGAAAGCACCAATGTCGGTGTCAAAACCGGCGGATCTCGGGTAGGGGGTCCCGAACTGTGCGTCTAGGCGGATGGTAACAGGAGACAAGGGACACGATGTTTTACCAAGGTTCGGGCCCTCTTGATGGAGGTAAAACCCTACGTCCTGCTTGATTAATATTGATGATGTGTGTATTACAAGAGTAGATCTACCAGGAGATCAAGGAGGCTAAACCCTAGAAGCTAGCCTATGGTATGATTGTTGTTCCTCCTACGGACTAAAGCCATCCGGTTTATATAGAAACCGGAGAGGGCTAGGGTTACACAGAGTCGGTTACAATGGTAGGAGATCTACATATCCGTATCGCCAAGCTTGCCTTCCACGCCAAGGAAAGTCCCATCCGGACACGGGACGAAGTCTTCAATCTTGTATCTTCATAGTCTTGGAGTCCGGCCGATGATGATAGTTCGGCTATCCGGACACCCCCTAATCCAGGACTCCCTCAGTTAACAAATCCAATAGTTTCAAGAAAAAGGGCAAGGGAGAGAAAGGAACTTCATGAAGAATGGCAAGCAAGTTGCCACTCCTGGGAAGAAGCCCAAAGCTAGACCCAAGCCAGAAACTGAGTGCTTCTACTGCAAAAGGACTGGTCACTGGTGATAACCCACAAGTATAGGGGATCTTTTGTAGACTTCTTCGATAAATAAGAGTGTCGAACCCAACGAGGAACTAAAGGCAGAACAAATATTCCCTCAAGTTCTATCGACCATCGATACAACTCTACGCACACTTAACGTTTGCTCTACCTAAAACAAGTATGAAACTATTTGGCAAGAATAAAACTACGAGTACTTTGCGAGAATAAAAGTACGAATAATTGCAAGGTAATAAAAGTGGATAGCTTTTGTCAATAAGAAAGTAATTTGTCCCTAGGCAATCGATAATAAGTACTGGTAATCATTCTTGTAATTTTATATGAGGGAGAGGCACGAGCTAACATACTTTCTCTACTTGGATCATATGCACTTATAATTGGAACTCTAGCAAGCATCCGCAACTACTAAGGATCATTAAGGTCGTGAAACCCAACCATAGCATTAAGTATCAAGTCCTCTTTATCCCATACGCAACAACCCACCTACACGGCTTTAAGCTTCTGTCACTCTCGCAACCCACCATAAGCGAATCATGAACATATTGCAACACCCTACAACGGGGGCCCCTCACGTTTACGCGAGACAGAGGGCACCGTAGGATAGCACCATAAATAAAATATACAATCATACCGACCAATATCACGATTAACCCATAGGACAAAACGGATCTACTCAAACATCATAGGATAGCCAAATATCATTGGGAAATAATATATGGAGTTGAGCACCATGTTTAAGTAGAGATTACAATGGGGAGAAGGGGGGTTACACCGCCGCATAGAGGGGGAGAGAGTTGGTGTTGACGGTATCAAGATTTTTGATGTAGATCGGCGTCACGATCCTTGCCCCGACGGCGCGGGAGAGAGGGGGGAGAGCCCACCTCCTTCTTCTTCTTCTTCCTTGCCCTCCCCCTAGATGGGAGGAGGGCTCCCCCTCTGTTCCATGGCCTCCATGGTGGCGGAGGGGCGAGAGCCCCTCCGAGATTGGATATGTCTCTATGTTCCCTTATGTTTCATGCACTCCAGATCTGGCCCTTCACCGTTTCTTAAATTCCCGGAGATCCGTAAGTCCGATTGCACTGAAATTTTTACATGATTTTTTTCAATAAATTATCTTTCTTTCGCCAGAAGAAGGGTCCCAAACGTATTACGAGGAGGGCATAAGACACCTGGGCATGCCTGGCACCCCCTGGCACGCCCTGGTGTATTTTGGGGATTGTGGGGCCCCGTTTGCGTTGATTCCACCTCCCAAAAATCACATATATTCCAAAATATTTCTCCGTCAAAAATTCGTGTTTGGACTTCATTTGATATGGGTTTTCCGCCAAACAAAAACATGCAACAAACTGGCACTGGGCACTGGATCAATAGGTTAGTCCAATAAATCATATAAAAAGTTGCCAAAAATATGTGAAAGCTGTATAATATTGGCATCAAACAATCAAAATTATAGATACGACGGAGACGTATCAACATCCCCAAACTTAATTCATGCTCGTCCTTGAGTAGGTAAATGATAAAAAAGATAATTTTTGATGTGGAATGCTACCTAGCATACACTTGATCATATGTCTAATCATGGCATGAATATTAAGACATATGTTATTCAAAGCAATAGTCTATAATTTGACATAAAGACATCAATACTCAGGCATCCCAACAAACAATCATGTCTTTCAAAATATCAACGTTAAAGAAAGCTATCCCTACAAAATCATATAGTCTTGTCATGCTCTGTCTTCTTAACACAAAACATTTATCATGCACAACTCCGATGACAAGCCGAGCAATTGGTTCATACTTTTTAACGTGCTTCAGCTTTTCAACCCTCATGCAATACATGAGCGCAAGCCATGGATATAGCACTATAGGTGGAATAGAGTATGATGATAGGGGTAAATATAGAGAAGACAAAAAAGTAAGAAAGTCTCACATCGACGCGGCTAACCAATGGGCTATGGCGATGCCCATCAATTGATATCAATGTGAGGAGTAGGGATTGCCATGCAACGGATGCACTAAGTGTCAGGGGGATAGACCCCGGGTAGCCTCATCCAAACTCAAAGACATTTTAAGACATCGGGGCTAGCTAAGCCCCTCAATCCGACTGGTCTCATGGCCGGCTTCCAGAGCCGGCTGGTGCCATGCGGCCAGCCTCCAGAAGACGGTGTGCTCCTAGTACACGGCTTGAGTATGGGCCGGCCTCCAACAGGCGGCCCGTTCCCTCCCTCAGAGTCTGGGCCCGACCGTGCGACAAGCTGAAGCATGGCAAGAGTGCCACATGTTCCCCTCAAATCCTGGCCGGGCATGGCTACAGTATGCGCCGCTAGGCGGCCGCCGACCCGCCCGGCGCGACACTATAGCCATGCGACCCCAGGCTTGGCCTCCATCGGCATGGAGGGTGCTACAGTGAAAGGCATCCATCGGGGCCCGCAGGCAGCAGGCCCCACCTGTCAGCCGGATTCCTCGCAGCCGGCCGCCCCCCCCCCCCCCCAGAGGCGGGCCCCAGCAGCCGGCGGAGAACCCGAAGACCATAGACATTGACAGTCGGGTCCTACACCCAGCCATATTACCATTGTACCCCTAGGGGGTTGGCCTATAAAACCCTCGAGGGCTCACCCATGCAAAGGGTTCCAACCTCAGTTCCCACACACCATAGCTAAGGAGAAGAGAGACATCCCTGCCCTTCTTCCTCCTCTATCAACACAACTCTAGGAGCAACCTTGTATTCATATCGATCATAGTCACCATGCGGAGACCCCGCAAAGCAGGACTAAGGGTGTTATCTCTCCGGAGAGCCCTGAAGCTGGGTATGTCTCGTGTCCGATCGAGCTCGTGCTCACTCCCACCTCCAGGACCCAATGACGGCCTCTTGTCCCCATCCATGATAAGCCACCCCATGGCATCTGACATGAGATTACCATGATAGTTGGTGCCCATCGTGGGGCCATCCACGGCGTCGGGCAGAGACATGTTCTGGATGGAACCCTCTTCCTCTCCAGCGAGCACACCGCAGCTGGTTTGATCTGCCAGCCCGACGCGCCCGCCTGCGCCAGCAATGGTGCATCGCCTAATGCGGGGGTTGTCTCCCTCGCGAGCTGCCTCGATGACCTCTTCGGCAAGCTCTCCCTCACCGATGCGGACACCACTAAGGGCTTCGCCAGCGACGTGGTGGTCATCGACGATCTGCTCCCTCTCGTCGCCAGCAACGCCTCTGCCAGCGTGCTCGATGTTGGCGTCTTCACGGAGGTGATGGTCACTGGTGATAGCCAGGACACTGGCGGGTCTAACTAGGATTCGTTGCGAGTGGCCATGCAAGACCTAGCGACTCCCGTCCGCCCTGATGCCGGCTGGGAGGAGCTGAGGAGATCCGTGTCAGGCTCCTTGACAGCGCCACCAAGATGGCGGCCATGAAGCGCCGCGCAGAAGCCACCCAGCGTGAGATTGGCCGTGTGGCGGGCGGCACGCTGGCTGCGGCAGAGCCCAGCCGGACCGGTGTCGTCCGATAACGCGGCGCGACCATTGCTAGCATGATGGGAGTCAGACGCCCAGTCTACGAGACCCCCGCGCAGAACATGCACCCCGCATAGGTGGCAGTAGAAGAGCTCGAGCACCTAGAGGACAAGGAATGATGCAGCCAGATGCGCCGCCTCTAGGAGCTCCTCCATGCTGCGAACATGCAGCAAGATGCGTGCAACCGTGTGGTGGGGGCCGGCCGACAGGCCGAGAACCCGCCACCCCACCACGAGAATGGAGCGACCTCTTGGTCCCCTAGCGACGGCAGACACAATCAGTGGAATCCGGAGCCGGCAGCTAGCCGCAGCAGGCGCTCTCGCGGCACGGTTGTGGCTAGCCGGCAAGACCCTCCAAACCCGGAGGTCCGGCGCGAGCCGGAGGAACGACAACCTCCTCACAGGGAGAGGGTGGCCTCTCCGGTGCCGGTTGATCACCCAACTCATGGCGGCCGGCTAGGCCCCCGTGAGTGTCGGTGGGAAACGACACCTATGGGATCACTGGAATCCCTTCTACGGTTGCAGGGCGCGGGGATCGTGAGGAGAGCAGGACTAGCAGACGACACAGAGGAATTTACCCAGGTTCGGGCCACAAAGATGCGTAAAACCCTACAATCCTGCTTTGGTGGTTATATTAGTGTTCTTGAGCTCTCGAACTAGCTCTGGGTGTTGTGGGGTTCGAAAGAGCCGAATCCCTTCTCTGTGTGCCATGGGCCTCCTTTTATAGGCGAAAGGGGCTATCACAGTGGCACACATGAGGTGGAAAGTGCTATGGCATTGCGAGGTTATCGCTAGCATTACAGGACAAGACGCATTTAATGTGAGGCTTAGGTGTCCCTTCGCTTTATCGGGGACGGGGGTGAGGCATGTCCCGTCCGTCACCACTCCCCCTCGCTTCGACACGCGCCCTCGCCAGCGATGCATGCGGTGCCATGTAGGCAGGCAGGCAGCTGAGGTGGCGCGGTGGTGGAGCCTTCACGAAGGATTGCATGCTGCCACGCAGGTGCCTACCCAGCTGGTTGGGTTGGCAGTTGCGTGCGAATGCTGGTGGGAACTTGGCTCGTGCGGGCCTGGCGGTGGCCTTGTCGGTGCGCTTGGCGAGGGCCTTGTCACGTGGCCCGGCAAGGGTCTTTCCATGGCGCGCTGGCTTCCCCGGCAAGGATCTTGCCGGGGGTCCTGTGGGTTTCTTCGGTGAGGATGGTTGCCTTCCTATCCTCTTTTGATCTTGAGCATTCTATGTCTTCACAAAGATCTGCATTCCATCACGAAGGTGCCTTGCGAGCCTTGTCCCAATGCATCTGTTTAGCGTTGGTGGGCTCAAGGGTGGCTTGCTCGGTTGGCATGGGCGAGCTGCCCCGGCAAGGGCCTTGCCGGGGCTGCTGAGGCTGCCCTGGCAAGGGTCCTTTCCGGGGGAACTTGCTACGCCTATCTGATCTTTGTGGCCTTGGTCCTTGTTGTTGCTTCGTTTGTCCTTGTGGCTTCGGCTTCTCTCTGGCTTCCCTTTCCTTCCGTGTCTGTGCGTGACCGTGGCGGGAGGCTCTGACTGTCTATGCACAAGTAAAGGGGTCAAAAGCAGAGCCCCTACTTTTGTACACCGACAGGAGCCCCCGGGCCTGGGCCACACATAGGCGCAACACGTTGTTAGGCCAGGCCCAGAACGGTGCGCAGGAAGTTGGGGCGGATTTTTACCGCGGCCACTGTTCCGTCTGCTACGCTTCACCATGACCCACGTTGAACGCGCAACGTGGGGGTAGTGTGCGCGCATGACGTGGGAGGCATGCGTGGGACAGCGCCCGCACGCATGCGTCGCATCGCAGTTAATGGGAAAGGAGGCGGCCCGCGCCTTCCCCATAAAAAGGAATAACCGTGGGCGCGCTGCTCACTTTAACCCTTCCATGCGCCTTCCTCCAATCTCAGAACCGCTGCCCCCTTCTTCTCCAGCCTCTCTGCTTCCGCTCATCGCCGACACGCTTCCGCCATCCTCCGCCTTCTGCGACCGTAATGGCGCCCAAATCCACCAAAGGAAAAGGGGTAGCCAAAGATGCCGGCGCGGCGGAGCCGTCGGAGAGCGAGCTGGTGGCGCGACGGGCGTAGTTCGCCCTCTTTCCGTTGACGGTCGACGTGCCCATGCTCCGGGAGTACTACAAGCTTCTGTGGGGGTGAAGACGGGGGAGAAACGACGAGGCATCCGGCCACGCGCGTCGTCCCTGCCAGCGCCAGGCCCGCCCCAAATCGGTACCCTTTCTTTGTCGACTAATTCTCTTGCGGGCTTTGTCCCCCTTTCTCTGATTTCTTCAAGGACATCATGCACACCTTCGGTTTCCGCCTTCTGGATTTTACCCAAAATGTCGTGGCGTGCATGGCCCTTTTCGCACACCTCTGCGAGGGCTTCGTCGGGGTCCATCCCAATATGGCGCTCTTCCACCACTACTTCTCCCCTCGGATCCAAAAGGGAGGCACCATCACAAGCAGAGTCGCTTGGATCCCGAGGGCCAAGGGAGCGTACCCGGACGGCGCCATGAAGGAGAGGTGGGAAGAGTGGCGGGGCCGGTGGTGCTTCATCGAAGAGGAGAACCCGCCGGTGTTCTGTGAAGTCCATCGGGTGGCGCCGGTCCGTGGAAAGGACTCGGGCGACGTCGATGTTGACAACGAGAAGCTCACGGTCGCCACCACCAGAATCCTCTGGCTTACCCAGGTCGGGCTCACCCTTCAGATGATCGGCGCGGACTTCATCCGTCGCCGGATCGCTCCTCTGCATGACAAGGGGAGGCCGGCCTGGCTTTTTGTCAATGCTACTGATATCATGAGGCTCCGCCCCGGCCTCGACCATAATCTAACGGTGCTGAGGCACGCCCATCTCTGCCAGCAGATTTTCCAGCTTGAGGTGAATGAAGAAGGCGAAGTTGAGCTGTCTGGCAAGGTGGCAAGGGCTGCCGCGAAGGCTGGCAAGGTGGACAAGGAGCCTGTCTTCAAGCTGCCAGTGGGAGTGGTCCCGCTCAGCAACAACTCTCACCGGTCGGAGGTCATCGCCATGATGCCACTCTTTACTGCACATGGCCTCGACCCGAGTTGGGTTGAGCCTAACGAGCTCAAGGTGCACGAGTTCTTCGACACCTTGCATGAGGTGTACGTTGCCACCAAGCCGCGGCTTGTCCAGGATACTTCTCAGGAGGAGTTGGACTACATCGCCGCCAGGTTGCGGGAGGCAAGGCTCGCCGAGGAGTCCGCAAAGCTTGTCGTGGAGGCCGGCAGCACTGGCGGGACGATGGACAGCGCCACGGCGGAAGCGGAGGAGGAGGACCTTGCCCGGTGGGCGGCGGCCGCTGGGGAAGCCAGTGGCGCTAGCGCTGGGGCCCCCCTTGTTGAGGACGTTGTCGAGGAGGCCTCGTAGGAGGACGAAGGGGAGGAGATCGCGGCCCCCGATCCTTCGGCCGCCGGGAGGGGGCAAATTCTGTGGCGGGCTGCCTCCGGCGAGCCGGTCCGCCCTGGCCGGGCCGCGCAGCTGCGGCTAGCTCAGGGGACGTCGGCGCGCCAGACGAGGGCCGCGGTGACGAAGAAGGCGGCGGAGGCCGAGGCAGCGGGGAGGAGGGCATCTACTTCCTCGTCATCCAGGCGTGCCCGGACGCCACTGCCCTCCCTGCCGCCGGCAGATGTTGACGCGGGGATTGCCTTCGACTTCGGGCCCCTCAGCCCGGAGAGATACTCTGGGCCGCCCAGCCCGGAGAGAAAAAGGAAAGCAACAGAGGAGGAGGAGGAGGAAGGAAATGACGAGTAAGCTTCCGCTTTCCTCCCTCATTCCTTGCACTTCCCCCGACGGTGTTGCTCACTTGCTTTCATCTTGCAAGGATGTGGAGACGCTGGCCCAGAGGATGAAGAGGGCCAGGACTTCGGCGAGTGGCCAGCCCCCGGCAGGCACCTCCGGCACACCACTGGTGGTCTCGAGCAGCCCGGACAGCAGCCCCCAGCGTGAGTCCATCACCCGCCCTCCATCAGCATGCGTTATGCGCGATGCTTCAGTGCTAACCATGTCGTGGATGCAGGAGGGGAGCAACACCAAGGGGAACCACAAAGGGCTTCTCCTATCGTGCCACCTCCGTCAACCACACCGCCCTGAGGGGCGTCCCCGGCAAGGGTACCAAGCCCTGAGGCCAGGCACACGAAGGAGGGGAGGAGAACGCAGGTGCTGGTGGCTTTGCTTTGGCGCCGGACCTTGGCCGAGAAAGGGCTTCCGCCTCTCGTCCTGGCACGGGTAGGCTACTCGCCCTTTTCTTCTATTTGCATTCTTCTTTTCCTCTTTTCCTCACTGGCTTTCGATCTTGGCTCCACCCCGTCTCTTTCTTGGTGTACAGGCCCCTCCTCGGAGGACGTCGACACCACCATCAAGGACGTCGCCGCGGAGGCCGCGGCAGAGGCGGAGAAGATTGCTGCTGAGGAGAGCGCTAGGGGTGCCACCGAGGATGCCACCAGGGAACCCGCCGAAGATCCCGGCAAGGGGCCTGCCGAGGGAGCCGGCAAGGCCACTGCCGAGGAGGGGGCGTTTGGCGACCTGCCCTCCTCCTCCGCTGCTTCGGGCTCTGGCAGGTACCTGAGGGTCAGCGATGACCTCTTCGTCCATCTTCTTGGCGCGTCGAGGACCAGGGCTCCCTTCAAGGGAGAGGCGTTTAACAAGGAGGTGCTCGCCACCGCCGGGCTCGAGGTTGTTGACGAGCCGGGCGTCGGTGGCACCGCCTCCCAGGAGGAGCAGTTGCTCCAAGCCATGGGCGCCAGCTTCCGGAAGCTCCAGGTGCTCCACCGCGCTTGCCTGGACAAGGCCGAGTCCAGGACGGTGGTGGTGGAGAAGATGGAGGAGGACTTCGGGGGGTGCATCGCTGAGGCACAGGACTAGTTCCGCCTGGCTCGGGACGAGTTGAAGGCCGCCCAGGGTGAGCTGGCCAACCGTGAGGTGGAGCTCACCCTGAAGCTGGCCGACATCGAGAAGGCCCAGGAGACGGCGAAGCGGCTGGCCGATGAAGCCACAGCCGTCCGGTCCCAGCACGAGGCCGCCCTGAAGACCCAGGAGGAGGACCTTGCCGAGCGCGAGGAGAAGCTTGCCGCCACGCTCCGCGGCAAGGACGAGGAGGTGGACAAGCTTGTCCTGCAGCAGACCCAAGAGCTGGAGTGGAGGCATCAGGAGGCACTCAACGCCCTGGCTCAGGCCCACGCCGGCAAGGTGAAGGAGCTGGAGGAGCAAGCTCTGAAGCTGGCCTAGGAGAAGCATACGCTCAACGGCGCCCTAACAGTGGCGCAGGGCGAGATCATCGGCAAGTATGGAGAGCTCTCCGAAGCCAACGCCTCCATCAAAGATCTCAAGCTGAATCTGGGAGAGCTCAAGGAGACGCTGTCGGGGGCCTTGACCCGGGAGGGACTCCTGACAAGGGAGCTAGAGACGGAGAAGCAGCTGCTGAGGAACGAGACCGCCAACCTCAAGGATCACAAGGCGGGCGAGAAACGCTGGCTCGGGCGCCTTGCCACCGTCGCAAACTCGGCCGCCGACCATCTGGCCATCATGGGGATGCCGGGCATGGAGTACGCCCCGGAGGTGAACCTGAGCCCCAACGCCAGGCTGACCATATACTTTGGGAGGGTCGTTGGCGCCCTGAAGCGGCTCCAGTCGAACCGGGCGGCCTCCCTAGCCGAAGAGTCCTGGATTCTTTGTCGGGGGGCCATCACCAGGGTGCTCGTCAAGATAGCGCATTGGCATCCTGACCTCGACTTCGAAGCGGTGCTGAAGAGCTTGCGAGAGGATGCTGACATCGCAGCGCTCAATGAGCGTATCCAGCCCATCCTCAGCTGCATCGACAAAATCAAGAGGTTGGAGGGCCAGCGCCGAGACTGAGCACCCCGTTTCTTATCGCTGTTGCAAGTTCATGACCAAGACAATGCTATCTTTAGTTAGAACCGCGGCAGCAATTCATGTAATATAACTCTGCAGTACTCCTGAAATTATGCATGTTATTTTCCTGTTTGATTTTCCTTTGTATGCATGCCCCACGTCGACTGGGTAGGCTTGCCGGTGCGTAAACCCAGGGTGGCGTCTTGAGGACGGATCCTCAGTAGCCTGCCGGGCGTGCTTGCTGCCGGGCGAAGCACCTTACCGCCCCCAGCGCGACCACTCGATCTGTCGAGCTTGACTCGAGTCAGAACCGAGAGCATAACTGGTGGTGAAAGGCTACCCTGCCGCTCTCGATGCGGCCGCTCGAACTGTTGAACGGACTCGAAACAGAACAAGGGCGTTACCAATCGCAGGAGGGCCCCTCCGCATACAAGTTTTCCATAGATAGGCAAAACCGTCGAGGATAATAACCTTATATTTAAGGATAAAGCTTAAAGTTCAGCATGACTTAGCTCTCTCGTCGTTGCCTCGGCGTACTTCGTGCCAACAGGCAGCACCGCCCTCTTGGCTGCTCTCTCCGCAGGAGCTGTGGCCATGATGAACTGCTAGGCCTACCACTAGACCAGATTCTCACAATTGCGCAACCCCTACCTGGCGCGCCAAAGATGTCGGTGGGAAACGACACCTATGGGATCACTGGAATCCCTTCTACGATTGCGGGCGTGGGGATCGTGAGGAGAGCAGGACTAGCAGACGAGAGAGAGGAATTTACCCAGGTTCGGGCCACAAAGATGCGTAAAACCCTACGATCCTGCTTTGGTGGTTATATTAGTGTTCTTGAGCTCTCGAACTAGCTCTGGGTGCTGTGGGGTTCGAAAGAGCCGAATCCCTTCTCTATGTGCCATGGGCCTCCTTTTGTAGGTGAAAGGGGCTGCCACAGTGGCACACAGGAGGTGGAAAGTGCTACAGCATTGCGAGGTTATCGCTAGCATTACAGGACAAGACACATTTAATGCGAGGCTTAGGTGTCCCTTCGCTTTATCGGGGACGGGGGCGAGGCCCGTCCCTTCCGTCGCCGCTCCCCCTCGCTTCGACACGCGCCCAGGCCAGCGATGCATGTGGTTCCATGTAGGCAGGCAGGCAGCTAAGGTGGCGCGGTGGTGGAGCCTTCACAAAGGATTGCATGCTGCCACGCAGGTGCCTGCCCAGCTGGTTGGGTTGGCAGCTGCGTGCGAACGGCGGTGGGAACTTGGCCGGTGCGGGCCTGGCAGTGGCCTTGCCGGTGCGCTTGGCGAGTGCCTTGTCGGGTGGCCCGGCAAGGGTCTTGCCGTGGCGCGCTGGCTTCCCCGACAAGGATCTTGCCGGGGGTCCTGTGGGTTTCTTCGGTGAGGATGGTTGCCTTCCTATCGTCTTTTGATCTTAAGCATTCTATGTCTTCACAAAGATCTGCATGCCATCACGGAGGTGCCTCCCGAGCCTTGTCCCAATGCATCTGTTTAGAGTTGGTGGGCTCAAGGGTGGCTCGCTCGGTTGGCGTGGGCGAGCTGCCCCGGCAAGGGTCCTTGCCGGGGGAACTTGCTACGCCTATCTAATCTTTGTGGCCTTGGTCCTTGTTGTTGCTTCGTTTGTCCTTGTGGCTTCGGCTTCTCTCCGGCTTCCCTTTCCTGCCGTGTTTGTGCGTGACCGTGGCGGGAGGCTCTGACTGTCTGTGCACAACTAAAGGGGTCAAAATCAGAGCCCCTACTTTTGTACACCGACAGCGAGGCAGTCGGCGAGAACAATGCCCATCACCGGGTCGAGCAGCTCGCTCGGTCCCTGGCGATGGAGGAGGAAGACATGATCAACCCGGCCTGCTTCGGCCCCCGCATCCGCGATGAGCCCTTCCCCAAAGGGTTCACGCTCCCTTGAGATACTCCCAAGTACACCGGCTCCGTGAAGCCGGAGGATTGGCTGATCGACTACTCCATAGCCCCCAGCATAGCAAACGGCAACAAGCGCGTTGCCGTGAAGTATGTACCGCTCATGCTCCAGGGCATCGCCCGGACATGGCTAAACAGCCTCAAGCCCAACAGCATCAATAGCTGGATGGATTTCAGCGACGCCTTCGTCCGCAACTTCACCAGCACGTACAAGCGGCCCCCAAGCCTAGCCAGCCCTCCATGTGCGTCCAATGGCCAACCGAGTCCATGCCGACTACCTGACGCGCTGGGACGAGTTGCGCAACTCCCGCGAGGGGGTCCACAAGGTGCATGCCATCGAGTACTTCATCGCCGGGTGCAGAGAGAGCTCCTCCACCAGACGGCCCGGCGGCTCCGGCTCCTCAGCAACCGGCCCGTCCTGCCGGCATATGCTCCAAGATGAGTTCCCCAATGAGAATGCCACCTACGTCGTCTTCACCAGTGAAGCCAATGATAGGCACAGCCGGCGGCAGCAACACCGTGAGGTGAATGTTGTCGCCTTAGAGGTCCCCCAATTTATGTATTGGTCTGAGAGGCCCGTCACCTGGATCCGTGATGACCACCCAGCCGAGATGCGCAAGCCGAGTGCATATGCAATGGTACTGGATGCCACCTTCTCAATGGAGAGGCAGGCTTGCCGTTCCACCGAGTACTGATAGACAGCGATAGCAGCTTCAACATCCTCTACCACGACACCATGGAGAAGCTGGGCATCAAGGAAAAGCAACTCCAGCCCAGCCAGACCGTGTTTCATGGCATTGTCCCCGGGCTTTCCTGCTCTCCAATCACAAGATCAAGATTGACATCCTGTTTAGTGACAAGACCCACTTCCGTCGTGAGCCTGTCTGGTTTGAGGTGGTCAACTTGGATATCCCTACCACGCGCTCTTCGGATGGCCTGCACTGGCCAAGTTCATGATGGTCCCGCACTATGCTTACTTGAAGGCCAAGATGCCGGGTCCCAAGAGCATCATCACCATTGCTGGCGACTACAAGAAGTTGCTAGAGTGTGCCGCCGCCAGCTCCCGGTTGGCCGAGTCCCTCGTCATCATCAAAGGCAAGCAAGAAGCATCAACATCTACATCAACGAACCAAGAAGCCGCCGGAGAAGATCTGGCCCGATTGCTCAGCAGTCGGCCCGAATCTCGGGGGCTACACCCAGTGGATGCGCTTCTGCGCCCCCACTGAAAGCCGGCCTACATACCTTGGCTCTGGTTCAGCTCAGCAGTCTGGGTGGCGAGCGTCCGTTTCTGGGTGTTGTAGGCGGCCGCTGCATGTTGTGGTAGTCCTGTAACAAAAGCATCATTTCAACAATCAAAAGCACGCCTTTAAGTTATAACCCGCCAGCTCAGCAGCCGACTTAGAACTCGGGGGGCTACACCCAGTGGGTGCGCTTGCGCACCCCCACTAAAGACTACAAAAGAAAAACAAAGCAAGGCAAGAGCATACCCGGACGGACGCCTGCATCGCCAGCATCTCCACCCTCTCCCTGAGAAGAGTGGCGTTGTGAGCGGAGAACTTGTCCTGCGCGTCTTTCACCACCAAGTTCAGGGCAGACGAGACGGCCCCCCTGTCCAGCCCAGAGGAGCGGCACTTGTGGCCCTGGTGCTGGTCCCTTGCGAGCTCGAGGCCCTGGGATCCACCGGCATCGGCTCAAAAGTTGCCTGCCCCGGACGAAGGCGCGAGGAAGAGCGCGTCACCACAACCTGGCTCGGTGCCACCACAGTGCCGGCCTGCGGCACCTACGGCTCCCGGGGCTGGCCGTCTCCTCGCCCTTCGGCACCCGGCATGTGCGGAACCTCTTCCGCCTCCGGGATGGCGGCGTCGAGAACCACCTGCTCCAACGCCGACTGGTTGGATCCGGTTGTTCCAGTCAGCGTCCGGCTCTCCCCCACCCGCACCTCCGGCTGCTCGAGGTTGGTGGTCTCCGGGACCCCGCCACCAGCCGGATCCATCGTGGCCTTGGCATCGGCCTCCGCCTGCGCCCTGGTCGCTGCCTGCGCCCTCGCCATGGCCTGGGCCTCCGCCTGCGCCGCCTCGGCCGCCTGTGCGTCGGCTTGTGCCTTCCCCACGGCCTCCCGCTCCTCGTGCGCCTCCCACATGTTCCTCATTGTCGCCTCTCGGAGGGCGGTGGCCGGATCCACGCGCCCGGCCTCCTCAGAGCAACTTGCTGACCCAATCAGCGAAGCGGATGGAGCCCGCGTGGTAGCAAGGATCGTCCTGCTCAGCAAAAGAATAAGAATGAGAAACCCCCCAAGAGAAAGAAGAAAAGTATGAAGCTTGTGCAACAAGCGCACTTACCTGGATACGTACGGCATCGGCTTAGGGGCCCTCCGAGTGGTGGCCACCTTCGCGGCCTCATGCCACTTCAGCATAGCGTTTGGTCTTCTTCGTCGGCTCATTGCCGAACATCCCCTTAGGGGCAGCGCTTGTGTGCACCGGGTGCGGCAGTAGGCGTCAAGGGGCCGACTCCTGTCCTCACGGCTCCTCCAAGGCGGCGCTACCCATCGTCATCCTCATCATCATCCAGCCAGGACCAGACATCGCCGACTCCTCCTGTGTTGCCTCCCGAAGAGCCGCCTGCTCTAGCGCTGCCTCCTCCAGTGGCGTCGTCCTCACCTCCGTCATCCAAGGTGGCCGCCCCCAGCTCAGGGTCGCCCACATCACTCTCTTCGCGGTCCAGCATCCATTGTAGGCTCCAAGCCGGCGTGCCCTGACCAGGAAAGCGCTGTCGTGTGGCCGGGTGGTCAGGTCGGATGAAAAGTATAGCATGAGCGAAGAAGGCGGACCAGATGCTTACCGACGGTGGCGGGTTGGCGCGGCTGTATGGCTCCTTGCTATAGTGTCAGTCGGTCTCAGTGAGCTTGCTGTTGGAGAAGTGGTTGACATGCCGAACCACTTCAACAATCGGCAGCTCCTTCGTGGACATCCGGCATGGGTCCTCGAGGCCGCTCATCTCGCAGATCATGTGCAGCCGGAACTGGAGAGGCGATACCTGGTGGTGGATGAAGGCGGCCAACAACTCGGTCGGCTTGAGGCCCTCCGAGTCCGTCATCTCTTGAAGCCGGTCAAGGATGTTGGTGATGAGAGGCGGCAGCTGTTTGGGGGGTTGCTGGACCTACTTGTTCCGTGATCCAGCAGGTGACCCGATCACGAAAGCCGATAGGTTGATGTAGTCGTTCATCGGGTGGAGATTCCGAACATAGAAATAAGATTTCAGCCAGAGTTTCGCCGACTCCAGCAAGGCGATGGCCGAGAAGCGGGTCGCAGGCCCCGCACTAAGCCAGCTCGTTCTTGGTTTGGGTGCCGAGCTTCAGGTAGAAGAACCTGCCCCACAACTCGAGTGTGGGAAGGACGCCAAGGTACCCTTCACAAAAGGTGATGAAGGCGGACAACAACACTATGGTGTTGGGCTGAGATGGTGTGGCTGGAGGTGATAGAAGTCAAGGAAGGAGCGTAGAAACCCGCCTACGGGCAGGGCGAAGCCACGGAGCAAGTGAGTCCTGAAGCCAACGAACTCGCCGGCATGTGGTCTCTCGCTCATTGGGGATGCGCACCTCCAAGACCTCCTCGCAGGGAAGCCTCTGCGCCGCATAGAGGAAGTCGATGTGCCCCTTGTGCATGTTGGAGCCGTCCCACTCGCTCCTCGCCATGATTTGGGGTGGCTCGGTGGCGTCCCGGTGGCACGAGGCGTGGCGAGGCAGCAGCGGGGCAGCATCAGTGATGGAGCTGTAGTAGCAGTAGCGATGCAACAGCAGCGAGGAGGCAAGGAGGAAGAAGAAGGTGGAGGGGGGGCGTGCGTTCTGCCGCCCCCCTCCCCTATTTATTGGGCGGCCGTGGCGAAGCCGAGGCAACGTGGGGGTGTGGGATTAACTGCGCCACTCCCCGCACGCCCCCACAAATCCCGCGCCATGATGGCGCCTTTATTTCGCCACGGAAGGGCAACCGCCCACCTCGGCCGCAGTGGATCTGCGCGCTCGCTGAGGCCATTAGTGGTGGGCCCCAGCCTGCAGTGATGTACCATCGCACGCATGGGCTGGTAGGCCGGCCTAGCCCGCTGGTGCCGCGTGGCGCTCAAGTGGCGGGCGACGCCTCCCCAGCGCCCGCCACACCAATTTGAATTCCAACAGGCGACCGCCTCTACCACGGCCGGCTCCTGGCACACGACTTCTCCCAGCCAGACGGAGCAAAGGTGAATGATCCCTCGAAGGGGAAACAACTGAGGTGCTCCGGTTGCTACCGTAGAGCCTCACCAGCTTCGGGGATTACTGTCGGCGGGATAGACCCCGGGTAGCCTCATCCAAACTCAAAGACATTTCAAGACATCGGGGCTAGCTAAGCCCCTCATGCCGACTGGTCTCACGGCCAGCTTCCAGAGCCGACTGGTGCCACGCGACCAGCCTCCAGAAGACGGCGTGCTCCCAGAAGACGGTTTGGGTATGGGTCGGCCTCCAACAGGCGGCCCGTCCACTCCCTCGGAGTCTGAGCCCGACCGTGCGACAACCTGAAGCATGGCAACAGTGCGACATGTTCCCCTCAAATCCCGGCCGGGCATGGCTACAATATGCGCCGCCAGGCGGGTGCCGACCCACCCGGCATGGCACTGTAGCCATGCGGCCCCAGGCATGGCCTCCGTCAGCACGGAGGGTGCTACAGCAAAAGGCAGCCATCGGGGCCCGTAGGCGGCGGGCCCTACCTGTCGGCCGGTTTCCCGACAGCCGGCCGGACCCCCCAGAGGCGGGCCCCAGCAGCCGGCATAGAACCCAACGGCCATAGACACTGGTAGCCGGGTCCTACACCCGGCCGTATTACCATTGTACCCCTCGGGGGTTGGCCTATAAAACCCCCCAGGGCTCACCCATGTAAAGGGTTCCAACCTCAGTTCCCACACACCATAGCTAAAGGAGAAGAGAGCTAGCCCTGCCCTTCTTCCTCCTCTAGCAACATAGCTCTAGGAACAACCTTGTATTCATATCGATCATAGTTACCATGCTGAGACCCCGCAGAGCAGGACTAAGGTGTTATCTCTCCAGAGAGCCCTGAAACTGGGTACGTCTCGTGTCCGATCGAGCTCGTGCTCACTCCCGCCTCCAACACCCGACGACGTCCTCTTGTCCCCATCCATGATAAGCCACCCCCTAGCACCTGACGTGAGATTACCACGACACTAAGAGCTATAAGTGTATGAAAGCTCAACATGAAAACTAAGTGGGTGTGCATCCAACTTGCTTCCTCATGAAGACCTCGGGCATTTGAGGAAGCCCATCATCGGAATATACAAGCCAAGTTCTATAATGAAAAATTCCCACTAGTATATGAAAGTGACTAAAAAGGAGACTCTTTATGTGAAAACATGGTGCTACTTTGAAGCACAAGTGTGGTAAAAGATAGTAACAATGCCCCTTCTCTCTTTTTCCCCTTTTTTCTTTTTTTTCTTTTTTTTTTCTTTTTTTCTTTTTTCTTTCTTTTTTTCTTTTTTTCCTTTTTTTCTCTCATTGTCCGGAGTCTCATCCCGACTTGTGGGGGAATCATAGTCTCCATCATCCTTTCCTCACTGGGACATGCTCTAATAATGAATAATAATGACCATCACACTTCTATTTACTTATAACTCAAAAGAAAAAAAGAAAAAATACAACTCGGTACCTAGAACAAATTATGACTCTATATGAATGCCTGTGGTAGAGTACCAGGATGTGCAATGATCTAGCATAACAATGATATCAAAAAAAAACACAAGCCATGGAAATATCATGCTGGCTATCTTACGATCATGCAAAGCAATATGACAATGAATGCTCAAGTCATCAAAATGGAGGCGGTGGAAGTTGCATGGCAATATATCTCGGAATGGCTATGGAAAGGCCATAATAGGTAGGTATGGTGGATGTTTTGAGGAAGATATATTAAGGCTTATGTGTGATAGAGTGTATCATATCGCGGGGTTTGGATGCACCTACGAAGTTTGCACCACGTCTCGAGGTGAGAAAGGGAAATGCACGGTATCGTAGAGGCTAGCAAATTGCGGAAAGGTAAGAGTGCCTATAATCCATGGACTCACAGTAGTCATAAAGAACTCATATACTTATTGCAAAAGTTTATTAGCCATCAAAGCAAAGTACTACTATGCATGCCCCTAGGGGGATAGATTGGTAGGAAAAGACCATCGCTCGTCCCTGACTGCCACTCATAAGAAAGACAATCAATAATAAATCATGCTCCAACTTCATAGCATAACGAGAGACTATACGTGCATGCTTCGGGAATCACAAACCATAACACCAATATTCTTACTAACCACAACCGTTTACTAGTACCTCCCACAAATTCCATCTCTATATCGCAAAACTATTGCAAGGAATCAAACATATCATATTCTGTGATCCATAAGTTCTATGTAGGATTTCATGACTAACCATGCAATTGAGCAATTCCTGTTGACTCTCTAAATAGATATAAGTGGAGCAAGAGAGTTTAATTCTTTCTACAGAACATCATGCTCTAACAAATATAAGTGAAGCAAAAGATCATTCTACGAACATTGGTTTTCTATGTGAAGAGAAACAGGCAATTCAAATTTCAAATGATATAAGTGAAGCACATGAAGCATTCTATAAAGCCATACTCAAAAGATATAAGTGAAGTGCAATGAGCATTCTATAAATCAACCATGGACTATCTAATACCAGCATGGTGCATAAAATAAAAATGAAAACTAAATGCAAACGGAGCTCCAAGATTTACGTATATCACATGAATGAAACGAAGACGAAAACGTAATGATACTTGTTGAAGAAAGATGGGATGCCTTCCGGGGCATCCCCAAGCTTAGACGTTTGAGTCTCCTTGAATATTTACTTGGGGTGCCTTGGGCATCCCCAAGCTTGAGCTCTTGCCTCTCCTCCTTCTCCTCATATCGAGACCTCCTCGATCTTTGATCACTTCATCCACAAAAAACTCAACAGAAAGCTCGGTAAGATCCGTTAGTATAATAAAGCAAATCACTACTCTCAGTATTGTTGCAAACCATTTAATATTTTGTTTTTGCATTGTAGCTACTGTAATATAACTTTTACATGGCTTATACCACCGATAGAACCAATAGTTTCATCAAAACAAGCAAAATAATGCATCAAAAATAGAGTCTGTCTTAAACAGGACAATCTGTAGTAATATGAACACTACCATACTTCTGTAACTCCAATTCTGAAAAATTAGGACGAAATAAAAAAATTGTATAGCAAGACTTTGCAAAAAGTTTCAGAACCTTTTGAAGTTCCAGTAAAAAAATGTAAATTCATGCACTACAGCCAAAATTTCTGTTTCTGCACTGCACATACCAACAAACAATCTAATCATCCTAAAGGCAAATCTTGGCACATGATATAATATAATGGATTTTTACAAGGAGATAATTATTTTTGTTGAAAAGTTTCTGTAATCGAGATTCACAAAGTTTCCATGGGCATGAACAAAGTTCAAGGAGCTCCCCCACTTCAACAATGCTCGTCTCTCTCACTTTCACATCCATTTTTGTGAAGTTTTAAGTTCCCCTCTATATTTTTTTGTTTTTAAACTTTATAAAAGCACTCAACGGAAATAAATGACTCTCTAAAACTTCCGTGTTGTCTCCCTGGGAGCGCTTTTTTTAAAGCCATTAAGCTAGGCATAAAGTGCTCAAGTAATGAATCCACCCGGATCCCAAAGTATATCAAAGACAATTTTAATTAGCAATGATTTGGCATTTAGTAGTGAGCACAAAGAAACATATATCATGCATTGACGAAGTCTAACCCTCTTCCTATGCATCGGCATGTTATACAAGAACAATTCATGCACATCAATTAAAGGCCAATACATAGCATAAGTAGTTTATTGCAATTTTATCATGTTGGAAACATAAGGAGGTGGAAATGTAGTTCCTCTCTCATAATAATTGCAACTCGGAGCAGCAAGCACATGCATAGGACATTCATCAAAATTATCATGCGCAACGGTAAAAGGCAACCCATCAATGTAATCCTTAGTAAGTGCTAATTTCTCTGATATAGTGTAGTTGGGAGAATTCAAAAAGATAATAGGACTATCATGTGTGGGTGCAATAGCAACAATTTCATTCTTAACATAAGGAACTATAGCAAGTTCATCTCCAACAACATAATTCCTATTGGCATCATGGCCACAAACATAGCAAGCATCAAGTTCATCAAAAAGGGATATTTCAAATGAATCTACGGGGTCATAGCAATCATCATAGCATTCATCCTTCGGTAAGAATAAAGGGACATTAAACAATGTATGAGTTGAAGACTTACTCTCATTAGAAGGTGGGAACGGGTAGCTAGTCCGCTCTTCCTCCTTTTGTTCTTCGCTCTCCTCGTCATCTCTTTCATCCAATGAGCTCACAGTTTCATCAATTTCTTCTTCCATATACTCCTGCAAAATGTTAGCCTCTTCTTGGACAGCAAAGAAGTCCTCAATATATGGTTTAATATAAGCATTAGAAGACTAATTTTCATAGCAATATATAAGTATGGCAAAAAAATTAGATTTGTAAAGAGTAGCATCATACTTTTCAATCAAAGAAGCAACTTCATAAGCACCCTTAAAAGCAACAAAGTCTTCAGTTTGTTCAATATCAAAGTAATTATAAACACCCTTGGCATAAGAAGATATGTAAATTCAAAGCATAACAATACAAACTATTAATATGATGCCACAAAAGATTCCCTTTTTGAGATAAGCGGTGTCGCACAAAATGAGCATGCTCATCTAATGATTTGCCCTCAACTAAGCTAGTGGGGGTTTCAGCACGAGCACAAATGGATCAAAGATGATCTAAATAGAAAGCTTCAGTAGTATGATATATTTTGGGTGGTTCTTCAACCATTGGTTTAGCAGGTACAACTAATTTTTTTCAGTACCCATAACTAGAGATAGAAAACAAGAGCACAAAATAAAAATTACTTAGTCATAAAGCAAACAAGCACACACAAGAATATTCACCCCACGCTATTGCTCCCCGGCAACGGCGCAAGAAAAAGGTCTTGATAACCCACAAGTATAGGGGGTCATTTGTAGCCTTGTTCGATAAATAAGAGTGTCGAACCCAACGAGGAGCTAAAGGCAGAACAAATATTCCCTCAATTTCTATCGACCACCGATACAACTCTACGCACACTTAAGGTTTGCTTTTCCTAAAACAAGTATGAAACTATTTTGCAAGAATAAAACTACAAGTACTTTGGGAGAATAAAACTACGAATAAAATGCAAGATGGTAAGAGTGGATAGCTTTTGTCAATAAGAAAGTCATTTGTCCCTAGGCAATCGATAACAAGTATCGGTAATCATTCTTGTAATTTAACATGAGGGAGAGGCATGAGCTAACATACTTTCTCTACATGGATCATATGCACTTATGATTGGAACTCTAGCAAGCATCCGCAACTACTAAAGATCATTAAGGTCGTGAAACCCAACCATAGCATTAAGTATCAAGTCCTCTTTATCCCATACGCAACAACCCACCTACTCGGGTTTAAGCTTCTATCACTCTCGCAACCCACCATAAGCGAATCATGAACGTATTGCAACACCCTAAAGCGGAGGCCGCTCACGTTTGCGCGATACAGAGGGCACCATAGGACAACACCATAAATAAAATATACAATCATACCAACCAAGATCACGATTAACCCATAGGAAAAAATGGATCTACTAAAACATCATAGGATAGCCAAATATCATTGTGAAATAATATATGGAGTTGAGCACCATGTTTAAGTAGAGATTACATCGGGAAGGAGGGAGGTTACACCGCAGCATAGAGGGGGAGAGAGTTGGTGTTGACGGTATCAAGATTGTTGATGTAGATCGTCGTCACGATCCTTGCCCCGGCGACACTCCGGCGCCATCGGGAGAGAGGGGGAGAGAGGCCCCCTCCTCCTTCTTCTTCCTTGGCCTCCCACTAGATGGGAGGAGGGTTCCCCCTCTGGTCCATGGCCTCCATGGCGGCGGAGGGGCGAGAGCCCCTCCGAGATTGGATCTATCTCTCTGTTCCCTTCTGTTTCACGCTCTCCAGATCTGGCCCTTCACCGTTTCTTAAGTTCCCGGAGATTCGTAACTCTGATTGCGCTGAAATTTTTACATGATTGTTTTCCATAAATTATCTTTCTTGCACCAGAAGAAGGGCCCCAACCGCCTTACGAGGAGGGCATAAGACACCTGGGCGTGCCTGGCACCCCCTGGCGTGCCCTGGTGTATCTTGGGGGGTTGTGGGCCCCAGTTTGCGTTGATTCCACCTAAAAATCACATATATTCCAAAATAATTCTCTATAAATTTTTATCGCGTTTGGACTTCGTTTGATATGGATTTTCTGCAAAACAAAAAACATGCAACAAACAGGAACTAGCACTGGGCACTGGATCAATAGGTTAGTCCAATAAATCATATGAAAAGTTGCCAAAAATATGTGAAAGTTGTATAATCTTTTCATGAAACAATCAAAAATTATAGATATGACGGAGACGTATCAACTGGAAGCAGAACTGCCCCAAGTATTTGGCGGATAAGAAGGATGGAAAAGTGAACAAAAGTATATTTGATATACATGTTATTGATGTGTACCTTACTATGCTCGTAGTAGCGCCTGGGTATTTGATATTGGTTCGGTTGCTCATATTTGTAACTCGAAACAAGAACTATGGATTAAATGAATATTAGGTAAGGACAAGGTGACGATGCGTGTTGGAAATGGTTCCAAGGTCGATGTGATTGTCGTTGGCATGCTACCTCTACATCTACCTTCGGGATTAGTTTTAGACCTGAATAATTGTTATTTGGTGCCAGCGTTGAGCATGAACATTATATCTGGATCTTGTTTAGTGCGACACGGTTATTCATTTAAATCAGAGAATAATGATTGTTCTATTTATATGTATAATATCTTTTATGGTCATGCACCCTTGAAGAGTGGTCTATTTCTGTTGAATCTCAATTGTGGTGATACACATATTCATAATATTGATGCCAAAAGATGCAAAGTTGATAATGATAGTGCAATATATTTGTGGCACTGCCATTTAGGTCATATTGGTGTAAAGCGCATGAAAAAACTCCATGCAGATGGAATTTTGGAATCACTTGATTATGAATCATTTGATACTTGCGAACCATGCCTCATGGGCAAGATGACTAAAACTTCGTTCTCCAGAACAATGGAGCAAGCTAATGACTTACTGGAAATAATACATACTGATGTATGTGGTCCGATGAGTGCCGAGGCACGCGACGGGTATCGTTATTTTCTAACTTCACAGATGATTTGAGCAGATATGGGTATATCTCCTTAATGAAACACAAGTCTAAAACATTTGAGAAGTTCAAAGAATTTCAGAGAGAAGTGGGGAATCATCGTAACAAGAAAATAAAGTTTCTACGATCTAATCGTGGAGGCGAATATTTGAGTTACGAGTTTGGCCTTCATTTAAAACAATGTGGAATAGTTTCACAACTCACGCCACCTGGAACACCACAGCGTAATGGTGTGTCCAAACGTCGTAACCGTAGTTTATTAGATATAGTGCGATCTATGATGTCTCTTACCGATTTACCACTATTGTTTTGGGGTTACGCATTAGACACAACTGCATTCACGTTAAATAGGGCACCGTCTAAATCCATTGAGACGACACCGTATGAATTGTGGTTTGGTAATAAACCTAAGTTGTCATTTCTTAAAGTTTGGGGTTGCGACACTTATGTCAAAAGGCTTCAGCCTGATAAGCTCGAACCCAAATTGGAGAAGTGCATCTTCATAGGATACCCTAAGGAAACAATTAGGTACACCTTCTACCACAAATCCGAAGGTAAGATCTTTGTTGCCAAGAATGGAACCTTTCCACAAAAGGAGTTTCTCTCGAAAGAAGTGAGGGGGAGGAAACTAGAACTTGATGAGGTAATTGTACCTTCTCTCAATTTGGAAAGTAGCTCATCCGAGAAATCCGTTCCCGTGATTCCTACACCAACTAGAGAGGAAGCTAATGATGATGATCACAAAACTTCAAATCAAGTTACTACCGAACCTCGTAGGTCAACCAGAAGACGATCGACACCAGAGTGGTATGGTAATCTTACTTGACCACGCGGAACCTACGAACTATGAAGAAGCTATGATGAGCCCGGATTCCGATAAATGGCTTGAGGCCATGAAATCTGAGATAGGATCCATGTCTGATAACTAAATGTGAACTTTGGTGGATTTGCCCGATGATCGGCGAGCCATAGAGGATAAATGGATCTTCAAAAAGAAGACTGATGATGATGGTAATGTTACTGTCTACAAAACTCAATCTGTCGCAAAAGGTTTCTGACAAGTTCAAGGAGTTCACTACGGTGAGACTTTCTCACCCGTAGCGATACTTAAGTCTGTCTGAATCATGTTAGCAATTGTCGCATTTTATGATTATGAAATCTAGCAAATGGACATCAAAACTGCATTCCTTAACGAATTTCTAAAAGAAGAGTTCTATATGATGCAACTAGAAGGTTCTGTCGATCCTAAAGGTGCTAACAAAATGTGCAAGCTCCAGCGACCCATCTATGGACTGCTGCAAGCATCTCGGAGTTGGAATACGCTTTGATGAGGTGATCAAAGCATATGGTTTTATACAAACTTTCGGAGAAGTCTGTATTTACAAGAAAGTGAGTGCGGGATCTATAGCATTTCTAATATTACATGTGAATGACATACTGTTGATTGGAAATGATGTAGAATTTCTCGATAGCATAAAAGGATACTTGAATAAAAGTTTTTCGATGAAAGACCTCGGTGAGGCTGCTTATATATTGGGCATCAAGATCTATAGAGATAGATCAAGATGCTTAATAGGACTTTCACAAAGCACATACCTTGACAAAGTTTTGAAGAAGTTCAAAATGGATCAGTCAAAAAAGGGGTTCTTGCATGTGTTGTAAGGTGTGAAATTGAGTCAGACTCAATGCCCGACCACTGCAGAAGATAGAGAGAAAATGAAAGTCATTCCCTATGCCTCGTCCATAGGTTCTATCATGTATGCTATGATGTGTACCAGACCTGATGTCTGCCTTGCCATAAGTCTGGCAAGGAGGTACCAAAGTAATCCAGGAGTGGATCACTGGACAGCGGTCAAGAATATCCTGAAGTACTTGAAAAAAACCAAGGATATGTTTCTCGTTTATGGAGGTGACAAAGATCTCATTGTAAATGGTTACGTTGATGCTAGTTTTGACACTGATCCGGATGACTCTAAGTCACAAACCGGATACGTATTTATTTTGAATGGTGGAGCTGTCAGTTGGTGCAGTTCCAAGCAAAGCGTCGTGGCGGGATCTACGTGTGAAGCGGAGTACATAGTTGCTTCGAAAGCAGCAAATGAAGGAGTCTGGATGAAGGAGTTCATATCCGATCTAGGTGTAATACCTAGTGCATCAGGATGAATGAAAAATCTTTTGTGACAATACTGGAGAAATTGCCTTAGCGAAGGAATCCAGATTTCACAAAAGAACCAAACACATCAAGAGACGCTTCAACTCCATCTGTGATCAAGTCAGGGAGGGAGACATATAGATTTGCAAAATACACACAGATCTGAATATAGCAGACCCATTGACTAAGCCTCTTCCACGAGCAAAACATGATCAACCCCAAGACCCCATGGGTGTTAGAATCATTACAATGTAATCTAGATTATTGACTCTAGTGCAAGTGGGGGACTGAAGGAAATATGCCCTAGAGGCAATAATAAAGTTGTTATTTTATATTTCCTTATTTCATGATAAATGTTTATTATTATTCATGCTAGAATTGTATTAACCGGAAACTTGATACATGTGTGGATACATAGACAAAATACCATGTCCCTAGTAAGCCTCTACTGGACTAGCTCGTTGATCAAAGATGGTTAAGTTTCCTAACCATAGGCATGTGTTGTCATTTGATAAACGAGATCACATCATTAGGAGAATGATGTGATGGACAAGACCCATTCGTTAGCTTAGCATTATGGTCGTTCGGTTTTATTGTTATTGCTTTCTTCATGTCAAATGCAATACCTTTGACTATGAGATTATGCAATTCCTGGATACCGAGAAATGCCTTGTGTGCTATCAAACGTCACAACATAACTGGGTGATTATAAATATGCTCTACAGGTATCTCCGAAGGTGTTTGTTGGGTTGGCATAGATTGAGATTAGGATTGTCACTCCAAGTATCGGAGAGGTATATCTGGGCCCTCTCGGTAATACACATCATAAGAAGCCTTGCAAGCAAAGTGACTAATGTCGTGGTATTTCCTCGACATATGCCAACGGGTGGCTAATCATGTATGGGGTTAATAGAACGTTGTCGGGCTCTAGAAGCGGGAGTAGGCAAGAACGTAAGCGACGCCAGGTCTTACCCAGGTTCGGGGCTCTCCGTGGAGATAACACCACTAATCCTGCTCTGATGGGTCTCTGCATCACTAAGATCGATAGCTAGTACAAGGGTGCTCCTTGAGCTATTCGGGCTAGAGGAGGAACAAGGCTGCTTGCACTACTCCTCTCTAGCTATGGGTGTGTGTATGATCTAAGGGGGCTCAACCCTTTGCATGGGTGACCCTCGGGGGTTTATATAGGCCTACCCCCCAGGGGTACAACGGTAATCCGGCTAGTCCTGGCACCCGGCCGTCTGTGTCTCTGGGCTCCGGCTTCTCCGCCAGCTACTGGGTCCCGCCGCCTGGTGGGTCCCGCTGGTTGTCGTGAACCCTGCCGACAGGTAGGGCCCGCCGCCTGCGGGCCAGGGGGACCAGGCTGCACTGTAGGCTTGCCCCTGATGATGATGGCTTGGTCGGGGGCGTGTGGCTATAGTGCCGCCGCCTGGCGAGCGATCATTGTAGCCACACCCCGTCGCATGTGGTTAATTGTGCACAGACTCCAAGGGGAAGGGCGGCCGCCTGCTAGGAGCCGGCTTCCCCTTGAGGCCGCCTGCTCGGGCCTTGCCATCTTCTTGGCGCATGCAGATAGGTAGGGCCCGCCGCCTGTGGGTTGTACCGACCGCCCATCATGGGGGCATGGCCCTGCCTGACGTAGGCACCGTCATGGGCCGCGCGGCTACAGTGCCATGCCAGGTGGAGGGTGTCCACCTGGTATGCCCGCACTGTAGCCCTGTTCCCTCCGGGATTCGGGGGTGGCAGGTGGCACTGTTGCCACGCCCTGTCTTGTCGTAGCAGGTGGGTGCATACTTTGAGGTGGCGATGGGCCGCCTGCTAGGAGTCAGCCCATGCCCACGCCGCCTTTTGAGGTGCGCCGCCTTCTAGGAGGCGGCCAGTTGGCTCCATCGAGCCACAGAACCGGCCTTACGGCCAGCCAGACTAAGGGGCTAGGTTAGCCCCGATGTCTTGAAATCTGCTAAGGAGTGGATGAGGCTACCCGGGGTCTATCCCCCCGTCAGTAGTCCCCAAGCTGGTAAGGTTCTACGGCCTGGGCGGCCGGAGAGCCTCAGCAGCTTCCCTCTCAAAGTAGCCTTCCGCCTTCTGCTCCATCCGCCTGGGAGGATCCGGGTGCCAGGAGTCGGACGCAGTCGTGGCCGCCTGGCGGAATTCGAATAGTAGTGGTGGGGGCGCTGCCTGCCCGCCACGCGGCGCCTGGTGGCCAGGTCGACCTGCCAGCCCACGCGCGCGACAGGACGTCACTGTAGGCCCGGGCCCGCCA
The DNA here is from genome assembly GCF_018294505.1 of Triticum aestivum. NCBI lineage: Eukaryota > Viridiplantae > Streptophyta > Magnoliopsida > Poales > Poaceae > Triticum > Triticum aestivum. The sequence goes on along the minus strand of NC_057813.1, from coordinate 181,243,472 downwards.
CTACATGCATCGGCACGTGCGCGGATCCACTGCGGCCGGGGCGAACGGTTGCCCTTCTGAGGCGGTTTAATACACGCCTTCAAGGCGCGGGAATTGCGGGGGTCGTCGGGGGAGTGGGCCTAGTTAATCCCACGTTCCCCCATGCCTCGCCCCCTCGGCTCCGCCGCAGTGGGGCTATAAGTAATGGGAGGAGGGGGCGGCAGAAACGCACGCGTGCCCTCCTCTCCCCTTCCCCGCTGCTGCTGCATCTCCTGCCCTTGCCGGAGTGCTGTTGCGGCTCGCCGTCGCCAGCCCTTCCTCCATCGCCTCCGCCTCACGCCACTGCCGAGCACGGAGCCCATGGCGCTCAGCGGCCGCGCCGACGACTGGGACGGCTCCATCGTCCATGAGGACCACATCCAATTTCTTCGCAAGACACGGCGTCTTCCTCATCACACAGACGTCAAGGTGCGTCTCCCCCTCGCATGGGAGATCTCTCCGGCGTCGAGGGATGACAAGTACGTCGTATTTCGGGCGCATTTTCTTCGCGGCTTCGGCCTTCCAGCAAGCGGGTTCCTTCGCTCGCTAATGGACTTCTACGGATTGTAGCCCCGCCACCTCACGCCGAACTCGGTGGTGCTGCTCTCCGCCTTCGTCACATTGTGCGAAGGTTACCTCGGTACTCTGCCCACACTCGAGGTGTGGGCAGAGCTCTTCTAACTCAAGCTCGACACCACTATCAAGGGCCAGGCGGTGCAGTGCGGAGCCTGCGTCATGGTACGGCGCACCGGGACCGGGGGCGGGCCTCGCTTCCCGACTATCGCCCTGCTGCAGTCGGCCAAACTATGGCAGCGGTCGTATTTTTATATTGAGAACATCAACCTGGAGAGGAACTTCATCAACCTGTCGGCTTACGCAGCCGGCCCGCCTGCCGAGCCCCGTGCCAAATGGAGCCACCGGCCGAAGACTCTGTCGGTTAACTCCGCCAGCGCCCTTGCCCCGCTTCAGGTGATGATTGACTCGGAACGCCTCAAGCCCTCTGACTTGCTCGCCGCCTTCGTGGAGCGCCGAGTGCTGCCTCTCCAAGGGCGGCCCCACATCATCAGCGCCATGAGCGAGCGTCGGGATCCGTGCCGCATGTCCACCAAGGAGATGCCGGTCTCGGAGATCATCCGGCTGGTGAACCACATCTTTGACTGCAAGCTATCGGAGACGGAGTGGCAATACGGCAAGCCGTCGTACAGCCGGGACAACCCGCCGCCTACGGTAAGTTTTTTACTTCTCTTTCCTTTTATCTTTTGCTGGTCCGAGTTTTTCCCACCGTCTGAGTAGTCGGCCTTAGTGCAGTACTTCCCGGGCCAGACGCCCCTCCAACTGGCTCCGGGTGAGGAGTTCACGCCGGACCGGTCAGTTAGTGACAAGGGCAACCCTGACTTGGGGGCGGCCACCATGGAGGAGGATGACACCACAGGCGGCGGAGGAGGAGGAGCAGGTGGCTCTTCTGGAAGCGGCCTGGGAGATTCGTCGGACGACGACACGGAGGAGCACGAACCACGTCGCGGCCACCACGTCGATAAGATGGGCACCGGCTCTTCGGCCGCGCCCTTTGCAGCAGCCGGCACGCTGAAGCGTTGGGCTGAGGGCGGGCTCTTCGGCAGCCGGCCCAAGAAGCCAAAGAACACGGCCGCCGCGACCAAGCGACAAGAAGCCGACGCGAAGGCGGCCCAGTTCCAACGGGTACCAAAGCTGCGCCCAGGGGTGTCAGGGTAAGTACTTGCAACTCTCTCTTTGTTTCATCTTGCTTGTTTCTTCTCTACTCTTTCTTCAACGCTTTTTCTTCTGCTTGCTTGAACAGGGCCCCGTTGTCCCTCTCGCGGGCCAAGGAGGCTTTGGTGGTTGGGGCGGCCAACACCCCAGCCGCCCGCCGCGTGGACCCGCTTGCCGACCTCCAAGAGGCCATAGAGAGGAACGCGCGGGAGGCGCGCGAGGAGCGGGAGAAGGCGGCCAGGGCGGCACAAGCGGCGCAGGCGGAGGCCGACGCCGCAGCCAGGGCACAGGCCGAGGCGGAGGGTAAGGAGCGGGCGGACGCGGCCGCCAAGGCGCAGGAAGCGGAGGCGTCCCTAGGTCAGGCTTCCGGGCCAGTTGACTCGTAGCACCCGAAGCTGCCTGCGCCGAAGGCCCCGAAGCCGGCTGGTGGAGCCGATCGTGAAGAAGGAAGGAGGCAGCCTCATGCTTGGGGAAGAGGAGACTCCGCCTCCGCCGACCGCCGACACGCAGGTCGGCCAGCCCGAGGGGCCACAGGCGGCGCCGGATGACGACCAGCTGATGGTGGGGCCGCTTCCCATGGTCAGCATCTCGGCGCGCCGGCGCCCGGTGAAGGCGAGGTCAGCGCCGCGGCTGATGGACGCCGGAGCCTCCATCTCGGTGATGCCCGATGTTGAGGCCACTAGCGGCAACACGGCGGACTGGGCGGCTAGCGGTGGTGGCAGCACCTTGAATGTGTCGGTGAAAAACGTCCAGACCCAACTCGCCACTAAAGGTGCGGCCCTCCAGAAGATGGTGCAGGAGTTCCTGGCATAGCGAGCGGTTGTTCGGGTACGTACTCGCTTTTTGTTTTTGTCTTCTCGCTATCTTCCGTGGGGGCGTGCCAGCGCACCCACTGGGTGTAGCCCCCGAGTTCTGGGCCGGCGGCTCGGAACTTTTAGCTGAGTTCTGAGTACTGATCTTGCTTTTCTTTTCTTCTTCGATCCTTGCTGCAGGACTACCACGCCGCCTACAACTCCCACGTCAAGGAGCTGGCCAAGTGGACTAGCGACCTGAACGAGAGCCGAAGTAAGCGCTCTGCCCTTCTTCTCACGGGGGCGCACCAGTGCACTCGCTGGGTGTAGCCCCCGAGATTCGGGCCAACTATTGAGCAGTCAGGCCGGATCTTCTGGCAACTACCTTCTTTTTGTTGATGCTAACGTCCTTTTGTTTATCTTCGCAAAGGCGGCTGCTACCCTGCAACAGCGCTTGGGCAAGCTCGAGACCGAGCTCTGCGCCAAGGAGCTGGAGCGCAGCCAAGCGGCACAGGAATGCGAGCGCCTGAACAAGAAGCTGGCCGACCAGGCGGAGCGGCACAAGACGGAGGTCCAGCAGCACAAGGCCGAGATCCAGCAGCTGAAGGACGGCGAGGACCTCCTCAAGGCCGAGATCGAGACTCAGCGCATGAACTGGGCCGAGAAGGAGGAGTTTCTCAACGCCGGTTTTGGGGAGGTCGAAGAGTTGATCGACGGTAATTAGTTCCCATCTTCTTGAGTGGCTGCCGACTGCCGTGGGAGCCGGCTTCCATCTTCTCATTTCTTGATCTTTTTCCTCTTCAGAGTACTTCCCGGGCTACTCTGTCACCGTCACCCAGGCCATCGAGGCGCGGCGCGCGACGTGAGGGCGGGGGGCACGGACATTCCGCCCAACACGCACCGCAACCTTGGCGAGCAGCTCCTAGCCGTGAAGACTACTCTGCAGCCGACCCATCGAGTGCTACGCCGCCTGCAACGCGCCGATGCTCTGGTGTTGGCCGCCCTATGGCCGGATGTTCGGATCCTGCGCACCCCAGGCCAGACCGCCGAGTGGCTGGAGGCCGCAGCCAACTGCTTTGAGGCCTGTAAAGGCGCTGCAGCTTGAGCGGGTGCCTGGACGGCCTTGGAGTTCATCAAGGCGTGGTATCCCAACCTCGACTTGACCCAGCTGGCTACCTTCCGGCTGGAGGCTGCAGACGAGTTGGTGGAGGCAGGTCCTGAGCTCACCCGGTTCGAGGCGGCACTCGCCGACTACACCAATACGGCTGTCTTCGTCCCCGAGTTGGATGCTGACGGCAACGCGGTGCCGCCAAGCTGGTTCGGGTTGGACGAACTGGGTGAGAAGGACTCGGCAGAAGAAATCGCTTCCAGCAACGAGGGTGATGATGACGATGAGTACGAGGAGGGCGAAGATGACGCGCCGGTGGGCGGAGCGGGCGGCCAGCCCTAGCCTGATCAGGTTTCGACCAGTGAGCCGCGGGTGGCTACGCCGGCTGCCGCCGACCAAACCAAGACCATCCAGCCGGCCGCTCCACCAACCGGCGATGCTGCCTCCGCCGATCCCTCGAACCCGCCTGCTCCTCCTTTGGCCTAGGCAGCCATATTTACTTTGTCATGTGCTGTAACCCTTTCAAACAACTCTGTTAAGTGTGTGCAATTCCACCCACTTGGGGTGTAGTTTAAACTTTATGAACGCTGGCCTTGGGCCTTTTTGTAATGTACATAAGTTTAAATTTCTTGCTCGAATTTGGCTTTCTCTCTTTGACTTTCTGCTGTACCGCGTTTCCTTGGTTGCCTCCCTGCCAGCCGGCAGCCTCTCTGTGGTCTGTGGCTGGGTCAGGGACTTGGTCATTCTTCGAAACAGGCAAGCTACTTAGGCCATGTAGAGAATGGCTCAATCGAGCGAGAAGCCGGCCTGCCGGCTGCTGGGCAGCCGGACGAGGGAGGCGGTGGGCCGACTGGTCCTAAATTAGCGTTCTTCCTTAGCCGAATTTTGTGTGGGCGACTGCTCCGGCCTTTAGCTCCCACCAGTCGGACAGTCGTGCTGCGAGCTACGACTTAGGGCGGAGAGAGGGCTTTTTCGTGTCGGCACACTACTAGTCGGCTCCGGCTGGTGCAAACTTAGGACAAGGCAGCGAGTCCTCGGGCCGGCTAACCGGAACCCAAACGGGGCAGGAATAGAAAAACTCAAGTCATGGCATAAGCTTAGCTCATAGATAGATAAAAAGGTAGCCCCCGAGTTCTCCTTCGGGGACCTAAGGTCTTTTACTTAATACAAAAGTGGTCGTGATACATACGCTTGAACGAACTGTAAAACGGACGGAGTAGATTTGCATTCCATGGCTGCTCCATCTCTTTGCTGGCTATGCATCTGTTGTGTGCCCTGGGCTTCTAAGCGTCGATGAGGTAGTATGAGTTGTTGCACAGGGCCTTGCTGATGATGAAGGGGCCTTCCCAAGGTGTCGTGAGCTTGTGTTGTCCGATTAATCGCTGGATCAGGCGGAGCACAAGGTCGCCCTCACAGAATGAACGCGGCCTGAACATCTTGTTGTGGTAGCGGTGCAGGCTCTGCTGGTAGATGGTGGACCGGCTGCATGCCAGCAGTCAGGCCTCTTCCAGCAGATCAACACCGTCTTCTCACGCCTTCTTGGCCTCCGCCTCCGTGTACATGGCAACCCGAGGCGAGTCGAACTCGATATCTGTGGGGATGATCGCCTCAGAGCCGTACACGAGGAAGAAGGGCGTGAAGCCGGTTGATCTGTTCGGTGTAGTTCAAAGACTCCAGAGGATGGCCGGCAGCTCGTCGATCCAGCAGCCGGCCGACCGCTCTAGCGGCTCGATCGGGCGGGGCTTGATGTCGGACAAGATGAGTTCATTTGCTCGCTCCACCTGGCCGTTCGACTGTGGATGGGCAACGGACGCTAAGTCCAATCGGATGCCTTGATTCACACAGAAACGGGCCAAGGCGCCTTTGGCAAAATTGGTGTCGTTGTCCGTGATGATGCTGTGAGGAACGCCATATCTGACAGTGATGTCGGTGATGAATGTGACAGCAGTCGGCCCATTCAGCTTCTTGATTGGTTTTGCTTCTATCCACTTTGTGAACTTGTCCACGGCGACCAGCAGGTGGGTCATGACGCTGCATGCCGTCTTGAACGGGCCTACCATATCCAATCCCCACACAGCAAAGGGCCAGGTGATGGGGATGGTCTTGAGGGCGGAAGCCGACAGATGTTGCTTGGCGCTGAACACTTGGTACCCCTTGCACTTCTTGACTAGCTCTTTGGCGTCGTCCAAAGCAGTCGGCGAGAAGAAACCATGGCGGAAAGCTTTGGCCACAAGGGATCTGGAGGCGGCATGGTGGCCACACTCGCCTTGGTGTATATCTCTGAGGATCTCTATGCCTTTTTCTGGTTCTACGCAGCGTTGGTGGACACCCGTCACACTCCGCCTTGCAAGCTCTTGGTTGACAATGGTGTAGGAGCCTGCTCTGCACTAGATCTGTCTTGCTGGCACCTTGTCGGTTGGCAGCACACGGCTGGCCAAATAGTCGCACATAGGCTGCGCCCAAGATGGGGTCGCCACCATTGTGAACACGGCGAGTAATACGAGGGGGCCCGGGTTGGGAGGCGGCGGGCACATGGATGAACTTGCACCCGTCGAAGTGGCCACTCATCTGCTGGACGAGGAAGCGGTAGCTTGCCATGTTTGCATCCTTGGTGTCCCAGTTGTCGAACGAATGTTGGACCACCAAGTCCGAGTCGCCGTAGCAGAGGATGCGGCAAATGCCGATTTCTTTGGCCAGTCGAAGCCCAAAGATGAGTGCTTCATACTCGGCTACGTTGTTGGAGGCGGCGAAGTGGATCTGCAACATGTACTTCAGCTTGTCACCTTTGGGAGAGGTGAGGATGATGCGGGCTCCCAGTCCGGTGCGCATCTTTGAGCCGTCAAAGTGCATCCACCAATGCATGGAGTCCGGAGCTGGCGGCAGGTACTGGGACTCGGCCCAGTCAACGAGGAAGTCGGCCAGTGCTTGGGACTTGATGGCGGTGCGGGGCTGGTAGAAGATGGTGTGCGGGGCCAGCTTGATGGCCCACTTGGCCACCCGGCCCGAGGCATCTTTGTTGCCTATGATCTCGGCAAGGGGAACGGTGTAGACGACCGTGATGGAGTGCTCTTAAAAGTACTGCTTTAGCTTCTTGGCGGCAAAGTACATGCCATAGCACATCTTCTGGTAATGGGGGTAATTCTGCTTGGAGACCGACAGGACCTCGCTCAAGTAATACACCGGCCTCTGGACCGGCTGTGCCTTGCCGGCTTCTGGGCGCTCGACGATGATCACCGTGCTGATAACTCTGTTGGTAGCAGCGATGTAGAGGAGCATGGGCTCTTTATCAGCCGGAGCCGCCAGGATAGGCGGTGTCGACATCATCGCTTGAGCTGGAGGAAGACGGCATCCGCTTGGTCGTTCCACTCGAAGCAGGTGGTTTTCTTCATGAGCTGGTACAGGGGGAGTGCCTTTTTGCCCAGCCGGCTAATGAAACGGCTGAGGGAATCCAGGCACCCGGTGAATTTCTGCACATCATGCAGCTTGGTGGGTGTCGGTGTCAAAACCGGCGGATCTCGGGTAGGGGGTCCCGAACTGTGCGTTTAGGCGGATGGTAACAGGAGACAAGGGACACGATGTTTTTACCCAGGTTCGGGCCCTCTTGATGGAGGTAAAACCCTATGTCATGCTTGATTAATATTGATGATGTGTGTTACAAGAGTAGATCTACCACGAGATCAAGGAGGCTAAACCCTAGAAGCTAGCCTATGGTATGATTGTTGTTCGTCCTACGGACTAAAGCCATCCGGTTTATATAGACACCGGAGAGGGCTAGGGTTACACAGAGTCGGTTACAATGGTAGGAGATCTACATATCTGTATCGCCAAGCTTGCCTTCCACGCCAAGGAAAGTCCCATCCGGACACGGGACGAAGTCTTCAATCTTGTATCTTCATAGTCTTGGAGTCCGGCCGACGATGATAGTTCGGCTATCCGGACACCCCCTAGTCCGGAACTCCCTCGGTGGGTTTCTCCATCCTCTCGATGGCCTTGATCTTCACAGGGTTGCACTCGATGCCGCGTTCTAATACTAGAAAGCCCAGGAGCTGGCCGGCTGGCACACCGAAGACACACTTCTCCGGGTTGAGCTTGATGTTAAAGCGGCGCAGATTTTCAAAGGTTTCTTTCAAATCCTCCATCAGGGTGCCATGCTTTTCTGTCTTCACCACAATGTCGTCCACGTAAACTTGGGCATTGCATCCGAGTTGCTTGAGCAAGCACTTCTGCATACAGCATTGGAAGGTGGCGTAGGCATTCCTCAAGCCGAACGTCATGGTGATGTAGCAGAAGGCGCCGAATGGCGTGATGAAGGCGGTCTTCAGTCGATCAGCCGGATCCAACTTGATCTGGTGGTAACCAGAAGAGGCATCAAGGAAAGACAACAACTCACATCCGGCTATGGAGTCAATCACTTGGTCTATTCGTGGCAGAGCGGATGGATCTTTGGGGCAGGCTTTGTTGAGACTGGTGTAATCGATGCACATGCGCCACTTGTTATTCTTCTTCAGCACAAGGACCGGGTTGGCAAGCCAGTCCGGGTGGAACACTTCCATTATGAATCCGGCTGCTAGCAGTCGAGTGACTTCTTCTCCAACAATTCTTCTCTTCTCTTCGGACAGGCGGCGGAGGGGTTGCTTGACTGGCTTGGCATCAGACCTTACATGAAGTTTGTGCTCGGCGAGATCCGTCGGGACACCCGACATGTCTTTGAGGGACCATGCAAAGATGTCTCGATTCTCACGGAGGAAATCGACAAGCTCGCCTTCCTATTTGTTGTCGAGGCCAGTGCCCATGACGGCAAACCACTCCGGGTGGTCCGGGTCCAAGGGAATCCGCTTGGTTTCTTTGGCCGGCTGGAATGAGGCCCCTGCTTCGGCTTCCTTGGGATCAGTCGGCATGGCCGGCCTCTCGCTGGCCATTGCTACCATCCGATTGAGGAGCCGTCTTTCTTGAGCTATGACAAGGGACTCAGCCAGTCGACTGCTGGCAGCCGCACAATCTTGTGACTTCTTTTAATCTCCAGCAACAGTGATGATGCCCTTGGTGCCTGGCATCTTGGCTTTCAAGTATGCATAGTGAGGGACCATCATGAACTTTGCCAGCACAGGACGGCCCAAGAGCGTGTGATAGGGGCTTTCCAAGTCCACCACTTCAAACCAGATTGGCTCGCGGCGGAAGTGGGTTGTCGCCAAACAGGACGTCAATCTTTATCTTGCCGATTGGGGAGCAGGACAAGCCTGGGACTATGCCATGAAAAACAGTCCGGCTTGGCTGAAGTTGCTTTGCTTTGATGCCCAGTCGGTCCATGGTCACCTTGTACAAGATATTGATGCTGCTGCCGCCATCTATCAGCACTCGGATGAAACGGCAGTTCTGCCTCTCTGTTGCAAAGGTCGCCTCGAGCACCAGGGCATATGAACCAGGATTGGGCATCACAGCCGGGTGATCAGCTTGGCTCCAAGTGATAGGCTTTTCCAACTAGTGCATGCGGGTGGGAGCTTCTGTACTGACAGCATTGACCTCTCTGTGTTGCTGCCGCCTGTTGTGCCTGTTGCCGGCTTGGCTTGTGAAGATGAGGTAAGCAGCATGCTCTTCAGGGAACTCGTCTTGAACGGTGCCGACTGGTCGGGCTGCCGGCTGCTAACCGGCTGGAGCTGGAGGGCCGGCTGGCGGGGGAGGCGGGAGGGCCTCGCCCTTGGCGATCCGAGCTAGCCAGTTGCACTTCCGAGTGGTGTGGTTGGACGGCTTCATGCCACTGTGGAACTTGCACGGGGCATCAAGGGCTTGCTCAAAGGAGAGGGCGGGCAACCATGCTCCCTTGACAGTTTTCTGCCGCTTGGCGTTGGCCTGACCAGTCGGCTGCTGATCTTCAACTGCTGCTACCCGCCGGCTGTTGGAAGCCGGCTACTGGGCCTTGCGCTTGTTGTCGTTCTGCTGGCGCCGGTTGGTGTCACCGGCTGGCATCTGGGAAGCCGGAGGGAGCACCTTCCCGGTTGCATCCACTCGGAGCTCCGACTTCATGGAGGAGTCGGCCATGGCGTATTTGTGTGCTATGACTAGCAGTTCGTCTAGAGTGGCTGGCTCGTCGTAGAGAATCTTGTGCTTGAGCAAGGTGCCCTCTCGGCACCTAGCCGTGAAGTACTCTATGGCATGCACCCCGTGCACCCCTTCGCAGGAGTTGCGAAGCTCGCCCAACGTGTCAGATAGTCACGGGTGGACTCAGTCGGGCCTTGGATGCATAAGGAGAGTTGGCGAGGCTTGGGCGGTCGCTTGTAGGTGCTGGTGAAGTTGCGGATGAAAACGTCAGCGAAGTCTAGCCATATGTTGACGCTATGCGGCTTGAGGTTGTTCAGCCACGTCCGGGTCGTGCCCTGGAGCATGAGCAGAATGTACTTCACGGCAACACGCTTGTTGCTGTTTGCTATGTTGACGGTGGTGGAGTAGTCGGCCAACCAATCTTCCGGCTTCACGGAGCCACTGTACTTGGGAGTGTCTCGTGGCAGTGAGAATCCTTTGGGGAAGGGCTCGTTTCTGATGCGGAGGGCCGAAGCAAGGCGGGCTGACTGTATCTTCTTCTTCTTCCGCCAGGGACCGAGCAAGTCGGTCGATCTGGTGACGGGCATCATTCTCTCCGATTCCCTTGCGGTGACCAACCCTGTCTCCGAGAGTCGGGTGCCCAATAGGCGGCAGGGAAGCGCGCCTCCCCCTGCACGGGGGAAGCGGGCAGTCGTTGCGCTGCTCTACTGCTCTTGGGCGGTCGTCGGCGTCGTGCTCGATCGAGATGTGTGTGCGCCGACTGCGGCTAGCAGCCGGCTCTGGGTCGGCCCGACCGCCTGTTGGGGACCGGGAGGTCGCGCCATGCTCTCGGCAATTAAGGCGAGTCTCATCTAGCACGCCGGGTTTTGTCGCGCGGCGGGCGGCTTCCTGCTGGATGGCGGCCGCCTCGAGGAGCCGCTGTAGGCGCTCCTTCATGAGGCGCCTCTCTTCGCCCTCCAAGTTGTCCAACTCCTCTGCTGTCGCCTGGGCGTCGCGCAGGTTCTCGGCAGGCATGGGGTAGACAGGGCGATCAGCCCCGAAGATGCTGGCGATGGTGGCGCCGCGATGCCGGACTACGCCCAGCCGGTTGGGTTCTCCAGCAGCCAGAGTGCCGCCTGCGGCATGGCCGAGCTCGCGCTGGTAGGCCTCCGCGAGGTGCTTCACAGCAGCCAGCTGCTTGGCGCTGTCAAGGAGCGAAACACGGTGTGCCTCTAGGGTTGCGCTGTCTGCGCCGCCATCAACCGGAGTGGCGAGGGCTCGCAGGGTCGAACGGATCAGATCCTGGTCCGCCCTGGCCGAGTCTCCGTCCTGACTGATGACCAACACCTCCATGACGATGCTGGCACTCGTGGTGCTATGCGTGCAAGGGAGAAGATCGTCGATGATCTCTACGTGGTCGGGGTAGACGTGTGCCACGTCAGAGTTGATGATCATCTTGATGGACGGGTAGATGGAGCCAACGGACTCCAAGTCGGAGGCGGGCTCGTCGATGATGTGGAGCTTGTCGAGGAGGTCGACGAGGCAGCTCTCGGAACTGGCCAAACCCGCGTCGAGGGCAGGCTCGTCGGTGAGGTGGACGTCGCCGAGGAGATCGACGAGGGAGCTCGCGACGCAGGCGTCCTCCACGCCACGCAGATCGTCGGCGCGAACGCCAGTGGGCGAGCTGGGCTGGTTGCGCTCTCGGGGGAGGAAACGGGTTCCCGTCCAGAACGTGTCTCCGAAGAACTGTGTGCCTTGCCCCACGGTGGGCGCCAAATGTCGTGGTATTTCCTCGACATATGCCAACGGGTGGCTAATCATGTATGGGGTCAATAGAACGTTGTCGGGCTCTAGAAGCGGGAGTAGGCAAGACTGTAAGCGACGCCGGGTCTTACCCAGGTTCGGGGCTCTCCGTGGAGATAACACCCCTAATCCTGCTCTATGGGGTCTCCACATCACTAAGATCGATAACTAGTACAAGGGTGCTCCTTGAGCTGTTCGGGCTAGAGGAGGAAGAAGGCTGCTTGCACTACTCCTCTCTAGCTATGGGTGTGTGTATGATCTAAGGGGGCTCAGCCCTTTGCATGGGTGACCCTGGGGGTTTATATAGGACTGCCCTTCAGGGGTACAACGGTAATCCAGCTGGTCCTGGGACCCGGCCATTAGTGTCTCTAGGCTCCGGCTTCTCCGCTGGCTGCTGGGGCCCGCCACCTAGTGGGTCCCGCTGGCTGTCGTGAACCCTACCGACACGTAGGGCCCGCAGCCTGCGGGCCAGGGGGACCAGGCTGCACTATAGCCTTGCCCTTGATGACGATGGCTTGGTTGGGGGCGCGTGGCTACAGTGCCGCCGCCTGGCGGATGATCACTGTAGCCACACCCCGTCGCCTCTGGTTAATTGTGCACAGACTCCAAGGGGAGGGGCAGCCACCTGCTAGGAGTCGGCCTCCCCTTGAGGCCGCCTGCTCGGGCCTTACCATCTTCTTGGCGCACGCGGATAGGTAGGGCCCGCCGCCTGTGGGCCGTACCAACCGCCCGTCGTGGGGGCATGGCCCTGCCTGACGTAGGCACCATCACAAGCTGCGTGGCTACAGTGTCGTGCCAGGCGGAGGGTGTCTGCCTGGTACGCCCGCACTGTAGCCCCGTTCCCTCCGGGATTCGAGGGTGGCAGGTGGCACTATTGCCACACCCTGTATTGTCGTAGCAGATGGGTGCAAACTTTGAGGTGGCGATGGGCCGCCTGCTAGGAGTCGGCCCACGCCCACGCCGCCTTCTGAGGTGCGCCGCCTTCTAGGAGGCGACCGGTTGGCTCCATCCGGCCACGGAACCCGGCCTTACGGCCAGCCGGACTGAGGGGTTAGGCTAGCCCCAATGTCTTGAAATCTGATACGGAGTGGATGAGGCTACCCGGGGTCTATCCCCCCATCAAATAATGAGTTAGTTGCAGGATGATATATTACGTAACGAGTAAAGAGACTTGCCGGTAAGGAGATTGAACTAGGTATGAATATACCGACGATCGAATCTCGGGCAAGTAACATACCGATGACAAAGGGAATAACGTATGTTGTCATAACGGTTCAACCAATAAAGATCTTCGTAGAATATGTGGGAGACAATATGAGCATCCATGTTTCGCTATTGGTTATTGACCAGAGAGGTATCTCGGTCATGTCTACATAGTTCTCGAACCCATAGGGTCCGCACGCTTAACGCTCGATGACGATATTGTGTTATATGAGTTATGTGATTTGGTGACCGAATGTTGTTCGGAGTCCCGGATGAGATCATAGACATGACGAGGAGTCTCGAAATGGTTGAGAGGTAAAGATTGATATATAGGACGATAGTATTTGGACACCGGAAGGCCAAGAGGGGAAACACACCAGCCACCAGGGGCTGGTGCGGCCCCCATATGGGCCGAACCAGGAGGAGAAGGAAAGAGGGAAAGGGAAAAGGAAAGGGGACGATTCGGCCTCCCCCTTCCTTCCTTCCTCCCTCCACTTTCCTTCCTCTCTGGCAAATAAGGAAAGGGGGGCTGAATTGGGGAGGAACCCCAAGTAGGATTCAGCCTACTTGGGCGCCCCTGGCCACCTCCCCTCAACCTTTATATGGGGGGTGGGCGCCCCTAGAACACACAACATCAACTGTTAGCCGTGTGCGGCGCCCCCCTCCACAGTTTACATCGCTGGTCATATTCTCGCGGTGCTTCGGAGAAGCCCTGCGTAGATCACATCACCATCACCGTCACCAAGCCGTCGTGCTGATGGAACTTGTCTATTTCCTCGCCATTTTGTTGGATCAAGAGGACAAGGGACGTCATCAAACTGAACGTGTGCAGAACTTGGAGGTGTCGTACGTTCGGTACTTGATCGATCGGAGCTAGAAGAAGTTCGACTACATCAACCGCGTTGTCAAACGCTTTCGCTCACGTTCTACGAGGATACATAGACACACTCTCCCCCTATCGTTGCTATGCATCTCCTAGATAGATCTTGCGTGAGCGTAGGAATTTTTTTGAAATTGCATGCTACGTTTCCCAACACTATCTGCCTCTAAAAAAATCTTCTTTCGATATATTGAAATGCCATTGACAACAGTGCTTACCTCAAATTTTGGCCTACCTTCTTTGTGATTAAGGACCAAGCAACAAGCATAATTCTTCATCTATGCAGATGCAGGGGAGGTCTTTATTCGTTGATCCTGCTTAGGACATCCAGTAAACAAGATTTTGGTGCCATCAATCTACCCCCTTCATGGTGGAACAACCGACTTGGTTGAACATTGAGTCTGTTTAGGAAAAATAAGCTCCGTTGTCATGCAAGCTAAACATTGACTCGACTTGTTTTATCAAGCAATTTGTTTCTTTCTCGGTTTTTATCGCTTCCGCCCTTTTCTTTGATTTTCTATTTTTCTTCTTTTCTTTGTTTCCTTCTTGGTTTTCTTTGCTTTTCATTGTGTTCCACGGTTTTCTTTGGTTTTTCGTTTTTTATATGATATGTTCTGATGTCTACTTTTATCCACACATGTTGTACATTTTTCATATACATATGAAAAATATATTTTTATATGTGTTTAAATGTTTAAAATACATAATTACTAAAAAGGGCAACCTGGTGCATGTAGCTCCCGCTTGCGCAGGGTCCAGGGAAGGGTCCGACCATTTTGGGTCTATAGTACGCAGCCTTTCCCTACATTTCTGTAAGAGGCTGTTTCCAGGACTTGAACCCATGACCTCATGGTCACAAGGCAGCAGCTTTACCACTGCGCCAAGGCTCCCCTTCTTAAAATACATAATTACTATTTAAAAAAAATATGTTTTGATGTCTACATTTTTCTTATACATTAAGAACATTTTTATATAAGTTTAGCAATTTTCAATACATGATTAACATTTTTTTTCAAAATATATGTTTTGATGTCTACTTTTTCATACAAATTGCACCTATTTTCCTCATTATTGTATTTTATTTTATTTTACTGTGCTTTTTCTTTGGGTTTGATTATTTTTTCCATTTTACATTTCTAATTTTCTCTTCTATCATGTCTACTTATTATATACACGTTGTACCAGTGGCGGAGCTAGCTTTTGACTACAGGGTGGTCCGCCCCAATTTTTTTTTGATAAATAATGTGACATGTGAACGTTCTAACTAATTATTAATGGCACAAAAAATAGATCAATATGGTCTTACGAACACACTAAAATTCACAATTCAATCTCAATTTTGCATAAGGAAGCCCACATAGTAAATAGTACTCCCTCCGTCCGGAAATACTTGTCGTAAAAATGGATATAAATGGATGTATCTAGAACTAAAATACATCTAGATACATCCATTCTTCGGACAAGTATTTCCGGACGGAATGAGTACATGGTTGCCATGAAGGTATCAAATAGAAACACTGACCATAGTGCATACCTTGAGAAGTTTAAAAGGACTATGTTTCTGACCATCCGGCATATTCTTCGCGTTCTTCTTCTTACCTATTTTCATAGCTTTTCTATGGAAAAGAGAAACAATGTCTGCAACCCTCTTCATTTTTCAACAAATCTTCAAGAAAACTACTTTCTATCAATAAAGCTAATTAGGTATTTTGCTATCTGTTCATCCAGTGGATATTATAGTGCAAAAAAGCAAACCCTAAATCAGAAATTTGGGAATTTTGATACCTTAAATCAGGGTATTCTAGTTTCTGCAGATCGGTGAATGAGCAAGCAAACTGACTGGATTTGCAGGGGAGCGAGGCCACGAGGGTAGGCTGGCAGGGGCACCCGATAGCCGGCCGGCGGCAGCAGCGTAGCCGCGCGCAGGCAGGGTTGGGGCGGGGGCCGAGGGGCGCAGTGCCGCAGTTGCGCGCTGGGGCAGGGGCGCAAATCCGCGAAATGGAGATACAACTGGAGCCTGGAGGAGAGGTGGAGCTCCTGGGCGGTGGGCCGGCGGTAGGGACGGGCAGTGCGCGTCGGGACGAGGATGCCGCCAGGGACGGCCGCTTGGGTCGAGGAGGACTCGGGGCAATGGGCTCCTGCGTTCGAGTTTATTTTGACGTATTTTTTTGGCCGACTTAAAATGAATAGGTATATAGGCGTGCGTCCAAACCCCAGGGTGGGCCGCCCTGGCCACCCTGTAGGTCCGCCACTGCGTTGTACTTTTTTTTAACAACAGAACATTTGTTTTGTTCAAGTACATGATTAACTTTTTTCTTAAATAAGTTTTGATGCCTATCCTTTTTCATGCACATTGTACATGTTTCATATACATAAGGAAAATTATTTTATACACGTTTAATATTTTTCAAATATGATTTGATGTCATACTTCTTTTTCATAAATATTGTACATTTTTTGCATACATATGAAACTTTCTTTATACATGTTTAACATTTTTTAAACCTATGTGTTCACATCTCATTTTGTCACATAGCCTGTCATCAACGAAGGATGGTTGTGAAGTTGGTGGAAGAAAGCAAACCAATGAATGCAGCTAGTCACCCCGAAAGGCGAGCCCATGTCTTTTGAGAAACTGACACAACCTGTTGTGTTGACTTATCTTATACTAAGGGTCCGTCCCAGCCAACAAGGGATTTCTCATAATTCTAGGATGAAACAGCATCATATCTCAGCTTGATTATGAGAGAGATTGAAGTGAAAGAACCCGGTTTTAGAGCGTGGAAACGGAAAAGAATGAGGTGAATAAATTCGACTTTCATATAATATCTTAATAGAATTCCATGTAATGATCAATGCATTTTTTTGATTCTATATTATCCGCATGTGTAGAATACTAGCAAGAGAATATCCCTCCTTTTTTATGTAATTGAAATGGTATTGACGAATAACTATTGTAAATTTTTCGTAATCACTTGAAATGTTTTCTTATACACGTTCAACAATTTTTTTTAAACATGATTAACATTTTTTTCAAACACATGCTTTGATTTCTTTTCAAAAACGCGGTAAATATTTTTCAAGTACATATTGACACAATTTTTTAAACTATGCAGACATTTCTTTTATATTGCATAAACATTTTTTAAAATGTCATGAACATTCTTTTTTGAAACACGTGGACATTTTAAATGTAATGTACATCTTTTTAATGGTATGATACAAATCTTTTTTGAATTATGTGAACATTTTCTTTATGTTGCATAAACATTTAAAAAATGCCATCTACATTTTTACACGATGGTATGATCACATGCAGGCACGCTAGGGCTATTTGGATACACATGCGTGATGTGTGGGATCTACTGGCTGATGAATGTCTGACTGATAGCGGAAAAGAATGCATGTTGAATATTGTGCTTGGCTGTACTAACGTAGTACATGACAGGGTTATTATGTTGATTTGGCGTATATGGCAACTCCGAAACGTTCTGGTCGATGATAAGGAGGTTCCCCCAATTGATGTCATTGTTAATTTTTTGGTCAGCTATATGAAATCACTTGGTCACTCTCGAAGGTATGGTAGTGAGGAAATTATGAAGGGGAAGATGCCGTCCTTTAATGGTGGGGTCGCGCTGATGGTGAAAGCACCTAAGTTAGTCTGACCGTGGCCGCCACCACGTATGGACCATGCAGCTTTGTCCGTCGATGGTTCATTTTCGATGCATGACGGGTCGGTGGCGGCAGGTATGATTCTCGAAAGACCGAATGAGTCTGTTATTTTTGTTGCCTATCGGTTCGTATTTAACTGCAATGATGCGTTGCAAGTGCAGATTCATGGGATGGTTCTTGCAATCCAACACACAAACCTACCTATCATCCTTCACTCGGACTCCTCAGAGGCCCTACCAATCCTATCGAATGATGGTCTAGCTTGCTCGGCCTATGGACATCTTGTTGCCGAGATCAGATCGGTGATGATTGACAGGGAGTGTATTCCGCAAAAGCTTAGTCGGGAACAAAATAGAGTCGCCGATTGTTTGGCGAATTATAGTCAAACTGAGTGCAATACGGCTGTATGGTTGCACCAAGGACCACCATCTATTGAGAATCTTTTGTCTCTCCACTATAACTCTATAACTATGGAATAAAACACTTTTCATCCTAA
Source organism: Triticum aestivum (assembly GCF_018294505.1). Taxonomy (NCBI): domain Eukaryota; kingdom Viridiplantae; phylum Streptophyta; class Magnoliopsida; order Poales; family Poaceae; genus Triticum; species Triticum aestivum. Next base: position 181,225,758 of record NC_057813.1, on the reverse strand, counting down.
AAAAAGTGCAACAACACGGCCTTGCTTGTCTTTTTTTTAGAGAGAAAGTCGCTCGCTTGTTATACCAGATCAGCCAGCGTGCGCTGTATTGACGGGTCGTGGGAAGGCCCACGCGAGCGATCGGCTCGTACGTCTCGCAATAAGGAGGTTTAGACCCGCCCCGTGGTTACATCCCCGGAAAGCTGGAGTTACGAGCTCTCTCGTGCGAAAATCGAAATGGTGCCGTCTATAAAATTGATTTTTTAACACGCACACACATGTATATTATGTATTTGCGAAATTTCATGACATTTTACTCTCACACATAGCGTAGAAAAGAGAGATATTTAATTTACAATGGGCCTCTCTTTTTTGTTGTTGGGTCTCTCTTTTGTTTTTTTACAGCTTACAAAATACATTTCTTCACAATTTGGTTCCGTAATGAAGGCATACAAGTTTCCACGGAATTAATTTTTAATTAATTTGAAACTTTTAAATGTCGTTTTTGTCTTTTAGAAAAAGCGGGCGCCACTAGGCCATAGTAGAGCATTTTCTATCTTCCCATCCGGGTAATGCCTTCGCTCCATCCATCCTCAAGATTTGGGATTCTGATTATCAGCCCTGATTGATCTCCTTGCCGAGCTCCTGGTCGGCAAACCCTATTTGACGCTTAGGTGCCGGTTGCAGTTAGGACTGTTGACGAGTCGAGTTTGAATGAGTTGGACTTGACTAAGCTCAACTCATATTAAAATTCGAGTGAGCTCAAACTAGTGAAGCTCAAGGTCGAGCTGTAGAACATGACTCATGCTCAGATTGTAATGATCTGAGTCGATCTCGAGCTAGTTTCAAGCTAAAATGAGACGATAAAAATTACAAATTCTATGGCTATTATTCCCACTAGATAAGGCACAACACGACAAAAAAGCACTAAAAATATATTATTCCAATCAAAACGATGATAATATAAATTTCTTAGAACTAGTTTGACTTATTCTCGCATAATTGAAAGTCTAGTATCGACATAAGATAATGATTCACGACATCTATATAATTGGGGAAGCCAAATATTGGCCAACAATCATAAAAAGTTGCGGCATAGTGCTGGCTCGAGATGACAAAAACAACAAAATATTTCAGCATGGCCGACCACGTACCATAATAAGGCCTAAATTTTCTCTATAATTAATTAAGCTTCCCGGTGTGCTTTTTGTAAATAAAATGGAGAAAAATCCTGGGCAGTATATATGGTAATAATTTATCCTATTTCCATTTAATATATGAGATGATCATTTAACATAACGATATTGTGTCGAGCTATCAAGCTAAAATCGAGCGAGCCAGTATTGACTCAACATCAACTCGTTTCTCGATCGAGCTACAGAAAGTGTTCATACTCAGCTCATTTCTTTTCGAGTCGATCTTGAGTCGAGCCAAAAAACGAGTCGGTCACGAGCCTCGAGATTTTCTTGCAGCCCTAGTTGTAGTTCAACCTGCAAACCGGCGCACACTAAGCCCCAATTCAGGGCCGGCCCATTCAACGCTCTTTCTTCTGTTTAAAACTCAAAAAAGGGGGCGGGCGGAGTGCGATCAACAGGGATAGAACCCCATGATCCCGTCGTTCGGTGTGAACTAAAGTAACCACTACGCCACCTCAACACTTGTGAACACTTACTTCTTGTTTTACAGTTCTACTAGTAAGCATGCACGTGCAACGCACGTCTCTACAGTGACATCTCGGGCGACTACTCCAGCGATACTGGTTGAGTGTACAAGGTTTGTTTGAGCAATAGATGTTGGGGGAGGCGGCCCTGAGAGCTCGTGTCTTGTGGGTTGAAACTATTGCAAGCATGTGAAATGCTTGCTTGCAGCTTCAATGACATGGACCTCATGTCTTGTGGGCTATTGCAGGCAATGTGGAATGCTTGTTTGCATGTTAAGTGCTTGCTTGCAGCTTCAATGACATGGACCTCATGTCTTGTGGGTTGAAACTATTGCAGGCATGTAGAATGCTTGTCTCTTCTCAACCGCGAGAGAGTGCCTCATGACTTCCTTTCTTGCAGTGATGAAAGAGCGGATTGTTCAGCAGAGCGAGTCCCCTAGCTAGTGTGTGTTTGGTTGTTCAGCAAAGCGAGTCCCCTAAAAAAACCTAGTGTGTGTCTGGTTGACTTTTGTTGTCCCCTAAAAAAACTATTTGTGTCAATGGAACTAATCATCAAGAAATGACATGAAAAGAGATTGAATGTTCATCCCAAACAATTAATAACCTCAAATGCAATGCGCAATGCACAGTTCAACTAAAACAAGGCCAAAAGATAATTATTATTAGCTCATTAAAAGTGGACATCAAGGAAATATTCTTTCAATCTCATGTCTTTGAATGGCAATTAACCAGATCATCCAATGACCATATAATTTTCATATTTGACTATTTTTTGGGCAGATCACATTATATCAAAATATAAAAATATATCAAAACTTCAGGCAAAATTATCTTGAACAACTATCCAACTGCACCACTCCGCACATCAGAAAAAACACCACATACTCACTGCATTCCTAAATGTAGAGTAGTATTAAGGAGTAAGCTTATCCGGACAGCAAGTACTGGTTCCCACTGTATAAGGATAATCATAATGCACACACCACAATAGGGATTTTTTTCTTTGACATTTGCATACAAAGTTACAGAACAAGCTCTTGAATGGTTGTGACTAAATTTCTCAAAAGATGTCATCAAAAGTAAGATAATATATATTACTCCCTCTGTAAACTAATATAAGAGCGTTCAGATCACTAATTTAGTATTCTAAACGCTCTTATATTAGTTTACGGAGGGAGTATAAGACTATTATACATGCTAACTATGCACTGTTGTTAAATAAACGGTATACTTGTGACTATTCTATATCATCAGCATGCTTCTATCCGACTCTCCGTAAATCACCTAGCTACATGGATGCATTCACAAAGATATAAGCCCTCTCCTTAGCTTTTAGCATACCTCTATTCACAAAGATTATGTGCTATATATAAGTATTGTGACGCTAATGGTCGAACATGCAAATTAAACTTACACGTGAAAAATATGCAACCCACCATTGCGATATCTTAACATATCACATTACAAACATATAAACAACGGTCTAAGAAATACGTGTAACTACACTAACATTTGGGATATTTGCGATACTTGTCATGAATAGTTTCTCCCATCAACATATCATTGCAACTTAGCGCAATTCATTTTCTTTTCTCCGGAAAAAGGTCAATTTTATTTCTTCTGTCCTGTGTGCTCTATGGATCTTGGTGTTGTAGGTAGATGGGCACATCTCAATTTAGAGCATGTATGTAAGCAAAAAATTATACCTAATGATATAATTTACATAAACCTAATGCTCAGGCATAAAGACTAAACAGTTTATTATCAATTGATGGCGAATGTGCATTACAAGTTGAAGTTTCTTGTTCCAACGGATCCCAGTTATTAGTTTTTGTCATCCAACAGTTTATTATCATATCAACCAAGATTTGTGCTTTACTTATGGAGGTAGCCAGTAGAAACTATTTGTGCATACAAGTGTTTTCCAAGCTATAACATTTTAATTTATGTTTCATTTTCATCCATCTACACATTTTAATTTTTGTGTGTAGAAAGAAATACCTTGATCACAATGCTCGGCGTAGAAAAAGTCATCATCATGTAGATTGACATTGACATACTGTTCATCCAAATACTTCAGGTGCTGGACAAGCATATTGAACCAAGATCTTCTCTTGATACCGGAGCAACAAGCATATCTAAGAGAACAACACAGCATAATATAAATCATTAAAATCTGGCCAAAAGGTAACTCATGTGAGTCTAACCTCTTTAGCTAACAAAAGCTATTGTTCTACAGGGAAGAAAATAAGTCTACATATATGTGAGTCTCACCTCTTTACCTAAGATCTCATTGTTTTTTATCATGTTATGCCATATATCTTACAACCCCTTTGTTCTCTGCAACAAAGTATCATAAACATTGTTAGAACAAAAAGGATGATGTATTCCTTCTTTACTAACTGATTTTTTCCAACGGAGATTTACACTAAAATAATTGTACATCGTAAGACTTTCTTCACCACTGAATTTTACTTAACTCGACATATCTGAATTTTAAACGGGAAAATTTCAAAAGCAGGGATCTCTGCCAATGGGGACATGCATACTCCCCTGCACCTTACATCACATATTTCATGGCTGAAATTTTTGCAAGCACCGTCAGCACAGGGATTTCCATGCCTGAAGAAGCAATCATTAGTCAATAGGCGTGGGATTGAAAGCATGGCCTGAGTAAATGGTAGTCTTGTTTGACTACTATTTGTGAAGCACAATTTCAAAGGAAAAGGATAGGAAGATTAAGCAATCATTATTAAATGGGCATCTAACTGAAAGTACAGTTTGAGGGCACTAAAGCAGAACCAGATCATGCAGTCATTAATTGGCTATTAGAGATTGGGAATGAACTTGCAAAATAAAGCATACAGGTGAATAAGAAATTGTCAAAAAGCAGACACTACACTGTATACATGATTTAAACCAAGGAAAACAAAGTAAAATCATGTAGCTATCAGTTTGTTTTTAAAGATTGGTACCTCGGCAAGAAGCAATGTTGCTAAGAAGGTTTCTGTAAGCTGAAAAGAATTCCACCCCTTGGTCACAAAAGCATGTCTTTATCTCCATCTTTAACCTATGTGCAAATTGAAGGAAATATGCCCTAGAGGCAATAATAAAGTTATTATTTATTTCCTTATATCACGATAAATTTTTATTATTCATGCTAGAATTGTATTAACCGGAAACATAATACATGTGTGAATACATAGACAAACATAGTGTCACTAGTATGCCTCTACTTGACTAGCTCGTGAATCAAAGATGGTTAAGTTTCCTAGTCATGGACAAAAGAGTTGTCATTTGATTTACGGGATCACATCATTAGGAGAATGATGTGATTGAATTGAACCATTCCGTTAGCTTAGCACTTGATCGTTTAGTATGTTGCTACTGCTTTCTTCATGACTTATACATGTTTCTGTGACTATGAGATTATGCAACTCTCGTTTACCGGAGGAACACTTTGTGTGCTACCAAACGTCACAACGTAACTGGATGATTATAAAGGTGCTCTACATGTGTCTCCAAAGGTACTTGTTAGGTTGGCGTATTTCGAGATTAGGATTTGTCACTCCGATTGTTGGAGAGGTATCTCTGGGCCCACTCGGTAATACACATCACTATAAGCCTTGCAAGCATTGCAACTAATTAGTTAGTTGCGGGATGATGTATTACGGAACGAGTAAAGAGACTTGCCAGTAACGAGATTGAACTAGGTATTGAGATACCGACGATCAAATCTCGGGCAAATAACATACCGATGACAAAAGGAACAATGTATGTTGTTATGCGGTTTGACCGATAAAGAACTTCGTAGAATATGTGGGAGCCAATATGAGCATCCAGGTTCCGCTATTGGTTATTGACCGGAAACGTGTTTCGGTCATGTCTACATTGTTCTCAAACCCGTAGGGTCCGCACGCTTAAAGTTAGATGACAGTTATATTATGAGTTTATGTGTTTTAATGTACCGAAGGAGTTCGGAGTCCCGGATAAGATCGGGGACATGACGAGGAGTCTTGAAATGGTCGAGACGTAAAGATCGATATATTGGACGACTATATTCGGACTTCGGAAAGGTTCCTAGTGATTCGGGTATTTTTCAGAGTACCGGAGAGTTACGGGAATTCGCCGGGGAGTATATGGGCCTTATTGGGCCATACAGGAATAGAGGAGAGAGGCCGAAAGGAAGGAGGCGCGCAGCCCCCCTCTGGTCCGAATTGGACAAGGGGTGCAGCCCCTTTTTCCTTCCTCCTCTTCCCCTCTTTCCTTCTCTCCTACTCCAACAAGGGAAGGAGGAGTCCTACTCCCGGAGTAGGACCCCCCCCTTGGCGCGCCCTCCTCCTTGGCCGGCCGCCCCCCCCTTGCTCCTTTATATACGGGGGCAGGGGGGCACCCCATAGACACAACAATTGATCTCTTGATCTCTTAGCCGTGTGCAGTGCCCCCCTCCACCATAGTCCTCCTCGATAATATTGTAGCGGTGCTTAGGCGAAGCCCTGCGACGGTAGAACATCAAGATCGTCACCACGCCATCGTGCTGACGGAACTCTCCCTCGACACTCGGCTGGATCGGAGTTCGAGGGACGTCATCGAGCTGAACGTGTGCTAGAACTCGGAGGTGTCATAGTTTCGGTGCTTGATCGGTCGGGCCGTGAAGACGTACGACTACATCAACCGCGTTGTTCTAACGCTTCCGCTTTCGGTCCACATAGGTCTACGAGGGTACGTGGACACACTCTCCCCTCTCGTTGCTATGCATCACCATGATCTTGCGTGTGCGTAGGAATTTTTTTGAAATTACTACGTTCCTCAACAGTGGCATCCGAGCCTAGGTTTTATGCTTTGATGTTATATGCACGAGTAGAACACAAGTGAGTTGTGGGTAATACAAGTCATACTGCTTACCAGCATGTCATACTTTGGTTCAACGGTATTGTTGGATGAAGCGGCCCGGACCGACATTACGCGTACGCTTACGCGAGACTGGTTCTACCGACGTGCTTTGCACATAGGTGGCTGGCGGGTGTCAGTTTCTCCAACTTTAGTTGAACCGAGTGTGGCTACGCCCGGTCCTTGAGAAGGTTAAAACAGCACTAACTTGATGAACTATCGTTGTGATTTTGATGTGTAGGTAAGAACGGTTCTTTCTCAGCCCGTAGCAGCCACGTAAAACTTGCAACAACAAAGTAGAGGACGTCTAACTTATTTTTGCAGGGCATGTTGTGATGTGATATGGTCAAGACGTGATGAGATATAAGTTGTTTTATGAGATGATCATGTTTTGTTGAAGTTATCGGCAACTGGCAGAAGCCTTATGGTTGTCTCTTTATTGCATAAGATGCAATCACCAAATAATTGCTTTACTTTATCGCTATGCGATAGCAATAGTTGCAAGAGCAATAGTTGGCGAGACGACCATGTGACGACACATTGATATAGATCAAGATGATGGAGATCATAGTGTCATGCCAATGTCGATGGAGATCATGACGATGCTTTGGAGATGGAGATCAAAGGCACAAGATGATGATGGCCATATCATGTCACATATTTTTGATTGCATATGATGTTTATCTTTTATACATCTTATTTTGTTTTGATTGACGGTAGCATTATAAGATGATCTCTCACTAAATTTCAAGATAAAAGTGTTCTCCCTGAGTATGCACCGTTGCCAAAGTTCGTCGTGCCCAGACACCACGTGATGATCGGGTGTGATAAGCTCTACGTCCATCTACAACGGGTGCAAGCCAGTTTTGCACACGCAGAATACTCAGGTTAAACTTGACGAGCCTAGCATATGCAGATATGGCCTCGGAACACTGAGACCGAAAGGTCGAGCGTGAATCATATAGTAGATATGATCAACATAGTGATGTTCACCATTGAAAACTACTCCATTTCACGTGATGATCGATTATGGTTTAGTTGATTTGGATCACGTGATCACTTAGATGATTAGAGAGATGTCTATCTAAGTGGGAGTTCTTAAGTAATATGATTAATTGAACTTTAATTTATCATGAACTTAGTCCTGGTAGTATTTTGCAAATTATGTTGTAGATCAATAGCTCGCGTTGTTGCTTCCCTATGTTTTTGCTTCCCTATGTTTTTATTTGTTTTCCTAGAGAAAACTAAGTTGAAAGATATTAGTAGCAATGATGCGGACTTGGTCCGTGATCTGAGGTTTATCCTCATTGCTGCACATAAGAATTATGTCCTTGATGCACCGCTAGGTGACAGACCTATTGCAGGAGAAGATGCAGACGTTATGAATGTTTGGCTAGCTCAATATAATGACTACTTGATAGTTTAGTGCACCATGCTTAACGGCTTAGAATCGGGACTTCAAAGACGTTTTGAACGTCATGGACCATATGAGATGTTCCAGGAGTTGAAGTTAATATTTCAAGCAAATACCCGAGTTGAGAGATATGAAGTCTCCAACAAGTTCTATAGCTAAAAGATGAAGGAGAATTGCTCAACTAGTGAGCAAGTGCTTAGATTGTCTAAGTACTACAATCGCTTGAATCAAGTGGGAGTTAATCTTCCAGATAAGATATTGATTGGCAGGGTTCTCTAGTCACCATCACCAAGTTACTAGAACTTCGTGATGAACTATAATGCAAGGGATGACGAAAATGATTCCCGAGCTCTTTGTGATGCTAAAATCGACGAAGTTAGAAATCAAGAAAAGAGCATCAAGTGTTGATGATTGATAAGACCACTAGTTTCATAAAAAGGGCAAAGGAAAAGAAAGGGAACTTCAAGTAGAATGGCAAGCAAGTTGTCACTCCCGTGAAGAAGCCCAAAGTTGGACCAAAGCCTGAAACTAAGTACTTCTACTGCAAAGGAAATGGTCACTGGAAGCGGAAATGCCCTAAATATTTGGTGGATAAGAAGGATGGCAAAGTGAACAAGGGTATATTTGATATATAGGTTATTGATGTGTACCTTACTAGTGTTTATAGTAGCCCCTGAGTATTTGATACTTATTCGGCTTCTAAGATTAGTAACTCGTAACAGGAGTTACATAATAAACAGAGACTAATTGAGGGTGAAGTGACGATGTGTGTTGGAAGTGGTTCCAAGATTGATATGATCATCATTGCACACTCCCTATACTTTCGGGATTAGTGTTAAACCCAAATAAATGTTATTTGGCGTTTGCATTGAGCATGAATATGATTTGATCATGTTTATTGCAAAACCGTTATTCATTTAAAGTCGCAGAATAATTGTTGTTCTGTTTACATGAATAAAACCTTCAATGGTCATACACCCAATGAAAATAGTTTGTTGGATCTCGATCGTAGTGATACACATATTCATAATATTGATGCCAAAAGATGCAAAGTTGATAATGATAGTGCAACATATTTGTGGCACTGCCGTTTGGGTCATATCAGTGTAAAGCGCATGAACTCCATAAAAATGGACTTTTGGAATCACTTGATTATGAATCATTTGATGCTTGCGAACCGTGCCTTATGGGCAAGATGACTAAAACTCCGTTCTCCGGAACAATGGAACGAGCTACTGACTTATTGGAAATAACTCATACCGATGTATGCGATCCAATGAGTGTTGATACTCATGGCAAGTATCGTTATTTTCTGACCTTCACACATGATTTGAGCAGATATGGGTATATCTACTCAATGAAACACAAGTCTGAAACATTTGAAAAGTTCAAAGAATTTCATAGTGAAGTGGAGAATCATCGTAACAAGAAAATAAAGTTTCTACGATCTGATCGTGGAGGAGAATATTTGAGTTACGAGTTTGGCCTTCATATAAAACAATGTGGAATAGTTTCACAGCTCATGCCACATGGAACACCACAGCGTAATGGTGTGTCTGAACGTCATAACCGCACTTTATTGGATATGGTGCGATCTATGATGTATCTTACCGATTTACCACTATCGTTTTGGGGTTATGCATTAGAGACAGTTGCATTCACTTTAAATAGGGCACCATCAAAATCCGTTTGAGACGACGCCTTATGAACTGTGATTTGGTAAGAAACCAAAGTTGTCATTTCTTAAAGTTTGGGATTGCAATGCTTATGTGAAAAAGTTTCAACCTGATAAGCTCAAACCCAAATCGGAGGAGTGTGTCTTCATAGAATACCCAAAGGAAACTATTGGGTACACCTTCTATCATAGATTCGAAGGCAAGACATTTGTTGCCAAGAATGGATCCTTTCTAGAGAAGGAGTTTCTCTCGAAAGAAGTGAGTGGGAGGAAAGTAGAACTTGATGAGGTAACTGTACCTACTCCCTTATTGGAAAATAGTTCATCACAGAAACCAGTTCCTGTGACGACTACACCAATTAGTGAGGAAGCTAATGATATTGATCATGAAACTTCAGATCAAGTTACTACCGAAACTCATAGGTCAACCAGAGTAATATCCGCACCAGAGTGGTACTGCAATCCTATTCTGGAGGTCATGTTACTTGACCATGGCGAACCTATGAACTATGAGGAAGCGATGACGAGCCCAGATTCCGCGAAATGGTTTGAGGCCATGAAATCCGAGATGGGATCCATGCATGAGAACAAAGTGTGGACTTTGGTGGACTTGCCCGATGATCGGCAAGCCATAGAAAATAAATGGATCTTCAAGAGGAAGACAGATGCTGATAGTAGTGTTACTATCTACAAAGCTCGACTTGTCGAAAAAAGTTTTTCGACAAGTTCAAGGTGTTGAATACAATGAGAATTTCTCACTCGTATCGATGCTTAAAGTTTGTACGAATCATGTTAGCAATTGCCACATTTTATGAAATCTGACAAATGGATGTCAAAACTGCATTCCTTAATGGATTTATTAAAGAAGAGTTGTATATGATGCAACCAGAAGGTTTTGTCAATCCTAAAGGTGCTAACAAATTGTGCAAGCTCCAGCGATCCATCTATGGACTGGTGCAAGCATCTCGGAGTTGGAATATACGCTTTGATAAGTTGATCAAAGCATATAGTTTTATACGGACTTGCAGTGAAGCCTGTATTTACAATAAAGTGACTGGGAGCACTACAGCCTTTCTGATAAGTATATGTGAGTGACATATTGTTGATCGGAAATGATGTAGAATTTTTCTGTAAAACATAAAGGAGTGTTTGAAAGGAGTTTTTCAAAGAAAGACCTCAGTAAAGCTGCTTACATATTGAGCATCAAGATATATAGAGATGGATCAAGACGCTTGATAAGATTTTCAATGAGTACATACCTTGACAAGATTTTGAAGTAGTTCAAAATGGAACAGTCAAAGAAAGAGTTCTTGCCTGTGTTGCAAAGGTATGAAATTGAGTAAGACTCAAATCCCGACCACGGCAGAAAATAGAAAGAGAATGAAAGTCATTCCCTATGCATCAGTCATAGGTTCTATAAAAGTATGCCATGCTATGGACCAGACCTATTGTATACTTTGCTCTGAATTTGGCAAAGGAATACAATTTTGATCTAATACTAGATCACTAGACAGCGGTCAAGAATATCCTTAGTGAGGACTAAGGAGATGTTTCTCAATTATGGAGGTGATAAAAGAGTTCGTCGTAAAAGTTACATCGGTGCAAACTTTTACACTGATCCAGATGACTCTAAGTCTCAATTTGGATACATATTGAAAGTGGGAGCAATAAGCTAGAGTAGCTCCGTGCAGAGCATTGTAGACATAGAATATTTGCAAAATACATACGGCTCTGAATGTGACAGACCCGTTGACTAAACTTCTCTCACGAGCAAAACATGATCATACCTTAGTACTCTTTTGGGTGTTAATCACATAGCGATGTGAACTAGATTATTGACTCTAGTAAACCCTTTGGGTGTTGATCACATGACGATGTGAACTATGGGTATTAATCACATACAGATGTGAATATTGGTGTTGAATCACATGCTGGTGTGAACTAGATTATTGACTCTAGTGCAAGTGGGAGACTGAAGGAAATATGCCCTAGAGGCAATAATAAAGTTATTATTTATTTCCTTATATCATGATAAATGTTTATTATTCATGCTAGAATTGTATTAACCGGAAACATAATACATGTGTGAATACATGGACAAACATAGTGTCACTAGTATGCCTCTACTTGACTAGCTCGTGAATCAAAGATGGTTAAGTTTCCTAGCCATGGACAAAAGAGTTGTCATTTGATTAAAGGGATCACATCATTAGGAAAATGATGTGATTGACTTGACCCATTCCGTTAGCTTAGCACTTGATCGTTTAGTATGTTGCTACTGCTTTCTTCATGACTTATACATGTTCGTGTGACTATGAGATTATGCAACTCCCGTTTATCGGAGGAACACTTTGTGTGCTACCAAACGTCACAACGTAATTTGGTGATTATAAAGGTGATCTACAGGTGTCTCCAAAGGTACTTGTTGGGTTGGCGTATTTCGAGATTAGGATTTGTCACTCCGATCGTCAGAGAGGTATCTCTGGGCCCACTCGGTAATACACATCACTATAAGCCTTGCAAGCATTGCAACTAATTAGTTAGTTGCGGGATGATGTATTACGGAACGAGTAAAGAGACTTGCCGGTAACGAGATTGAACTAGGTATTGAGATACCGACGATCAAATCTCGGGCAAGTAACATACCGATGACAAAAGGAAAAACGTATATTGTTATGCGGTTTGACTGATAAATATCTTCGTAGAATATGTGGGAGCCAATATGAGCATCCAGGTTCCGCTATTGGTTATTAACCGGAAACGTGTTTCGGTCATGTCTACATTGTTCTCGAACCCGTAGGGTCCGCACGCTTAAAGTTAGGTGACAGTTATATTATGAGTTTATGTGTTTTGATGTACCGAAGGAGTTCGGAGTCCCGGATGAGATCGGGGCATGACGAGGAGTCTCTAAATGGTCGAGACGTAAAGATCGATATATTGGACGACTATATTCGGACTTCGGAAAGGTTCCGAGTGATTCGGGTATTTTTCGGAGTACCGGAGAGTTACGGGAATTCGCCGGGGAGTATATGGGCCTTATTGGGCCATACGGGAATAGAGGAGAGAGGCCGAAAGGAAGGAGGCGCGCAGCCCCCCTCTGGTCCAAATTGGACAAGGGGTGCAGCCCCTTTTTCCTTCCTCCTCGGAGTAGGACTCCCCTCTTGGCGCGCCCTCCTCCTTGGCCGGCCGCCTCCCCCCTTGCTCCTTTATATACGGGGGCAGGGGGCACCCCATAGACACAACAATTGATCTCTTGATCTCTTAGCCGTGTGCAGTGCCCCCCTCCACCATAGCCCTCCTCGATAATATTGTAGCGGTGCTTAGGCGAAGCCCTGCGACGGTAGAACATCAAGATCGTCACCAAGTCGTCGTGTTGACGGAACTCTCCCTCGACACTCGGCTGGATCGGAGTTCGAGGGACGTCATCGAGCTGAGCATGTGCTAGAACTCGGAGGTACCGTAGTTTCGGTGCTTGATCGGTCGGGCCGTGAAGACGTACGACTACATCAACCGCGTTGTTCTAACTCTTCCGCTTTCGGTCTACGAGGGTACGTGGACACACTCTCCCCTCTCGTTGCTATGCATCACCATGATCTTGTGTGTGCGTAGAAATTTTTTTGAAATTACTACGTTCCCCAACACAAATGAGTGATGAGTTTCATGTGAGCAGCGCTACACATAGTAAGATGAAAATTGGCAGATCCTAAAATGGAAGGAGCATAAGGCTTAAAAATCGATATCTAAATCTATAAAATGACTAAATGAGCATCATTCGAGGAATCACAACGACGGAGTATATGCGCCCCTAACTGATGCCCCCGAGTCGTGATTTTAACATATGGAGGCCATGAATCATGACATATAGCAAGCAAGAGGAAATAAGCATCGGGTCACCCACCAGTTAATCTTGCTATGCTAACCTCTAAGAACAGATAGTAGCTCCTTTTAACTTATTACTACACTGTAGCAAATTTGGAGGAGGTAGTAAAAATGCATGAATTCTAAAGGCCATTTGGCTGTGAAATATTCAGAACTAGTCAGACAACGAACTTCTCCCTTTAACCTCACTTCAATTATTCCAGGGGTTCCTCAAACCAATGCTAATTTTTAAGATCACAATATAAAGAAGGAGAAGGTTGTTGTTTTGCATGACACGAGAGCAGATGTATCACCGAACCTACAAAATTAAATCTGTATGGTCTGCGGGCGCAGATAAAATTCAAAGGCATCCTATGGGTATGTTGACATGACTGGATCTGCAAAGATCGATGCCCCATAGTGCTTGCTCGGACACAATATTCAGACAAAAACTTTGATAACATACCATTGTAGATCAGAAGGTATATTTTCAAAGTGATTTTCATGCCAATAAAACAAACAGAACATGGAGTTATCAGAGGCACAGAAAATAAATTCTAGCAAGTAGGAGATGATCTATAACCCAGAGATATAGAAATCAAAAGGAAAAGCTCACCAACAGCTTGTGTGATCTATAATCCGGCCACTGATTCCAGTCAAGGAGAGTGATGCTCCCAGTTTCCATTGAGTGCAACAAATCTATAACCCAGAGATAACGGGGAAGCTTGTGAATTGTGCTTAAGGACACCGTGACAATTGATCGGCCCTGTATGAAGAAAAATAAGAGAGCAAGATGTCTGACCGAAGGATTCAATTAGCAACATCTGGAACGCAGGAATCGTCGTCGAAGTGGGCAGTCGGGGGCGTGCTGCTGTTGTCGTTCGACCGTCAGGGGCATGCTGCTGCGGCCCGGCCCCCTGCGGCGGAGGTGCCGCTCGGCCGTCGGGGGCTTGCTGTTGCGGCCATCGGGGCCGTGGCCCGCCGGCGTGAAGGGGGGCGGCGAGGCGTGAAGAGCCGCCGGCGAGGCCGACAAGGGGGGCGGCGAGGCGTGAAGGGGCCGCCGGTGAGGCCGACAGGAGGGGTGTGAAGGGGCCGCCGGCGAGGACGAGAGGGGGGGCGGCGGCGGCGACCGAGAAGGGCGTGGGCGAACAGCGGGCGGCGTGGGCTGGCGGCGGCCGAGAAGGGCGTGGGTGAGAAGGGCGTGGGTGGCGGGGCGTGGTGTAGAGGTTAGCGAGGGAGAGAGAGAGGCGTGCGAGAGAGAGGGGGCGAGTAGTGGGGTATCACGTTTGGTTAGCGATGGGGATTTCGTTAACGATGATTTTCGTTAACAGATGTTTTAGGCAATGGCATGGTGGGTAATTAAAGCGTAAAACGCGTTTAGTATGTTGGAGGGATGTAGACCATCAGATTGCAGGTTTTGATGGATAGGATGATCTAGTTCTCCGCCCTCTTTCTTTTTTTAATCTGAAGAACTTTTTCAATTCGATGGATTTGTTTTAAGATCCGATGAACTTATTTCAAAATTCATGAACCTTTTTCAGATTTGTGATTTTGTTTTGCAAAGTCGATGATTTCTAAAAAATTGTGAACTTTTTAAAAAATTGATGAACATTTTTGTCAAAAACGATGAGACTTTTCAAAATCAATGAACTCTTTTTCAAATCTGATGAAGTTTTTTTCCAAATCGATGATTTTTTCCAAAATAAACGAACTTGTTTCATAATTCGGGATTTTTTACTTACGTACTTTTTCCTCCAATTTCATGCACTCTTTTAACCAACAAACATTTTTAATAAATCTTTGAACTTTTTTTTATTTCACCAACATATTCAAAATCGTAAGAAACCGAAGGCATGTCTTTTCCCTGAACCAGCAGCGCAGAACGGCTAGAAGAAATATCCAAGCGACGCTAGTTGGTTATTTTTTCTTGAGGGGAGCGAACGATTTTTTTCAGGAAGGGAGCTATGTTTAATGGGCCACGGCCTGATGCTGGCAGCTGTAGGCGTCACTTCTCCTGGTCTGGGGCGCACCTATATCTTGCCCTCAACGAGTCTGGCTTCTGACTCGCTGAAGGGGCGAGCGAGCTGGGCTAGCCCTTACTGTTTCCTTTTTACCTTTTTTGTTTTCTTTTCTACTTTTAGTTTTGTACTTTGGTTTATACTTTTAAACATTCTAAATATATAGCTTAAAAAACACTCTTGAAAAACATTTGAAAAATGTTGAACAAGTATTTGAAAACGTTGAAGAAGTATTTGAAAAATGTTGATCATGTATTTGAAAAATACCCCTCTGTAAACTAATATAAGAGCATTTAGATCTCTAAAATAGTGATCTAAACACTCTTATATTAGTTTACGGTGGGAGTATTGAACAAGTATTTGAAAAATAATGAACAAGTAGTTGAAAAAAATGTTGAACAAGTATTTGGGAAAAAAAATGTTGACTAAGCATTTGAAAAAACATGTTGATCATGTACAAAAAAATGTTGAAGAAGTATTTGAAAAAATTTATCATGTATATAGAAATGTGAACAACTATTTGAAAAATATTGAACAAGTATTTTAAAAATATTGAACAAGTATTTGAAAAATGTTGAGCATGTATAGAAGAATGTAGAATGAAAAACAACAAGAAACAAAGAAAAATGAAAACTGAAAAAGAAACAGAATAAACCAAAGGAAAAGGAAAATGAAGAAAAACTGAAAAAACAAATGAAAAAAATCCGGAGAACAACAAAAAAAACAAAAAAACAAAAAACAAAAAAAAGGAGAAAACCAGGTTTTTGCAAATGTTAGTGGCTAGACATCTAGGGAAAAAACGAAAAACAGAAGAAAGAACCGCCTAATTTACCTTTTTTTAGACAAAGCCTATTTTACCTGAACTAGGACCCCGCCTAGTACTATGAACGAAGCTGATCTTAGTGGCTAGACATCTAGGAGACCCAGATTCGAGGAATTTTCTATTGGACGCTCGTTGCGTCAAACAGTCGACGCATCGCACAGAGTCAGCTATCGATTTGCTACCCTTGGGCCGTCCCATTTAACGTGTTCCAGTGTTTCCGGTTTTGGGAACCTTCTAGAGTTTCCCAGCCGGTTTTTTTCTGGTTTTGGGAACCTTCTAGAAGGTTCCCTAAACAGGTTTTTATTTTTTTATTTTTCCTTTTTTGTTTTTCTTTTCTGTTTATTTTTATAATTTCTTCTTTCTTTTCTTTTTTTTATCGTTTTTGTTTTCTTGTTATTTTTTCAACGTTATTTTATCTTTTTAAACTAAGTACATATTCAGATTTGTTCTTAATTTTTTAAAAACGTTCTTGCTTTTAAAAATGTTCTTTTTGAATTTTTCTTCTTCTTTTCATTTTTAGTTATTTCTGTTTCTTTTTTCTTTTCTATTTTTGTTTTTTCTATTTCTTTTCTTTCTCTGGTTTGTTATTTCATTTTATTTTCTCCTCTTTTTTATAAAAATATTCAAATTTTGTTTGTGTTTCCATAAAATGTTCAGTTTCCAAAAAAAATCTTCTCAAAATTCAAATTTTGTTCTCGTTACCCAAAAAAGTTCAAAACTTCCGAAATTCATATAATGTACCAGATTTAGAAAAAATTTGTTCACGTTTTCAAAAAAATGTTCGCGCTTCCAAATTTGTTCAGGATATTTCAAATTTGTTCTCCGTCTCAAAATTTGTGCTCAATATTTAAAAAATATTCATGCTTTAGGAAATTGTTTGCGCTTCCAAATTTGTTCTCCATTTCAAAATTTGTTCCCAAGATTCAAAAAAATGTTCATGCTTTAAAAAATTGTCCGCCCTTCTAAATTTGTTCTCTGTTTCCAAATTTGTTCTCAAGATTGAAAAAATGTTTGTTCTTTAAAAAATTATCATATTCAAATTTTTTTCTCATTTTAAAAAATTTGTTCTCTAAATTCAGAAAAATATTCGGGATTTTAAATCACAATTTCAAAAAATATTCTCGTTTTCAATTTTGTTCCTTTTTTAACCACTGTTTAAGGTTCCCAAAAAATGTTTGTGTTTTCAGAAATGTTCCGGTTTTCAAATTTTGTACACAATTTCAAAAAAATATTCTTTTGTAATAAAAACTCGCAAATTCAAAAAAATGCCATGTTTAAAATTTTGTTCACATTTCCAAAAAAGCGTACAGTACAAATTTTGTTTGCATTTTAAAGAAAGTTCCTCTTTTATTTTTTTTGGTGCTGAATTAAAAAAATGTTCCTGTTTTCCATTAAAAAAACAAAAAAATGTTCGTGATATCAAAAAATGTTCGTGTTTTTCGTAATTTCTTTTTTTCCGGAAACATTTTTGAAAATTGTTCGGGTTTTGGAATCTGTTTGGGGTTTTCAAATTTTGTTCGTGTTTTCATTTTTGAATCAGATTTTAAAAACATCTTCACTTTACCAAAAAGATGGAATACGAAAAAAGTGGCATTTTGAAACTGCTCGCAATTTTCAAGAAATATTTTCAAAATGTTTTCCAAATCTCAGCGCTACTGTCTGTTTTTATATATTTCTGCACTTTTCATCTTCAGATGGTGGCATGTAGTGTAGTGGCTAATGGCTCGTGGTTGAAGTCTCAGCTCTTTTTGTGGCGCGCGAAAGGAAACGAAAGATCGGGTTGGTGGGCCGGCCCAGTCAAGCGTCAACCCTGTGCGTCGAGCTGTTGTTTGACGCAAAATGCGTCACGTAGGAGGTCTCCAGATTCGAATCCTGATTCTTCCTATTTTTATTCTTGCTTTCTTTTAAACAGGTCGGCCCAATAGCAGCATCTGCTTCAACGAGACTAAGAATAGCTCTCGTTGAAAGCGAGATATAGTCGCCGCGCCTGGTTAGTGCTCCAGTGGTCACGCGCTCTTCGCATGGGCCGACCCAACAATGCGAGCTGGCTACTCGCTCGCTCGGTCACGATGCCCGTCGGTTGCTTCCTCGCTTGCTCACGGGCCTATCTTTCTCTTGCTCGTTCACCCGAGAAAAAATGTTCATAAATTTCAAAACAAATCACGGTTTCAAAGAAAGTTCATGAACTTGAAAAAAAATCATGAGTACAAAAAAAGTTCATGGGATTCTAAAAAGTTCGTGGGTTTCAAGAAGTTCACGAACTCGAAAAAGTTAACGGGTTCAAAAAAAGTTGGCCGGATTCAAACAAAAGTTCATGGACTTGAAAATAGTTCATGAAGTAAAAAAAATCGCCTGATTTTGGAAGAAAATTCATAGATTTGGAAAAAGTTCATCGATTTTATGGAAAAAGGTTCACCGAATTTTTTAAAAGAAACACTGATTTTAAAAAAAGTTCATCGATTTTGATAAAAAAATAGCTCATGCATTTTTTAAACATCATCAATTTTGATTAAATTTCACGGATTTTCGAAAAAAATCACAAAAAATTGAAAAGGTCCATGGTTTTAAATGAAGTTTGCGGCTTAAGAGAAAACAAAACAAAAATGAAATAAAAAAGCACAAGAATGAGAAAATCATAGAAAAATGGTCGAACATAAGAAAAAACGGAAAAATAAAAACATAGCTTTTTTAATGTTAGATTTGCCACAAGAAGAGAAAAAGAAGTGGGCACAACAAAGTGTGTTCTCACAATGGTTATCGGGGACTAAACCTGGATGGCGAGAGTTCAAATCTCCCATATCACACTCCTACTTTCTGAAGGTTTAAAAAGTAGTAAATGAGCCGAGCCCAGGACGGAGGTGAGGTGCGCCAAATTGCGAATAACACTATAACGAGTGCTGAAAGCGTCAAATAGGAGTTGTGTATCCTTGCACCCAACCATGATCTCTGTCTGCTCCCTCATGAAAGTGAAGTTTTCAATCTCGACCGCGTGCGAGCATTTAGTTTCTTGTATTATTTTATTTTGCGAAACGAAGGACCGAATTGCTAATGATTGTTATGATTCTTGCATTGCGCGTAATTGGGTCGATGAACTACTGAGATTTCGGTTACCTTATCTTATGGACGATGTTATTGTGTTTTGCAATCCATGGAACGTGCCATGAAGGCTTTCCCTAACAAAAAAAAGCAGCACAACCGCGTAACAGCAGGAGCACAACCTTTGGGCAATTTGTTTTCTTCCATGAAATTTTACAAATGGTATACTACAGGAGAAGATGGTGGCCCAATCTTTAAAAAGCTTTGGACAAGATACTGCAATTTGTTCCCTTTCCCCTCCCCCCCCCCCGGTCGCTCCCACAGGCAGGGAGAACCCTAGCTCCAGTCGTTCCTCTCTTTTCCCTCGTCTCCTCCTCCCTCGTTGTCGCCGGAGGGCGCCTTTGGGCAAAACCCGAGCGGCGTCGGCGAGCCCCCTCCTCCTCCTCGCATGGGGCCATCAGCGCGGGCTACCGTGGCTTGTCGGGGGCGTGACGGTGGCATGGGGCACTGCGGTGGCGAGGTGTGTGGCCAGGTCAGCGGCTTGGGCATGCGTCGGTGAACTAGATGAACTAGAGGAGGGTCCAAAACATGTGTTCACAAAAGGGCCAATACCTCAAGTATATATAGGTTGAAGGGGGGGGGAGGGGCTACCACGAAGGAAGGAGAGCCCCTCCATGGTGGGCCGGCCAAGGGGGAGGAGTCTCCCCCACCTCCAATTCGGTCTCCCCTATAGGAAAGGGGGGAGCCACTTCCTTATGGGCCATGGTAGCCAATACTCCTTCCACCGCTTAGCCTTTTTAAGGCCCAATGATGTTAAATTAAATATAAAAGCCACCTAACAATTAATACAACCTTTTATTATTAATTTAACATCTCTTGAAACATTTTCCACCTATATATTATTTATCGGGAATACCCGGTATTGCCCGATAATCCGTGAAACCCTTTTGGTGACCCTGAAACGCTTCTGGTTCCTCTCGAAACTATTTCTAATATTAATGAAACAATTCCAAAAATAAATCCTCGATACTCTTGTCCTACTAACACTCACAGATCGTGGTTACCTTAAGCTTGTGACCCCGTAGGTTCGGTAATCATAGAGATGAATGAAACCCCTTCGTTCAATGGCCGATAGAAGAACCGTGAACATCCATATCGATCCCTATGATTACATGAATGAAATTCAAGTGAACCTTTAGTTATCATGTGGCGTTCCATTTGCTTCGTGATAATTTACGAAACCCGAGGTGAGATATTGAAAGCACAAGTGCTCCCTGAGTGACTTTGGTAATTAATGCCAACATATCTCTTGTTGGACTAATACTTCTACCTAGTATATTTCAGATGAGTTCAACATTGGAGTGGCAAGACAAGAAGATGAGGAGCCCCTTCAAGATGCTAAGGACAAACATTGGCAAAAGCTCAAGACTCTACATTTTCATTTTAGTGATCCAAGATTACATTGAGTCCATAGGAAAGCCAATACTATTAAAAGGGGACGAGGTGTTGCTTAATGGCTTGCTTTCTCAAAGTGCTTAGTGATATGCTCCAAAGCCCTCAACCACTTTCTCTTTTCAACATATGTCCTAAACCTAAAAGTCAAACTCGGCCCCACCAATTCGATCTATCCGGCGCCACCGAGTTCTCCTGACATAGCCACTACCAGAAACCTTAATCAGTTCGGTCTTACCGATGTGATCTCGATCTCACCAAGATGCCCTTGCAAACTCTCTATTACCTATTGCAGTATTTGGTCCTACCGAAATGTGCAATCGGTCCCACCGAGTTTGCTTGACCAAGTCTCCATTTGCTTATTGCTGAAACTGGTCTCACCGAGTTCACGCAATCGGTCTCACCGAGATGAGGTTTTGCCCTAACCCTAGCACATCGGTCTCACCGAGTTGACCTTGTCGGTCCCACCGAAAACTCTAACGTTCACATTTTTAACCATATCAGTCTGACCGAGTTTCACTATTCGGTCCCACCGAGTTTGGAAGATTGTGTGTAACAGCTAGATTTTGTGTGGAGGCTATATATACCCCTCCACCCCCTTCTCCATTTGAGAGAGAGCCATCAGAATGTGCCTACACTTCCACTACTCATTTTTTGAGAGAGAACCACCTACTCATGTGTTGAGACCAAGACATTCCAATCCAACCACAAGAATCTTGATCTCTAGCCTTCCCCAAGTTGCTTTCCACTCAAATCATCTTTCCACCATAGCCAAATTTGTGTGAGAGAGAGTTGAGTGTTCGGGATACTATCATTTGAAGCACAAGAGCAAGGAGTTCATCATCAAAACACCATCTATTACCTTTTGGAGAGTGGTGTCTCCTAGATTGGTTAGGTGTCACTTGGGAGCCTCCGTCAAGATTGTGGAGTTGAACCAAGGAGTTTGTAAGGGGAAGGAGATCGCCTACTTCGTGAAGATCTACCCAAGTGAGGCAAGTCCTTCGTGGGCGATGGCCATGGTGGGATAGACAAGATTGCTTCTTCGTGGACCCTTCGTGGGTGGAGCCCTTCGTGGACTCGTGCAACCGTTACCCTTCGTGGGTTGAAGTCCCCACCAACATGGATGTACGATAACACCACCTATCGGAACCACGCCAAAAATCTCCGTGTCTCCAATTGCGTTTGCACACTCCAATCCCATCCCTTTACTTTCTTGAAAGTTGCATGCTTTACTTTCCGCTGCTCATATACTCTTGCCATGCTTTCTTGAATTATATTGTGGATGCTTGAAATTGTGCCAATTTCCAACCTCAACTTGAAAAACCTAAAAACTGCTACATTTACTTGTTGATGGTCTAATCCCCCCTCTAGACACCTCTTCTCGATCCTTTCAATTGGTATCAGAGCATTGGTCTCCATTGGTTTGGTTTAATCACCATTGGAGGAAGATGGATGAGTCTACGATTGGGAGTATTAGACGTAGTGTGCCTGTGCTTGATGGAGAGTTCTTTGTTGCTTGGGAAAATGAGATGCTTGAAATTTTCAATGAATATCACTTGAACAAGTACATTACTACCCCTTGTGCACCCCTTGTTGACCCCTTGCATCCTACCCCTGATGAGTCTCTTGATATTATTCGCAATCTTAGAACTGTCAATCTTATCACTAGCGGATTACCTAGAAATTTGATTGCTTGCTTGCCAACTCTTGAATGTGCTTACACTATATGGAGATTTCTTGAGGAACAATTTCCAAACTATTCTTTGAAAAACTTAGATGAGATTCTTCACAAGTCTATTTCCTTGAATAAGATGAGTCCCAATGATCCTAAGTTTGGTGATTGTCTATTTGAGCTTCGTGACCTTATGCGTGCCAAAGGAAACGTTGGAATCATTAGCAATATCATTTCTGAAGTCATTAGAATTCATAGATACGCACATTGTCATGATCACAAAACTAATGAATCACTCTCTCTAGGAAATGATCAATCACAAGATGATGTTGAACATGGATACTATGATGAGGATGATGAGAGTGACTATGATCTCGATGAGTCTATGAGACACTTTGGTCTTATGGATAACCTTCGCGGCTACATGGCTGGAGGAAAGGAATGGGTTCTTGATAGTGGATGTACCAATCACATGACCGGAGACAAGGATATGTTTCGTGAGCTTGCTGAAAATGATGACCCTCGAAAGTATGTCACTTTTGGTGATAACTCTAAGGGTATGGTGGTTGTCCTCGATAAGGTGGCCATCTCACATGACATCTCCATACAAAATGTTATGCTCGTTGAATCTCTTGGCTATAACTTACTTTCTGTATCTAGACTAGCCGATCTTGGTTTCAATGTCCTATTTACTGAAGTAGATTGCCAAGTGTTTTAAAGAGATAATCATAATATGGTCTTTACCGGCATACGCAGAGGTGATCTATACATTATTGATTTCACTAAAAAAGGCTCAACCTAGAACTTGCTTAATTGCTAAATCTTCTAAAGGCTGGTTATGGCATAGACGGTTAGGTCATGTGGGCATCTGAAATCTTGACAAGCTTATTAAAGGTGATCATGTCCTTGGTGTTAAAGATGTTATATTTGACAAGGATAGACTTTGTAGTGCTTGTCAAGCAGGAAAAAAAGTTGGAGGAAGTCATCCCATGAAGAACATCATGACCACGAGAAGACTACTCGAGCTACTTCACATGGATCTCTTCGGTCCCAACGCCTACAAGAGTCTTGGTGGTAACTCATTCGGATTGGTAATTGTTAATGATTTTTCAAGATTTATGTGGGCGTTCTTTCTTGATGATAAAATCACAGGTCCAAAAGATCTTCAAGAACTTCGCTAGAAAGGCCCAAAATCAATTTGAAGTGAAGATCAAGAAGGTTCGCAGTGACAAAGTTCAAGAACGCAAATGTGGACACCTTTCTTGACGAAGAAGGGATTTCACATGAGTTCTCGGCTACATACACGCCTCAACAAAATGGAGTTGTTGAGAGGAAGAACCAGACGCTCATCAAAATGGCGGGAACGATGCTTGATGAGTACAAGACACCAAAGCACTTTTGGGCAGAAGCGGTTGAGACAGCTTGCCATGCAACGAATAGTCTTTATCTTCACAAGCTACTCGGCAAGACGGCATACGAGCTTCTCACCGGTAACAAACCCCAAGTTGGATACTTTCGGGTATTCGGCTCAAAGTGTTACATTCTTGATAAGCATCATCGTTTGAAATTTGCTCCTAAATCTCCTGAAGGTTTCCTACTCGGTTATGGCTCAAACTCTCACACTTACCGTGTCTACAACAATTTCACCCGAAAGGTTGAAGAGACGGTAGATGTGAAGTTTGATGAATCTAACGGCTCGCAAGTAGAGCAATTGCCAATTGATGTAGGTGACAAAGATCCTTTAGAAGCAATACAAGACTTGTCTATTGACAAGATTTGCCCAACGGAGGTGAAGGAGAGTACCTCGTCTATCCAAGTGGAAGCCTCAACTTCACGCCAAGGTGATACACAAGTTGACTTGGAGGCATCCACAAGTGGGATGCATCAAGATGATGAAAACCAGGATGTACAACAAGATGAACCTCAACGACTTCCTTCTCTACCTCCATGAGAGAACAACAATGCCAACAACAACGAAGAAAGACAAGAAGAAGAACAAGACAATGAAGAGGATGTTCCACCCTAACCCAAACAAAAGCTCTCACGAGTTCGAGCAAGAGTCTCAAGAGATCATCCCGTCGAACAAATCTATGATGATATTCAAACCGGAAGAATTACTTGCTCTAAAACTCGTTTGACTAACTTTTGTGAACATTACTCATTCATTTCTAGTATTGAACCTATGAAGGTTGAAGATGCTCTTGATAATCCAGATTGGTTGAACGCTATGCATGAAGAGCTACACAATTTCGAGAGGAACCAAGTGTGGACGTTGGTTGAAAAGCCCGATGAGAAGCACAATGTCATTGGAACCAAATGGGTGTTTCGGAACAAGCAAGACGAAGATGGACAAGCTGTATGCAAAAAGTCTCATCTCGTTGCTCAAGGCTACACTCAAGTCGAAGGTATGGACTATGGTAAGACATATGCCCCCGTTGCTAGACTTGAGTCCATTCGCATCTTACTTGCTTATGACAATCATCATGATATCACCCTATATCAAATGGACATTAAAAGTGCTTTTCTTAATGGTGAAATTAAGGAGGAAGTTTATGTTAAATAACCTCCTGACTTTGTGAATCCCAAGAAACCCGATCATGTTTACAAACTTCACAAAGCTCTTTATGGTCTTAAACAAGCTCCTAGAGCATGGTATAAATGCTTGACTAAATTCCTTATTGAAAAGGCTTTGAGATTGGAAAGATAGATTCTACACTTTTTACTAAAAGGGTTAATGGTGAATTATTTGTCTGCCAAATTTATGTGGATGATATCATATTTGGTTCGACTAACCCTCATTTTAGTGAAAAGTTTGGAAGGCTAATGTCTGAGAAGTATGAGATGTCTATGATGAGTGAACTCAAGTTCTTTCTTAGTTTGCAAATCAAGCAAACTAAGGAGAGTACCTTTGTTTCTCAAAAAAAAGTACACCAAGGACTTATTCAAGAAGTTCAACATGCAAGAATGCAAAGGTATGAGTACCCCCATGCTTACTAGTGGACATCTTGACTTGACAAAGGATGGCGAACCAGTTAACCAAAAGGTTTACCGCTCTATGATTGGTTCATTATTATATCTATGTGCCTCCCGTCCCGATATTATGCTAAGTGTGTGCATGTGTGCACGATATCAAGCGCCCCCCAAAGAATGTCATCTTAAGCTAGTGAAAAGGATAATGAGATACTTAATTCACACACCAAACTTTGGCATTTGGTATCCTAAGAGGTCTTCTTTTGATCTTGTTGGCTACTCCGATTCGGACTATGCCGGTGACAAGGTTGATAGAAAGTCCACTTCGGGTACGTATCAATTTCTTGGTAGATCTCTTGTGTCTCGGTCCTCCAAGAAACAAAACTCGGTATCCTTATCCTCCGCCGAAGCAAAATACACTGCCACCGGTTCATGTTGTGCTCAATTACTTTGGATACCGCAAACTCTTAAATAGTATTGGATATATGTCAAACATGTTCCATTGCTTTGTGTCAATGAAAGTGCTATTAAGATTGCTCATAATCCCGTGCAACATTCTCAAACTAACCATATTGAAGTTCGACATCATTTCATTCGAGATCATGTTGCTAAGGGAGATATCAATCTTAAGCATGTTCGTACCGATAAGCAATTGGTGGATATATTCACCAAACCGCTTGATGAGAAAGTGTTTTGCCGTTTGAGAGGTGAATTGAACATCATTGATGCCTCAAATTTGGAGTAGAAACTCCATGTGGATGCATGCAAGGCATGAGCCTTTCTATGACTAACCCTTGACATTTCTCTCATGATGATGATCATATGTCTTGGATATAATTGTACTCGTGCATGCTATCTAACCCTTGTAGGAACTTGGATAAGCCCCATTCAATGAGATTGCAACTCAATCACATTCTAAGCAATCTCTACATCTCCAAGTCTCTACAATATGGTGGTTGAAGACAAGGAAGTATGAATCCTTTATATATATCCTTTGACAATTTATATATATCAAATTTCTTTTGGTATCAAACTTCATGATTGTCATTTTGGATACACAAGTGCTCTTCCTTACAAAATTAACTCATGTAGGAAGTTGAACTCCAACTACAAGCGGTGCTCCAAACTCTTGATGAACTACATCAACTTTGAGCACCCCACACAAGCTCAACTACATGATCAAGATCAACACCGCCACCAAGGTATATCATTCCATCTTAGAGAGGCTTTACCCCAAGACATGGGTCAAGGCAACCCAACAAGACGAGACTACATCAAAATGCTTAAACAAAAAATGGCAACCCCATTTTGAGCTTAAACGATGAGTATGACATATGATCAAGTGTCTTCACTTGACTCCTAAGTCAATATACTCTAACATAGGTGACTTTGTCGCTGACCAATTCTAGATGAAGTTCTCTAGTATTTCTCTGTGTTCTTGCATTTGTCTCTTGCTTGTTTGTTTCCTCTTTTCAAAAAAACTTCATCTTGATTTTATTTATTTCTTCTCTATGTTATTTTCTGCATTCCCTGCATTTAATTCATTGCAAATCCTTTAGTTAACTCCCTGCAAATCTTTGTGAAAACCTATTTGACTAGTGAGCTGAGATGACAAAATCTTTCTCTGTGTTGAACTCGGCCTCACCGATCTTTTCTTTTCGGCCAGACTGAAACAACTCGGTGTTACCGAAGAAAAGGACCCGGAGTTACCGATTTCACTACTATGGAAACATTTTTCCATTTGCATCCTGCATTTCGAATCCAGCTCCACTTAATGATTCTTATACTCTAGCTGCATCACATTCTACATGTTGCTTTGTCATGTGACTCAAGGACAACCTATTTGACTTATACTCCTGAAGGTCCCTTCTTGGAAATTGATGTCAAAGGGAGAGAGAGAGATCACATCAAAGCTTAATCACATCAAAGGGAGAAAGAGACCTACGGGAGAGAAAGACTTCTTAATCTTCCCAGATGCTTGGTAAACAAAGAGGAGAGAAGCAACATGTCTTTTAGAGGGGAAAGACATTTTAATTGAAGATGTTTCTTTGTGTATTTTGCTGTATTTTTCATTCGCTTTTCATTTGCTCTGATTTTCTATTACCCTATCTTCTCATCCAATGTCAGATTCAGGGGGAGAAAGACATCTAAGGGAAGAAAATCTTTGGAATTCATTGTATATCTTTATCCTTGGGGACATGTCTATATCTAACCAGAGTACTAAGTACCCACTCTCTACATGTCATCCCAGTCTTGGTACTCTTGTGGTCTCTCGTTCTTGCTCTGATTAGTAGATGTTCCTGTGTTGTCTAACCCTGTTTTCTCAGGTTCATCTCTTCCAAAGTTAGCTCAAGACCACAAGGTAAGTATATGCATCACACTCATGTGCATGAGGATCTCTTACTGATGTACGTATTGTTTGCAAGAAGGATTCATGAACAAGTAGGTATATCTTCTGCATTTCACATCATTTTCCTTAATGCATATAGCCAAGGTACATGTAACTCATTGCTTGCCGTGACATGTTCATGCTTTCACATACTTTTATAATCTATCATCACATGATTGCATACATGTAGGGGGAGCTGATGCATGTTGCATGTCCATCCATAGCTTTACTTGTTTTACTTCACATCTTTATCTAAAGCTTTGATGCATGTTTTCATCAATTACCAAAAAGGGGGAGATTGAAAGCACAAGTGCCCCCTGGGTGATTTTGGTAATTAATGCCAACATATCTCTTGTTGGACTAATACTTCTACCTAGTATATTTCAGATGAGTTCAACATTGGAGTGGTAGGACAAGAGCATGAGGAACCCCTTCAAGATGCTAAGGACAAACATTGGCAAAAGCTCAAGACTCTACATTTTCATTTTAGTGATCCAAGATCACATTGAGTCCATAGGAAAGCCAATACTATTAAAAGGGGATGAGGTGTTGCTTAATGGCTTGCTTGCTCAAAGTGCTTAGTGATATGCTCCAAAGCCCTCAACCACTTTCTCTTTTCCACACATGTCCTAAACCTAAAAGTCAAACTTGGCCCCACCGATTTGATCTATCCAGCGCCACCGATTTCTCCTAACATAGCCACTGCCACAAACCCTACTTAGTTCGATCTCACCGAGATGGCCTTGCAAACTCTCTGTTACCTATTGCAGTATTTCGGTGCCACTGAAATGTGCAGTCGATCCCACCGAGTTTGCTTGACCAAGTCTCCGTTTGCTTATTGCTGAAACCGGTCTCACCGAGTTCACGCAATCGGTCTCACCAAGATGAGGTTTTGCCATAACCCTAGCACATCGGTCTCACCGAGTTGACCTTGTCGGTCCCACCGAAAACTCTAACGTTCACATTTTTAACCATATCAGTCTGACCGAGTTTCACTATTTGGTCCCCCCGAGTTTGGAAGATTGTGTGTAACAGCTAGATTTTGTGTGGAGGCTATATATACCCCTCCACCCCCTTCTCCATTTGAGAGAGAGCCATCAGAACGTGCCTACACTTCCACTACTCATTTTTTGAGAGAGAACCACCTACTCATGTGTTGAGACCAAGACATTCCAATCCAACCACAAGAATCTTGATCTCTAGCCTTCCCCAAGTTGCTTTCCACTCAAATCATCTTTCCACCATAGCCAAATTTGTGTGAGAGAGAGTTGAGTGTTCGGGATACTATCATTTGAAGCACAAGAGCAAGGAGTTCATCATCAAAACACCATCTATTACCTTTTGGAGAGTGGTGTCTCCTAGATTGGTTAGGTGTCACTTGGGAGCCTCCGTCAAGATTTTGGAGTTGAACCAAGGAGTTTGTAAGGGGAAGGAGATCGCCTACTTCGTGAAGATCTACCCAAGTGAGGCAAGTCCTTCGTGGGCGATGGCCATGGTGGGATAGACAAGGTTGCTTCTTCGTGGACCCTTCATGGGTGGAGCCCTTCGTGGACTCGCGCAACCGTTACCCTTCGTGGGTTGAAGTCTCCACCAATGTGGATGTACGATAGCACCACCTATCGGAACCACGCCAAAAATCTTCGTGTCTCCAGTTGCGTTTGCACACTCCAATCCCATCCCTTTAATTTCTTGAAAGTTGCATGCTTTACTTTCCGCTGCTCATATACTCTTGCCATGCTTGCTTGAATTATATTGTGGATGCTTGAAATTGTGCTAATTTCCAACCTCAACTTGAAAACCCTAAAAATTGCTACCTTTACTTGTTGAGGGTCTACCCCCCCCCCTTAGACACCTCTTCTTGATCCTTTTAGATTTATTGTCATACACATGCTCACTATAACGGTCTCCTCGTTACCAGTTTTGTTCTTCTTTCTCGTTGACATGTTCCGGCATTCCTATGATGTAGTCACCTATGCCTGGCTAGACGATGATGGATGCCTTCATACCGAGAAGGCCTAAGAATATCTCTCCATCGTGGAGGAGAAAATTCCACTCTCAAGCTATCGTGTCCCTTGTCAAACTTTTTGATGAACCTATAAGTTGTCGTTATGACCACCGTGTTACAGATGACGTTTGAGCAACCCTAAATCTTATTGTACGGTAAGAAGTGACTACAATACTCTCATGGTCTAAGGAACTAAACGCACGTTAACACTCTGTGTTATAGCAATTGACTTATGAGTTATGACGATATTATCTCAAAGTATAACAAACAGGTTTGGGTCGATTCAATATGATTGTTCTTCTAGCGTCATACTCTCAATGTTGTTTTTAGACTAACCTTACTCTTAACAATATCTCAAGATCCGAAAATGTGATCACGAACAACACTTGAGCTAGTCTTAGAGGCGAGACTAGGAATCTTATTTTACCGTTTATCGTTCTATACGTGCATATGAGTTTTCCACTGAATCGCATATTCCACAATCATAGCAGTTATAACATAGAATATAAACTCTTAATTATGAACATGGACATATTTCCAATATTATTGCCTCTGGGGCATATTTCTGACAACCGGGTCCCCCTAGTACACCGAGATTGGCTAGGGACTCAGATGTGGGTACCTCTTAAGTTGGAGGGGCTCGCCCACACTCGGTGGCTGATGTCGGGCTAGGAGTAGAAGGGCGTCTCTGCTCATCCTACCGCGGTTGGGTGCACTGAGAAGTGGGTCATGTATGGTGTTTCGCGATAGGGGCGTTGGGCGGTGGCCTTAGATGGCGGGCTTCAAGGTGGGCTTTCCACCAGGCTTCGTGGTAGCGATGGTGACTCCACTTCTTGGCCATGTGGGCCGCAAGGGGTGTAGTGGCTGGAGCGCTGGCTTTGCCCAGATCCGGTGGGGATGGGTCAGCCCTCGTTACGGTGGTGACTAGGACTTCTATCGGTGGTGGTAACGAGTGTTCGAGCAAAAGCTCGTGTTTTTGGCACCGGTGACAGTCGCCCGTGGGTGTCGCTTGCTTCCTGAAGACGGAGTCGTGGAGCTCGCCCTTGTGCCAGGGTTCCAGGTGAAAACCTCTGTCCGATCGGCCTCGACAACGGCAACGCTTTGCGCCCTCACCCTGTCGGGGTGTTGTTGTGGAGCTCTGGATTCTTTGGTCGGGCCGTGGCGAGGTGTTAGGTTCATTCTAGGTTGATGGTGTATCTTGTGTTTTGCTTTGCAAGGGGGCCTCCCCGCCATATTGTATCGTTCGGTCGTGTACTTTGTTGTGTTGCTTTATATATAAAGCAGGGTGAAAGTCTGTTTCGAGAAAAGCTTTGGAAGAACTCAAGAATGCTCAGATACAAAATCTTCTTCTAGCTACTCCTGCATGACAGAAGTAACACTAGGAACCTCTTGCACAGAAAGTATTTGTTTCTTCAACCATATAGTTGTGAACTCTGTAATGATGGGGCTGAGGAAACATCACTCCACTTATTCTGGGACTGCTCTTTTGCTATGAGTTGTTGGAACTCTATCACCCCCCGCAAAAACAGAGGTATTTCTGTTGTTGATGATATCTACTCCTTGCTTCAAGCTCTGTCGGGCCCAATTGCCATGGTGATTGCAACCATGGGATGTTGGCAAATTTGGATGCAAAGAAACTCCCAAGATTTTTTGAGCTCGGGCACAATCAGTCAATTCTTGGAAAAGTTTGCTCGAGATTGATCTATTACTAATCAAGCACATGATCAAAAGTAAATATTCAGATTTATTGACAAGTTGGATTGAAGAGCACCTCAAACTAATTTATCATGATAGGTTTCCCAAGAGCTGGTATTTGTTAATCTGTTGTATGCTACCTGAACCTTTTTGTATTTTGTTTTTATTTAATATATTTGCCGTAGAACTATTGTTCTACGGTTTTCAGTTCAAAAAAGAAAAAAAGCACAGCCGCTCAACCGCAGCAGCGGTATAGGCTACAGCAGCCAGCCAGCAACGTCTCACATTCACATTCTTTCTCACGGAAATAGTCGAGTAGCAGATAACCAATCCAATCCAATCATAATTCTCACAGCTGCCCTAACCTGCACTTTGAACGACTGCACTGCGACATCTTGGAAGATGCTTCTCTGGCTCTGCACAGATGAGATGTACTAGCCCGAGATGCTGCTTATCCCAACAGGATTGTTCAAAGATGCGCTTGTCTTCTCTGAACAAAACTCGGAATAGTCTTCTGAAACCCCGGGAAAGTAGACTTCTGTGCTGCCTCTCCCGTCCTGCTGCGTCACACAATCCACGGTTGCACTCTGTTCAGCTCCTTGAGACATTTCAAAGAAAAAGACGCATACACTTGGGTTGTAGAGATCAAACTTATCTTCGTGTCCAGGTCAAAGAAAGCAAAACTTATCTTTGTGTCCAGGTCAAAACAAAGCAAAGAACTTATCTTCCTGTCATCGCTCCATCACTTGTCGCCATCAGAATTCACAACGAGTCAAGTCCTCCGATATGAGTCAGCTGCAACAAGATAACAATGAGCCATTTGTGATCCGTTCCCGTGTGATCAATGTGTTGAAATCACGTGTTGTGCCTCTTTTTTTTTACAAGAAGGAGGATAACCTTGGCCTCTGCGTTCGCACGATGCATGCAGCCATATATTATTAAAAGTGCAAAATCCATTAGCCGAGTACCATCGACCTGAAAATAAAGCGAAAAACAAACCCTGAGATCATATACTTCGCGATAGTAACTCTCCATGATAGCCACAAACACTATGATACAAGACACAACATAAACGAAAAATACACAACTCCTAGGCTACATCTTCAAGAAGGAATCACCGCACGTGCGCCGATGATGGCAAGTCCATCACAAGGTTGAACTTCGGATTCTCGTCCCCAAAGCCAAGTTTCAATCCACCAACTTCAGCAAGGACACGACACTGACGCGCGACGACATAGCCCGATAAGAGATCTTGTGTTTCCACCAGAGTGCATAAACTCGTCGTTGAAGCCGTCTGTACCATCCACCCTTATCTGTCTACCGATGCCTCGATAGGCGGATACCTCTGTAGGAGACAACGGAACACAA
Source organism: Triticum aestivum (assembly GCF_018294505.1). Lineage (NCBI taxonomy): Eukaryota > Viridiplantae > Streptophyta > Magnoliopsida > Poales > Poaceae > Triticum > Triticum aestivum. The sequence continues at coordinate 181,192,854 of NC_057813.1, read as the reverse complement.
AGACGTCTCATACCGCTTGCCTCCCGCTACTGTCGCACCACCTTCGATCCAACAACACCAGGCCAAACATGACATCTCCGCCAGAGCCACCATGGATCACCTACCGGTAGCAGGCATGACTTGACGTCTTCGTATAAGACGTCGTGTGTAGCATCCGCCGGTAGCGCATCCACGCATCCACAGGTGGCTTCACCTATCGGCAACAGACACCGCTCGACAACTCCGAAAAAGGCACATGTGTCACCTATCGAGCAGCATAGAACCCGGTCAGTTAATGGAAGGGATGTCCCATACCGCCACCATCCTCAGAAGGCCGTCACCACCACGAGATTCGGACTCCAAGTCGCCCACACGAAACCGGAGTCCTCTGCAAGAGGGGCCTCCGCCCTGATTCCGAGCGCTACAGGGAGCACCCACCGTTGCGCCACCCATTGTCGTCGCCCATACAACGGCAACCGCCGCTGCAATCCCGCATCAAGCGCTGTCGACGCCGGAGGAAGCTCCGCCCGCCACGCGCGTCCTACGACGAGCCCGCACACGGGATCACAAGATCCGCCGCCATTGGCGCCGCCACAAGACCCACCGCCTAGCCCGTCATCCCTGGCGGAGGGGACGCCGCCGCCACAATGGCCGGATCCGGGCCAACCGTCGTCGCCGCCACTGCCAAGACTGGAACTGGGCTGGACACCGTCATCGCCACCGCCACCGCCACTGGCCATGCCCAGCCCCACCACCATCCTCAGGGCACGCCCATCCGATCTCCACGCCACGCACAACCGAACTCCACCCGCGCTGCCAAGCACCGCCGCCGAGAGCCGACGTGCCATCGTGGATCGATGCAAAGGCCACATGATGTAGGGTAGAACCCTAGAGGCCGATCTTTCACGTTTGGAGCGGATCCCTACAAAGAACACGAAGAACACGAGGAGGAGAACGGGGGAAATCACAGGGAAACACAAGAGAAAACACTCAACCAACGAGAATATGGTCACACATGCGCTAGATCCTCGAGACACAAAGTGATACAAGATCCGAATCCAACAAAGGATGATACAAGTGGCGGTAGTTCATCTCCGTGAGGAGGTCTTGAATCCACGAGGGATCTTCCCGTAAAGGGGTCTTGGATCCAGGTGGATCTTCTCCGAAGAGGCCGCGGTCTCTCACGAGGAGGAGATCCGTATGGATGAGCAAAGCTCTATCTCAAATGAGCTAAACCAATGCTAACCCTCTCTAGGAGGAGGAGGAGGTCTATTTATAGTCTAAGTGTAAATGGGGGCGAAGTGAAAGGGTACATGGGCCTCGGGCCCGAAGCTGCACACACACAGGCGTCGGTCGTCCGACAGGTATCGGACGTCCGATGGCTCATGAAGGTTCGGTCGTCCGGTGCTTGTCGGACGTCCGGCGTTTTGGCTCTGGACAGGTGGCATCGGACGTCCGGAGCTCTTTGGACTTCCGATGTTTCCGTACTGGACTGGTGGTGTCGGACGTCCAGTCAGGGTCGGTCGTCCGGGCGCTGATGAGTGTTGGACGTCCGGCGTCGGGCGGTCGTCCGGGCGCTGTAGGTTGCCTCGACTGCAGTCGATCTGGCTGGTGGAGTCTCCAGGCGTCGGATGTCCGGAGATCGTCGGTCGGTCGGTGGCTATCGGACGTCCGAGCATTGTAGCTTCCGAGCAGCTCTTCCTCTTGTTCCTCGCGCTTGGTGTCCTCGCTGTCTTGTCCAATGCTCGTAGTTGTTCCATGGCCTTCCTATTGGTTCTTGGACATGCATAGTACACACGTTTGAGGTAGTAGCCATGTCTCACATGTGGAAAGTGACGATTCGGAGAGGAGCGAGTTCACCTTGTGTCCAATGGCGTATGATCGAGGTCTCGTCATATGTCCTCTTGGGGTTTGGAGAGTAGTCGGAGTGTACATGGGGATGAACGTGGGATGCTCTGCATCATCTCCCCCCCCCCCCAGGGAAAGATCCGACCTCGGATCGTGATCCTCATCACCGTGGAAGCGGTTGTCATGGACGGACTTGTAGTTGGACGTAGTTGAATGAATGGCGCAATCCAAATGCTCCAAGGTGTCGCCGGAGTGGTATACATGCAAAAGGAGCAAACGCAAACAACACTCAGAAATACAATGGTTAGCGCACACAAAGTGTCCATCATGTAAGAATGAGTCTGTGCGACAAGATTGTTCATGGCAAAGCGCACGAAGCTTATCAAGATGATCTAGAATGGTATGCAAATCATTCATGGGAGCAAATGAAATCATTGTGCACACAAATGTGTTATGAATATGAGCAATGCAACCACGGTGCAAAATGATGTCATAATGGGATGGTGTATCAAACGCATGAACATGGCAATGGATGCTCAATATGTGTATATTATCATGCAATTGATGGTAGGCAATATGATCATGTTGTATGAATATGCCATCAAGGAATATCACAACAAATTTTCTAAGGAAGTGGACAAGCTCAAATATCATGGATGACATGGGAATACAAGATGCTACAAGGCAATCTTAATGTGAGTCAATCCATCCATAGGGTGCAAACTTGTGGTGAGTATGATATGTCCATCGAGCATGACATGTATGAGCACAATCAACAAATATGGAGGTGTTGGTGTACCAAAGCTCGATGTTGAGGCATGAGTGGAGTTCCGAAGGTGGATCCAATAAGTGCGAGCGCTCCTCAATGCGAAGGTCCATAAAGCCAATCTCCCATGTCGCTCCTCCGTTCGCGAGATGTAAACAACAATGAAAGAGTGACCCATCCAATATGCATACTTGAGGATGGCTCAAAGGGAAGGAGTTCACCTCATGAATGATGTCGAATATGTTAGTGTCGCGCATCGTGTATGCCTTCGCATGACCAAGTTGTCGCATGACGGTACCGCCTTGTGGATCCTTCAAAATGAAAGAACATGACAAACACTTGGAAAAATAAATGAGGTTAGCTGAAGTGCAAAACCTATCATTCGTGTGGTAAAATACCCAACAAGTGTATGCATCATGCTCATCATAAGAAAGGACAAGGGAACATTTCATAGTATGGAGGCATATGATGCAAGAACTACCAAATACAAGAGGCTCAATCAAACAAGCATGCATCACAAGTAAAGTGTCAAAGTCTCCAAGAGCAAGAAGCATAGTATGGTTGCACTCAATACAAGTGGATATGATAGGCAACTAATGGAGGCAAGTGACAATGAGTAAGATATATCATGTGAGAGGCATGAGAATATATGTCATCAACCCAAGAAAGCGAGTAAGAGTGGAACATGGGTGATGCAACAAAGCAAGCAATCATAGTGATCAAGTCAAACAAGCTAGTAGTGCAAAGATGCAATGTACTGGAAGGAATCATGGCAATCATATCATGTGTGCAAATAGTGGGCATGAATAATGCACATGACATATCACAAGCATGAAAGCAAGATATGAGGAGAGTAGGTTCATGGTGTTGGCAAGAAGTCCTATGTAAATATAAATGAAACATCATGACTCTCCCAACACAACAAGCATCAAAAGCATGTGGAACATGCTAAACATGGCAATAGCAACAAGTATCTCCACCAAGCATGCAAATACACATAGAAGTAGCATAATGGTGAATCATGGGTAGATGCAAGCAAGGGTCACAATTGCATGACAAAGGCATAGAAGCAAGTACAACATGCAAAGTGAACACGATAGTATGGACATAGTGTGACAAGTGGTACATAGCCCATAGCCGTGTGAGAGCCGAGTAAAAGACATGCGCGTAGTCCTTGCGCGAAGGGAATGGTGGTAAGGATAGTCCACGGGATCCCAAAGCATCGTTGCTCTCAAGAGCTCGTTTCGTCAACTCTTGGGATTGAGAGGTTGACGAGTATACATGAGTACCTACACAAAACAAAGACAAGGAGAAAATTGTGTGTGTGTGGTATATGTACACATCATCCATTATGATGCGCACGTGCTTGTGTTGGTTGGTACAAAATATCCAATGCTCAAATAAATGAGATGCGTGATATAGAAACATGTCATCCATCATGAGAGGTTTGTTGTTATGTATGACATAATGGAGACTCAAAGGATGTAATGCATCATGAGAAATATCTAGAGCATTGTTATTCATAGAATGCATATGGTGCACGCAATCGTAGTAATCATGCAAGTTATGGAATGCATCCAGATCTCCTAATATGTATGAGGAAACTATGGGGGTGTCCTCATGAGCATTAATGGAAACATCACATGGAGAATATTGACAACATTCAAAACAATGCATATTTGGAACAATGTGATCATGGCATGGCATAGTAGATGAATCGCGCAAATCATGTAAAGGAAGCATGGCAATATCATCACATGAAAAACAAAAACCAATGACCATCATCTCGTCATCTATGCCATAAGTGCATATGGGATTTATGTTAATGGGGCATGCATAGTTACTATGTTGAGATTGAAATGATGCAATATGGGAGATCTCACTCATAGCATATGAAAATTTCAATGGATTGTCAAACATGATGTGACCAAAGGAATTTTCACATGATATCCTATGGAGCATAGCGTCACAACTAGGCAACTCAACATGCTCATCATCATATTCATCATAAATAGGTAAGTCATGACATGAGAAAGTCGCACTAGCATGAAGCATGGGAATAGGTGGATCAACATCATGCAAGAAATCATTGGTAAGAGAGTATACTAGTGGGACAAAAGAAGCACCATCACCTATGTTACCTTTGGAGAGTCGCTCATGTGTTGTAGGTGAGGTGTCGAAGATCCACTCGTTGTCATCTTCATCTTGATGGAACCATGTGGGGGTGCATCACCGTCCACCATGGCCATCGGTTTGTCCATAGGAGGGATGGACTCGACGAGGGTAGGCATGTCGTCATGTAGGAGACCTATCACCAAAGAAAACACACTCGGAGTAGAGGTTAAGTCATTAGAAATCATAGTGGCCTCACATGCCGTGTCAACTACCTCACTCGCTATGTGTTGTGGCTCACTCCCTCCCTCAAGGATGCTCTCACTCATATGGTTGGTGGAGTCACTCAAATGGCTCTCAACCTCACATAGGATGTGTGGCATGCTCTCATGTGTGGGGCTAGTGGTGGTCACACTCATCCTCTCATAGGAAATGCTCTCAATGTCACATATTGTGGAGTCACTCATCTCACTCATGGGGTGGTGGCTCTCCTCACATGACAAATGGGGCATCTCGACATATGTTGGTGTCGGAGAGATGTAGGTGCAAATGTCTCCATGCTCAACTCCTATCGCTGTGGTCTAAGGGGATGGCCCTTGCTCGACCTTATTGTCACCGTCTTGGTGTGGGAGGCCCATATGATGTGGCACCTCATAGCTCGTCTCCATGACCGAAGGGAAATTCCCATGCTCGGCCATCTTTCTTGAGGGGCTTCCGAAGATGGAAGTGTCGCCCTCACTTGTAGGTGGCCGCCTTGTTGTTGAGGATGTCGATGTAGGCGAACTCATGGGAAGTAGGCGAAGATGCCGTACGTTCAAAGGCGAAGATGCCTTGATAACACTTGGCGAAGATGCCGAAGTGGTTGGTGTAGCCGTAGCTCTGTCTTGGTGGTGCTCGTCTCGCGGTCTTATCTTTTGCTCATGAAGCTTGGACTTGGCGTGAAGTAGGGCTTGTTGGGACTGTACATTTGCGCTTGTGGAGCATCTTCATGATGATGGTGTCGTTGTCGGACTTGAGCTCGTAGTAGATGTCGTTCATCGTCGTCGTGCACATGATGCTTGGAGGTGACTTGCCCTTCATGACGATGTTGATCACAAACGTGATGGTTCGTCATGTAGATGTGGATGTGGCCGAATTGCGCTTGCATCGTTTTCGCGCTCCGAAGACTTGTGGCTTGAATGTCGCCGCCTTGAAGATGATGAAGGGGGAGAAGACTTGTTCAAGGACCGAATCTCCTACATCCTTGCATCTTTCTCCTCTTTTGTGCGGAAAGCTTCTTGTCGATGTAGTCCCTTTTCCTTGCTTCGGAGTGGCGAATGTCTATGGAAAGGTTGTCGATGCACTCTCGCAATCTTGATTGTGCGCCTTGCATTTGTCGTTGTAGATCGATGATGTAGTTGTTCGCGTCGTCATTGTTGTCGAAGACCAGAGAAGAAATGCCTTGCCTATCCATCACAAGACTCGAGCAAATGTGAGTGGGAGAAGGAGAAGAACTACACCAAATGTACCTTGACCGATGTTGAAGATGGATCAATGATCAGTCAAATGTGTAGCAAGGAAATAGAACAATTGGTACCAATTCTTGTCAGTTCTCATACCTACACAAGTAAAGCTTATAGTGGAGCTCGGTGAGGATAGTGGCACAAAAAATTTGATGCAAAATGTTAGCAAGAGTCAATAATGTTGAAAGAGATTCAAAAATTCGCAAGCGAAACAAGTAGACCAATAGCAATGAATGGCACACGGAAACACACACACAGATAGATAAATGGGGTCGTGCAACCAAGGAATGAGCACAAAATGTGGAATCCACGGGAAATTCTCGTGTTGCACGACTCAAGAGAGACGCTGGCACTATTGCTCAAAAGGCGGATACGACACTTGTGCACAACCTATAAGATGCAAAATGGATAAACTTTCTATCCCAAGTATGCTATTTATGTATGGTTCCCGGTGTTTCTCTCAAGATGATCCAAGATGATAGGATATGACAATCTTATATGCAATGTGGTATGATGCTATGGCACTTGCTTACAAGCTTCTTTGCTCTCTTTCTTTTGCTTAAAAGCTTTATTCTTTTTTTTGTATGGCCACTTTTGCACAATGCACACACCAAGATAGCAATTGTGTATATACGGGAACAAACTTGTGACACGAGATATGATACCAAGATATGCACCACGATGATATGGTATGTATGCTATGGGAAGGATGATCACTAATGTGCACAAGTAACGTTGCCGGCAATACTCAATGGCTAGTCCCAATAGGCAAGTAACGCAAAATGGGCTAGGGGTTATCAATGCAATTGCAAGGGTAACATACAATGGTGTCGTCGAGGTTACAGTCCTTGGCGATGATAAGAGGCGGCGTTGCCGATGTCGACCCGTTCCTAGTTAGCCGAAACACCCTATGAAATGGAAAAACTGCAAACTCAAAATCTCCAAAGGTAAATGTCAAATGGTGGTAGCGGAGAGCGGTGGTGCTTTGCACTCGGCAATGCGGAAGTGGAATGATGGGCTATACACGTGTCAGAGTTGAAGTTGCCATCCCTAAGTAGCCGAAACACCTTAGGAGACATAAGCCATAACTCAAACAAGCTCAAACAAAATTGGGTTAAGTGGGGGTGGCGAAATGTATGATGGGCAATGTTATGTGGAAGTGGAGGTTGTGGTTGATGAAGAAGCAACCGTCCCTAAATAGTCGAAACACCGTAGGAGACTCGAATCACTACTCAAGCAACCACTAATGCTATGGTGAACAAAGATGGGTTGTTGCGGAAGTCGGTGGTGGTAATTCGAATGATATGGTGGAGGGCCTAGGCAAACTTGCCAAAATTCCGAAAATTTGATGGAGTCAAATAATGTTGGTGGTATTTTTGTGGGATGGGGGATGTCAATAGCTTCAAAACGAGCTAAAGAACGTCAAGATTGGAGTTCGGATGAATTAGTTATGGTCAAAACAAAAATCAACCGAAGTGAGAATCTATAGGTATCGAACGTCTGATGATGGTCGGACGACCGGTGGCTGGAGCGCGGGACGGACATCCGGAAATGGCCGAAAATCCGCTGTTTTGGTACTGGATTGGGGGTGTCGGACGTCCGATGATGGTCGGTCGTCCAATGGTTCTGGGGGTGTCCGGACGTTCAAAAAAACGTCGGTCCTCCGGTGGGTCGGGGTCAACCCGAGATGCAAATTTCGAGACGCGATTTTGGGCGGAAAATGGAGACTTCGTGGTCAAAATTGATGAGATTTCGTGGATGGAAGATGGGGAAACTTGGGGAGATACTAGATCCACTCGAAACCAAGCAAATCCATGGATCAAAATCAACAAAACACCATCAAACCAACAAATCGCAAAAAAAATGGGGCTATTTTTGGTGGGGATTTTCGAAATTGGGAAAGAACACAACAAAATCAAGCTAGAAAACACGGGGTAGGGGCTCCAAAAACGTGATCAACGTGGCTCATGATACCAAGATGATGTAGGGTAGAATCCTAGAGGCCGATATTTCACGTTTGGAGTGGATCCCTACGAAGAACACGAAGAACACGAGGAGGGGAATGAGGGAAATCACAGGGAAACACAAGAAAAAACACTCAACCAACGAGAATATGGTCACACATGCGCTAGATCCTCGAGACACAAAGTGATACAAGATCTGAATCTAACAAAGGACGATACAAGTGGCGGTAGTTCATCTCCATGGGGAGGTCTTGAATCCATGAGGGATCTACCCGTAAAAGGGTCTTGCATCCAGATGGATCTTCTCCGAAGAGGCCGCGGTCTCTCATAAGGAGGAGATCCGTATGGATGAGCAAAGTTCTATCTCAAATGAGCTAAACCAATGCTAACACTCTCAGGAGGAGGAGGTCTATTTATAGTCTAAGTGCAAATGGGGGCGAAGTGAAAGGGTACATGGGCCTCGGGCCCGAAGCTGCTCACACACAGGCGTCGGTCGTCCGGTGCTTGTCGGACGTCCGGCGTTTTGGCTCCAGACGGGTGGCGTCGGACGTCCGGAGGTCTTCGGACTTTCGATGTTTCCGTACTGGACTGGTGGTGTCGGACGTCCGGTCGGGGTCGGTCGTCCGGGCACTGATGAGTGTCGGACGTCCGGCGCCGGGCGGTCGTCCGGGCGCTGTAGGTTGCCTCGGCTGCAGTCGATCTGGCTGGTGGAGTCTTTAGGCGTCGGACGTCCGGAGATCGTCGATCGTCCGGTGGCTGTCGGACGTCCGAGCGCTGTAGCTTCCCAGTAGCTCTTCCTCTTGTTCCTCGCGCTTGGTGTCCTCGCCGTCTTGTCCAATGCTCATAGCTATTCCATGGCCTTCCTCTTGGTTCCTGGACATGCATAGCACACACGTTTGAGGTAGTAGCCATGTCTCACATGTGAAAAGTGACGATTCAGAGAGGAGCGAGTTCACCTTGTGTCCAATGGCGTATGTTTGAGGTCCCGTCATATGTCCTCTTAGGGTTTGGAGAGTAGTCGGAGTGTACATGGGGATGAACATGGGATGCTCCGCATCACCCCCCCCCCCCTCCCCCCCACGGATCCAGCGCCCTTGCCGCAGATCCGGGAGAAGAAGGAACAACCCTCCGCTACCGCCGGCCAATGCGTTGTGTCTCTGTAATTCAGTAACGGCACCCCCTTTATTCTATCAGAAATGTCAAAAACCCGACGTCGGGGTTTTAGCATTTTCGAAATATAATGCCTGATAATTCAAGTTGATGGGTCACCCTCTATAGCTCCTCTCTCTCTAGATCCAAGGGTGGCGGCTAACTAACCGTCGTCAGATAGAACTAATACTACGTATTTTTTATGTAAAATTTGTGCATAGGAGGTGTTCTTCAAATTGAATAAAACTATGCACATACACCTTTCTACTCCCTTCGTCCGGAAATACTAGTCGAACATCCATTTCTTAGACAAGTATTTCTAAATGGAGGGAGTAGTTTCTACAACGGGTTATTTAGTCGTGGCTGTGGAAAGCACACCACTAGGTCGCCCTTTGCTTCGTGCCTCCTGTCAGCATCAAACAGAGGCTCGGTATTAACCTATCAAAATTATCCCAAGTCAGAGCATCTACAATCGGCCTTCTCAAACCCCACTATTCGTCTTGACGGACGTCCCGATCAATGACCGGTCACAACGTGACCCAACCGGAAATCTTAAACAGGAGACCTCCTCCTTGGCACCTTAAGAGCAACTCCAACGAGGCGACCCATTTCGTCCGCCGCCGTTCATTTGGGTCGGCGCGGACAAAAATGGAGGCCCAATGCGCCGACCCAAATTCAAAACGCGTCCGCTTCGCGTTCGCGCCGACGCATTTGTGGCCCAAATTTGCGCCCCAAATGCGTCGGTGCGGACGCGGAACGGACACCACGCGCGCCTTCTTGATGTCTGTCGCGGCCCCACCTGGCGGTCGTCCAACTACCCGCCCCCTCGCTGGTCAGCTTAATTTATGACCACGGACCCACGTGTCAGTGACGGCGGTCGTCCTTTTTTAAGCAGACCGTGTGGCGGGGCCGTCCTCATCCAGTTCCCGTCCCCATCTAGGCCACTCTCGCTCCCCCGTCGCCGGCAAGCAAACCCTAGCCACCCCAGCTGCCCAAATGAGGCTCTTCTCCAGCAGCAGCAGCAAGTCGAAGGGCAAGGCCCCCGTCATCCCCTTCCCCACGGAGTTCACCCCGCCTCCGCCTGCGCCGGCTTGCAGGCAGAGGCAGCAGGTGAACGTGACCGTGCACCAGGCGGAGTGGCACTGGCGCCACCGCGTGCCGCTGCCGTACCCCGAAGTGACGCTGCCGCATGACTGGCATCTGGATCCGAAAAGGATCCCATTGCCGGCGGGCCTTGGCTAGGGCGCACATAGAGGAGGTGCGTCGCCGGCGGGCGCTCCTGACGCCGGAGCAGCGCGGCAATGAGGCCTACGCCTACGACTCGCCCAACTGGGCGCGCTGGTTCGCCTTCGAGCACGAGGAGGCGAGGCGGCGCGGCGTGCGCGAGGTCGACTGCAGCGTGCCGCCGCCGCCGCTCATCGTCAAGGAAGAAGACCAGGCGGCCCTTGCGGCCGTCTATCGGGAGGGCAGGAGGACGAGCGGTCCAGGATGGAGGCGGCAGAAGAAGAAGAAGCTCGGTACGAGACGGCCATGGCGCAGGCCATGGCCCTCTCCGCCGCCTCGCCAAAGCCGAACCGCAGCCGGAGCCGGAGCTGGAGCCCATCAAGCGCTACTCCTGGACGGAGTAGTGCGCGAGTGGGTGAGGGCCGCCGGTCTGGATGCAGGCTACGCCGGAGCAAGAGGCGCGTACCTCGAGCACTGGCGGCAGATCCGGGTGGCCGAGGAGCGCCGCGAGGGCGAGTACCTTGAGATGCTCGAGCACGACGCCGAGGCTGAGCGGCTCGAGGCCGAGGAGGAGGCGCGCCAGGCCGCGGCGGTCCAGGCGGCGTTACTGCCAGCACCGGCACAGTCGGCGTCCGACATGGCCGCGCTCTGGAACACGACGTTCAGCTGGGCCGGTCCGGCGCCGACGCACATCGACCTCACTGACCCCGAGGACGATGCCGCCGCCGCCTAGGGCAGCGCGCCAGCGCCTAGTTTTTAGTTTGTTTTTATTTTTCCTAAATGCTAATGTGGACGCGTGGACTCCCGCCGGGCTTCGTGGCCGGCTTTTAATGTTTAATTAATTTAGTTTTTATGTTAAATATGCGTGCATTCAGTTTTTTTACGCCGTCGAAATGGGTCGCGCCAGCATTGGGCGTACGCACCGACCCAAGCGCGGAAGCGGACGCTCGTATCCGTCAGATCAACCCAAATGGCCAAAAAGCGGACGAAATCGCCGTCCGTTTGGATCGCCCGTTGGAGTTGCTCGCGCCAAAATGAAAAGTTGGCGCTCACGCACGCCTTTGAGGGCCGCAGCTCAGGTACCTCACTCCTTCGCTTCACGTTAGCAGCTTGTGGTCCTCAGTTACAAATGCTAGTTGTACTTTCTTTGTTTTCTCTTTTGTTGTTGTTTTGTTAAATAAAAAACTGGTTGTCGGTTTTGAAAATTCAAAAAATTATTTATGGATTAAAGAAAATTTTGCAAGTTAAAAAAAGTTCTTGAAATTGAAAAAATCACAGTTCTGAAAAACAATACGTAAATTTTAAAAGAGTCCATCAGTTTGAAACATTTTTTAAAAGGTTAACAACTTTTAAAAGAGTTCGCCGATTTTAAAAAAACACAAATTTGACAAAAACAATCATGAATTCAAAAAACGTTCATCGATTTGAAAAGAAATTCATGAATTTGACAAACAAAAATCATGAATTTGAAAAAAAGTATGTGAGATTGAAGAAAATTCATACGTTTGAAAAAAAGTTCTAGGATTTAAAAAAAGTTCACAAATTTAAGTAACATTCATGGATTTGAAAATAAACTCACGATTTAAGAAAATCATGAATTTAAGCAAATGAAAAAGGAACGATAAAAGGAAAAGGAAAAATAAAAAACCAAAGAAAAAATGACCAAACAAAACGAAAAGAAAGATACATAGAAGAGGGACAACTAGAACAAAAAAAGTAACTAGGCACAACAAGTGAGCTTTCCTAGTTGGTTACATCGGTTGGAACTAAACTAAGTGGTCGAGAATTCAAATCTCACTACATGCACCTGTTTTTTGAAGTCCAAACCAAGGGGTCGGCCCTATACATTTGGGTCGCCCGGCACCCCTTATATCCATCCTAAATATGGGGAGGCCCGAACGCATCCACAACGTCGGATTCGACCCACGCTGTCCCATCCCGCCTCCTCATATATTTGTCCTCCTTCGCATCCCAGACGAAACCGTACCCACTCCACTTCACTCCGCCCCAAGCTTCCGGCGATGTCCGACATGACGTGTAGTGGATTCAACTCCGAGCTCTCCCGATCTATGGACTGAGACCTCATCCCATGCAGGCTCGAGAAGGAGATGGTCGTCTGCACGACTCTCCGTCGCTCCAGGCAGGAGTCCGACCGTCTGTGGTCGGACTCGATCAGGCGGGAATCCATTGTGGCCGCCCGAATGGCGTTTGGATACGGCGGGAGTTTCCCGCATCGCTGGGCTCCGAGTCGGAGGTAAACAACGACATGCATTGTCCCGCCCCGCCCCCTTATATGGCACGGTGTGCGCGCCATGCTAGTCAGAGGGCGCGGGATGGCACTGCAGCACTCGTGTCTGAGGTCACAGAGGCGAAGTCCCACGCCGCCACGGAGCCCATACGATTGGCCAGCAACTACTGGTGCCACAACCAAGCCATGGAGGTTTCGGGCTCCGACAAAGAGGGGTCTATCGTGGATCTCACCTCGACCGGTGACGTCGATGCCATGGACTCCGGCGAGGAGGAGTAGGACATGGGAGACAGCGGTGCCTTGTATCCCATGTGGGACGGTATGTTTTCCATGTCCTACTTCACCTCGCCGGCGATCTGACCTTCACTTCGCGAGTCTCACGGTCGTCGGACATGGACACACAACGGAACAAGGATTTGGAGAAGAACAAGCGCCGACGAAGATTTACACTAGGTTTACGTTTTATGTAATTGTATGGATTTGATAATGATGTATCTGGTTGCGAAAGAGCGGACTTGAGAATTGATCGGACTCAGCAGAGAAGCCCGAGCACGTCCATGGACGTTTAGGGGACGTATTTTTATTTCGTATTTGCTAAGTCCGAATGTAGATACTTAGAGAATCTACAACCACATATGACAAATATGGCCCCTCAAATGCTCACGAACGCACCCGGGCGCATCCACGGGCAGTGACCGGGCATGCCTTAAAGTTCACTTGTTGCATTCGGATATCTCATACTCGATTCTTATATCCATATAAAGACATGCAAAAGGAAGTAGAACCTACGTACTATGTCGATCCTTCCTACTCCTCGTTGGAGACCACGACGATCTCCGTGCCCGACTCCGACAACATGGGCAGCAGATGCAACTCCGGCTCCTCCGGCTGCCCCATTCCGGCCTCCTTCGCCTCTATCTCCGCGTCGAGTTCGGCGAAGAGCGCGTCGGACTCCGCCTGCTCCCGCCGGGAGAAACGCCCGGTCGGCCTCCACATAGGCCTCATCCTGGATGGACTCCGGGATGGCCTACTACTCGACCATCTTGTCGTACTAGGCGATGGCGAACTCCGCCTCCGCCTGCTCCATGTTAAAGGCCGACACCTGCTGGTCCGGCTCCTCCGGCTCCTCCGCCTCCTCCGCCGCCATCGGAGCCATCTCCTCCTCCTCCTCTTCCCTCGGTTGCTCCTCCTCCTCCTCTTCCCCCGGCTGCCCCTCCTCCTCCGGTTTCGGCTAGTCCGGAGGCAGCCCGGCGGCGATGCGGGCGGCTTGCCTTGCCCAAATCTCCTGTCGGATCTCGTAGCGGCGCTACGACGTCAGCATGGCATAGTAGGTGGTGTTGCTCCGGACCATGGTGGAGTGCTGGAGCGTGGGCGGAGCGTCCGACCGTGGGCAGAGCGTCGGAGCGGGAGAGGGAGGAGGTGATACGCTCGGATGGGTGGCGCGGAGAGGGGGAGGGGGTGGGTTAGGGTTGCGGGACGCCGGCCGGCTTAAATAGCCGGATTTGGTCTTGGGCGGCGAGCGGGAGTGGCGCCACGCGGCGTTCACCGCGGCGACGGACCCGCTGAGATCTGTACTACTACTATAAATTACTATGAAATGTACTACTACTACTACTAGGTAGTACTATCTGCATCGGCCTCAGAAGCCTCGAGTCACAGTTTACCCGCTTGTATTGCAAGTGCCAAACTATTGTTCTCAAGAAAACAGACGCTGATGAGGAGCCCAACATAATGCCGTTAAAAAGACAAGAGCCCACCATAGCAGTTAGTCAAAGCGCATTTGCAACCGTATAAAAAGCTTGCTTGCTTGTGCACGTGACGGACCGTCCTCGCCGACAAAACGTTGCGTGCAGAAACGGGCGATCATGTTCCGTTCCGCTTCCGCCCCGAGGCGCATCATTGCAGCTTGCGGGACGCCCGTCGATGGTTTGTTCGCGCCAACTTGCTCTCATCGGTTGCTACCTTTGCTTTTCGAGAAAATTCCTTATTTGACACTTTTTTAAAATCTGGTTTCTTATTTGACATTGGAAAAAATTTTCTTCCCTATTTAACACCAGTCCTAAATTTTATTCCCTATACGACACTTCCGTCCATTTTGAACCTAGATGACACATGAAAAGACCATTTTACCCCTCATGCGGTATGTATGTGTGTGTGCGCGCGTGTGTGCTGTTGCGTGCGTGGGTGCCCGCACACACACACATGTGTGTGTGTGTGTTTGCTACTGCATGTGTACGTGCGCGCGTGTGTGTTGTTGCGTGCCCATGTGCTGCATGTGTGTGTGCGCGCGTGTGTGCTATTGCGTGCGTGGGTGCCTGCCCGCACACATGTGTGCTGCTACCGTGTGTGTGCTGCTGCTGTGTGTGTGTTTACTACTGCATGTGTACGTGCGCGCGCGTGTGTGCTGTTGCGTGCCTATGTGCTGCATGCATGTGTGCTGCTGTGTGTGTGCTGCGTGTGTGTGTTGTTGCGTGTGTGTGCGCGTGCATGTGTGTTGCTGCGCGCGCGCGTGTGCACGTGCGTGTGTGTTGCTGCATGTGTATGTGCTGCCGCGTGTGTGCTCCTACCCTCGCAGTGATGCTGCGTGTGTGCGCTACTGCCCCGCACACACACATACCACATGAGGGGCAAAAAAGTCTTTTCAAGTGTCATTTAGGCTCAAAATGAACGAAAATGTCATATAGGTAATAAAATTTTAAACTTGGATCAAATAAGAAAAACTTTTCCAGCGTCAAATAAGGAAGCAGATTTTAAGATAGTGTCAAATAAGGAATTTTCTCTTGCTTTTCACTCAAGCTCAGCAAAGAAGTACTCTACGTACTAGGGTACTACAGTACTCCGGTGGATGCTCGTGACGCATCTGCCCAATAATCAATTCTCTCCCCAAGCACCACGCTAAATTTGATCGGACAAGAAAAGCAGCACGCCAAAAGCGCCTCTTTAAATTGCAGGTTTTTCACCAACCGCCAGCCTCACTGAACTGACAGCCAAACCGCGGTGGGGGTGTGGGTGGGGGTGGGGGTGGGGTGGTTGGAAAACTGGAAAGTATGATTAGAGACTGAAGCTTCGTGCTCAGTCGTTGATCGACCGTGAACAATAGCAAACCGGGCGCTCTGCCAAATTTTCTACTCAAAATCAAATCCACGATCGATACACAGCGGAGCAGGTTGGTGGTGGTAGGAATCTGATCGTGATCGATCATCGTCATATGCATGTCGCATGGACTAGCACGATTGGAGGGGCGGGGTCGACACGCCAGACAAAGAATAATTAAAGGAGGAGAAAAAACCACTCCTACCACACCACAAAGCTAGTAGTGATCGATGGTGCTTCTTTACAAGGCGCTGGTTGGTGGATCCATGGTTCACCAACCCCGCCAGAGGCTAGTGGATATATACAGGCACGTCGAGGCTGTGGGTGGACGTACACTCGATCGAACCAACTCATTCCTTCCTACCACCCCCGGCACCACCAGCCCAAGCAGAGCCATGGCGCCCAGCGGAGACAACACCGTGGCCAACGTCCACAGCGGCATCGACAGCACCAACAAGACGCTGCTCAAGAGCGACGCCCTCTACACCTACATCCTCGACACCACCGTGTTCCCCCGCGAGCACGAGTGCATGCGCGACCTGCGCCTCATCACGGACAAGCACCCATGGTACGTCCGCCATCTTCTTCTTCACGATCCATGTCGATCGATCGTAGTTACTACTCGTTATTGTGGTTGCTGATCGATCTGGCTCTCGTTCATTGGATTCAGGGGCTACATGCAGTCGTCCTCGGACGAGGCGCAGCTGCTGGGGATGCTGATCAAGATGGCGGGCGCCAAGAAGACGATCGAGGTGGGCGTGTTCACGGGCTACTCGCTGCTGGCCACCGCGCTGGCGCTCCCGGAGGACGGCAAGGTGGTGGCCATCGACACCGACCGCGAGTGCTACGAGGTGGGCCGCCCCTTCATCGAGAAGGCCGGCATGGCGCACAAGGTGGACTTCCGCGAGGGCACCGGCCTGGAGCGCCTGGACGAGCTCCTCGTCGAGGACGACGGCGCGGCGAGCTACGACTTCGCGTTCGTGGACGCGGACAAGCCCAACTACGTGCGCTACCACGAGCAGCTGCTGAAGCTGGTCCGCGTCGGCGGCACCATCATCTACGACAACACGCTGTGGGGCGGCACGGTGGCCCTGCCGGCGGGCACGCCCATGTCCGACCTCGACACCCGCTTCTCCGCCGCCCTCAGGGACCTCAACGCCAAGCTCGCCGCCGACCCGCGCATCGAGGTCTGCCAGCTCGCCATCGCCGACGGCGTCACCATCTGCCGCCGCATCGTCTAGACGGGCGTCCGGCCCGGCCCGGCGTGATCGTGATCCGCCGTGCGCCTGCCGGCCTGCGTGCGTGCGTGGAGTCCATTTCCTTACCAGCCGCTTATCTTAATCAATTGTATTATTTTTTTTCCCTGCCAGCGCTGGCGCCGTGAAGCATCTGATGGTTTGAAAGTTTCAATAATATTTTTGGCTTTTCAACTTTGAGAGGAGAGGGAGGAGTGGCTGTACTTATGTACTGTAACTATACTATATATGGTGTTCCGATGTCCGATGACGAGGTCGTGCATGTGGATGCCGTTGTCACCCGCCTAATTGTTAAGTTTATCTCAACTGAGGACGGGGCGTTGAGGCAGCCGAGGTTGCTGCCAGCCCACCCGAGTTTAAGTCCCGGTTTGGACGCGTGGTGCTCGCGGAGTTTTTTCTATAAATAAATGTCAACGAGGGTTATCTTTTGGGTTGGTCTCATTATTTTTTAAGTTTATCTCAACTGGATTGTTTAATGTGAGATGGTGAGACACGCCGGATGTGCTGTAACGCACAGCGACGGGGGTGTTGATTTAAACAAACATGCAGCGACGGGGACACCGAGTTGTCTGATCGATGTTGTACACTGTTAAACTCCACGTCTTCCCGTCACCATCCTAGCTGCTCCCTCCATTCATGACCCAAAACTCTTTACTAACTTTAAAATTAGGTCATCTATTTTAGAACGGAGGGATTATATTCGTTAGTATTATTTGTTAGAAATATTAGCACATTTTTAACTAATCTATTTTTTTACAGGGAATTTAGAAATCTTTACTATGCAGAAGCGTTCGCTGAACAATCAGCCGAGAGGCTACTTATCAGGAAGTTGGGAGTCTTGGTAAGCCAACTTTCAGTCACAGCTCAGGCTGTAAGTGGGACGGGTTGTGGCCGTCCCGCATCCCGCAATCCAGAACGCAAGCGGCCGCGCGGGATATGTGGCTTGCATATGCGGTATACGCGGGTGGCCGCTACGCCGCGAGCCCGCAAGCAGGAAGTGTCCATACATAACGTCCAATATATATACAGAGCTGAATACATCGTGAAGGAATAGGCGCACAAACTCTCGTGCTGAATAATAAAATTATGAACTGTACGAGCTGATTAGTTGAGGTCATCCTATGATAATCGACAACACAGTGCTCATAGTAATCAATAGAGGCATTTCCAACGCTGACAAGCTGTTCGTACTCATTCGGTCATCTAAGAGCAACTTCAATGGGGCGACCCATTTCGTCCGTCGTCGTCCGTTTGGGTCGGCGCGGACAGAAAAGGCGGTCCAACGCGCCAACCCAAACGGATGCACGTCCGCTTTTCGTCCGCCCCCGATCCATTCCCGACCCATTTTTAAGCGAGTGGAAGGAGACTGCGCTCCGGGTCGCCGCCGCTGCGCCGGAACCCGCGAATAGTATCTTCTACCCTTTTTTCCTGCACATCGTCTACTCGGGGCTGGTGCCCCCATTCTCCCGCTTCTTCTACGCTGTTCTTCATCATTATGGCCTCCACGCGCTCCATATTCACCCCCAACCCCATCCTCCTCCTGTCCATCTTTGCCTTCTACTGCGAGGCGTTCGTGGGGGTGATGCCTTCCGTCGCCATGCTCCACCACTTCTTCTTCCTCCGCATGGGTGGCGACCATCCTGCTGGGTGCGCCGGCTTCGTTGCAGCCCGGGGCGGTAATGTGATCTCCCGCGCCGGGAAGAAGGTGGAAGACACCCTGAAGAGGTGGGTCCTGATGGACGCCAAGTGCTCGCAGGACTTGCTGGAGCTGCCGACTGAGTTCCCCTCCCCCGAGAAGGTGTGGCTCTCTGAGAAGATCACCAACCCTTCCCTGAGGTCGTTGATGAAAAAGATGGGGGAGGACCTGAAGAGCGAGAAGCTGACGGGGGCCATGCTCGTCAAGAAGTTCTTGATGCAGTGCCTTGCGCCGCTCCAAGATCGCTCCCGTCCCTTGTGAAAGCTTGGGGGCGCCGATGACAAGATCCGCCTGCGCCAGGACGCCCTTCCCGAGGAGGAGCTGAGCAAGGTGTTGCTTTACTTGACTGGGAAAGACCCGAGCGGTCCTCCGGAGGATTGGCTCCCGCTGTACTGTCGAGTCGACGGGGAGGAGGTCGTTGCTGCCATGCCGGTCTTCGAAGAGTTCGGGCTCATGCGGGCTGGGCCTCCCCCGCCGCCTACTTCCTTGGTGGACCTATCCTCCAGCGATCAATCCTCAGAAGCCACTGAGGACGAGGGCGAGGGGGAATCCTCTGTCCCGGGGCAGAGGGAGCTCCCCCGCGACCTCCCCGACAATGATGACGATGATGCGCCTCCGGTGGTGGAGCTGGCTCGCCCCTCTGGAGTCACCACGAGATCCGGGCTGGCCTCCTTGAAGCAGCCTAAGCGGTCGGGCGCGAAGAAGGGCAGGACTATGTTGATCCCTCCGGGCAACGCTCCGCCTTCCCTAGCAGCGTCCCGAGTGGTGCCAACCGTGAGTTCTCCCGCTCCAAGGGTGCGGCTCCGACTGCCCCAGCTCGATCCCCGTTGCTGAGCCTGAAGAGGAACTACGTCTACTCCGACCAGTGAGTTTCTTCCCTTGGTCATGTCATTGATTCCTGACGCAATCCTTAGTGCCTTCATCTTTCATTAGGCAGCAACCATCGAAGAAGCAGAAGGAGGGCGCGAGAGTTGCCGTGGTCGAGCGCGTGGAGGTGGTCGCCGCAGCCCTGGAGAAGGAGAGCACTGCGGCCACTGCAGCTCCGGCGGTGATGTCGTCTCCCCAGGGCGCGAAAGCTCGTCCTCAGGAGGAGCCGG
The DNA here is from genome assembly GCF_018294505.1 of Triticum aestivum. NCBI lineage: Eukaryota > Viridiplantae > Streptophyta > Magnoliopsida > Poales > Poaceae > Triticum > Triticum aestivum. Next base: position 181,172,920 of record NC_057813.1, on the reverse strand, counting down.
TGCCTTCAGCGGCCCTGACCCCGCCAGTGCCCATCCTTGCTGTGGCTGCCGAGGCTGCCCAACCTCCGGAGCCCCCGGTCCTTACTGCTGCAGTGGCTCCTCCTGTCCCGGCGCCGAGGACGTCTTCTCTTCTGCCCGTCGTGCAGCTGGGCCATGGCGCCCCTGCCGCCTCCGGAGCCCTGGAGGAGGCAAGGGCGGCGCTGGACCTCCTCCAGGGTGAACTTCAGGGCCCAGACCGACGCGCGTCATTGGGACGTCTGGGGCTGATTTCTGGGTGGCTCCAGGCCGATGCGTCTGTCCGAGCGGCCTGAGGCTCTGCGGAGGAAGCCCAGAAGGTGCTTGGGGTGGCTGCCACCGAGCACGACCTGGCGCAGAAGGAGGGCACAGAAGCCGAGGATCGGTGCCGCGCGATGGAGGCTGAACTGAAGGTTCTTCAGGATCAACATGCCTCCCACGCCAGCCAGCTCCAGGAACGTGAGGAGAAACTGAAGGCCCAGGAGGCTGCCGTTGCCGATCGAGATGCCGAGCTGAAGAAGGCAGCCCTGGAGCAGGCTGTAGAGCGCGACCGCCTGACGAATCTGAAGGAGGAGGCGGTGACGGCCCAGGCGTCCCTTGCCGAGGCCAAGAAAGTGGCCACCATGGAGCGCAACACCCTTTCTTCCCTCGAGGTGAGGTTCCACAAGCTCAGCGGTCGCTCTTCGGGGACGATTCCTTGAAGAAGAAGGCAGCGACAGCCTTGAGGGAGAGCCCTACCGCTCTGCTCCCTGAGGTCGTGGCAGTGCTCAAGGATGCTGTCGACGGGTTTGGCTCTTTGATGGAAGGTGAGGCTCGCTCGCTTTCTTCTTCAGCCCTTACATGCATCTTCAACCATCTCTATCTCCGGGACGCCAACTTTGACTTCTCCTCCTTCCTCGGCCCCGTGGATTCTGACTCCGAGGATGCTGCTGCTGCCGCCGTGAAGAGTTTCGTGGACGCCCTGCTGAGCAAGTTCCTCATCATAGGTCCTCCAACCGGGGCTGAGGGGACGGGCGACGCGCCTGGCGACGGGGGTCCGCTAGCGGGTGACGGCGGCACCCAGGTCTGAAGAGGTGGCCTGGTGACATTGCTCCTTCCTGTTTGTCTTGTATCATGCCTCTTGAAGGCGTTTAAAACTGTTTGCTTGGAACAATATGCTTTGTAATAATTAGATTAGGGTCCTTCGATTTTTTCCATTTGCTTTATTGTTCTGCGTTGGCAGAGCCCGACCCTGCGCATACCTCAGCCGCTGTTGGGTAGTCCAGATCGCCAGGACGAGCCCAGGGGGTGAGGGGCTACGTGACCAGCTAGGCTCCTGAGATGCGATACTCAGGAGCCCTCCTTGACATGCGAACAGCTTAGGAGAAAGTGCGAAGGCAAGCCTTGATGTTCTGCGTAGGCAGGGCCCGGCCCCGCGCATACCTCAGCCACCATTGGGTCGTCCGAATCGCCAGGACGAGCCCAGGGAGTGAGGGGCTACATGACCAGTTAGGCTCCTGAGACACAATGCTCAGGAGTCCCCCTTGATGTACGAACGGCTTGAAAAGGGCGAAAGTCAGGCTTTGGCATTCTGTGTCGGCAGGGCCTAGCCCCGTGCATGCCTCAGTCGCCGTTGGGTCGTCCAGATCACCAGGACGAGACCAAGGGGTGAGGGGCTACGTGGCCAGTTAGGCTCCTGAGATGTGATGCTCAGGAGTCCCCCTTGACGTATGCCCGACCATCATACCTTTTCCTCACCGACCTCTCGCTTGGGAGGGGCGTGCGAAGACCAGGCCCGTGGGGCCTGGCGAGGTGGGGTACGCCAAGCGTGACCTGAGCGTAGCCCCCGTGACCAGCCCCCTCGTGCCACCCCCAGTTGTTTATCACCAGCGGGGAGCATAGCGCTTCCGCTCTTGCACGGTCATAGCCGCTCCTTGGTAGTGTCGACGGCCAACGGAGCATGGTGCTTCCACTGGTGCGTGGGAGGGGGCTCCCTCTGAGAAGAGACCCTGGGGCGTGTACAGCCCCGCCCTAACATGTGGCTTGCACGGCAGGGCTGGAGGAGGTGTATATGGGCACCCGTGAGCCCGCGCACGAGGCCCTACCGCAAGGTGGGTTGCGCCTGAGCTTGATTGGGAACACTTGTGTTAGTCCTGCAAGATGGTTAGGCAGCCTGTGCCGAATGAGTCTTCTGAGGCTATTGCATGAGAAGGCCAAACACCAACGACCCCAGGAGGTGACGTGAATGGGGCCGGCCCGCTAGACAGAGCTCAGCTCTTGGGTTTGTGGACGCTGCAGGGACAGACTCGAGCATAAACGCCGTGCCCAGTCTTCTCATGCAAAGATCCTGAGGAAAAACAACCGGCGCGTGGTTCCCGTGGCCACGGGGGCAGCAGGTGGCTCACCCTCACTTATCCGCTCGCAATTAGCTCATGCGAGAACAAGGCACCAAGGGCCATGGGAGGTGACATACACGGGAGATGCCCCGCGAGCCAGAGCTCAGCCTCCTGGGTTTAGCGACGCTGCAGGGATGGACCCGAGCACAGATGCCATGCCAGTCCTTAATCATGAGGCGGTCGCGGGAGGGCTTGCAAGGGCGCGAGACGTTCTTGGAGACGAAGCGCCAGTCAGGCAATTGATAATTTAAGGGTAGTTTGTGAAGGAAGGTAAACTAGCTCTGATAGATGCAAAAAGGGATACATGCCGCAGGGACGGACCCATACGGCCTGGGGATGATGCAGCCCGAGGGGCGCTCCCAAACTGAACGAACTAGAGAGATGTCACCTGGCACCGTTGCTGAAGATGTGTCAGGGTAGCAGAAGACGCGCGTTGCCGGAGTCGTTCCTCATGAGTCGCCCCGGTGCCGAGACTCAGGAGGCCCAGAGGGCCCGTGAGGCTCCCGGAGGTGCTCCTCCATCTCCACCAGGATTGCCTGATGCCTGGCCTCGCGAGCCGCCAGGGCACCCCTCATGCAGCGCTGGAACTCCACAGCCGCGCCAGGCAGGCCAAAAGGCATGCATACGTAGCTGTGGGGTGGTCCCTCACATCGGCCGACACGAGACGGCTAGAAGAGCTACCGAGATGCGGCCCTGTTGAGCCCTGGAATGTCGATGCAGACGCGGAACTCCTTACCCTCGCCAGGGCAGTGAGCCGCGCCACGCGGCAGGCGACGATCGCCTTGCAGAACCCTTGCCTCTTGAATCTCCTCGATTGCCTTGCTGATGAACACCCAAACGCGTGGCGTCTCCCGCCGGATGCCTTCTCCTGGGAAGCGTGCTCTGAAGAGCGCCTCCACATGGTGCCCGAGCGCCTCCCTCGTGACCCTGGCTAGGTCGGAGGCCCTCCCGAGGAGAGCCCCCGAGCCCAACATGAGAGGGGCATCGGGCGCGCCTTCCTATTCGATGGGTGAAGGCGCCGCGTCCTGGGATGCGAGGCGCAACACGGCGTCCTTAGGCGATGCTTCTTCACGGGATCCCTAACCCAGCTGCAGCTTCTTCGTCTTGGGGCGACCTCAGGAGGGAGGGCACCGCCCTCATCTTCAGGGTTCTCAACTGCTGCAGCCTGGAAGGCGCGCTCGAGGGAGCACACCGCATCCTTCTCTTTGTTAGGAAACACAGTAATTTCAAAAAATTTCCTACGATCATGCAAGATCTATCTATGGTATGCATAGCAACGAGAGGGGAGAGTGTGTCCACGTACCCTCGTAGACCGAAAGCAGAAGCGTTGCAATAACGCGGTAGATGTAGTTGAACGTCTTCGCGATCCAACCGATCCAAGTACCGAACGTACGGCACCTCCACGTTCAACACACGTTCAGCTTGATGACGTCCCTCGTACTCTTGATCCAGTTGAGGCCGAGCGATAGTTTCGTCAGAACGACCGCGTGGTGATAGAGATGATGAAGTTACAGGCACAGGGCTTCGCCTAAGCACTACGACGATATGACCGAGGTGTGTAACTTTGGAGTGGGGCACCGCACACGGCTAAAAGATCAACTTGTGTGTCTATGGGGTGCCCCCTAGCCTCGTATGTAAAGGAGGGAGGATGAGGATTCCAGCCTAGGAGGGGCGCGCCTATAGGGGGAGTCCAACTAGGATTCCCAATCCTAGTTGGAGTCCCCTTCCTTTTCTAGGAGGGGAGAGAGGGAAGGAGTAGGAGAGGGAGAAGGAAAGAGAGGGGGGCGCTGCCCCCTCCCTAGTCCAATTCGTACTTGCCATGGGGGGCACCCCTTGAGGCCCTTCTCTCCTTTCCCGTATGGCCCATTAAGGCCCACTACTCCCCCCCGGCGAATTCTCGTAACTCTCCGGTACTCCGAGAAATACCCGAATCACTCGGAACCTTTCCAATGTCTGAATATAGACTTCCAATATATCATTATTTATGTCTCGACCATTTCGAGACTCCTCGTCACGTCCTTGATCTCAGCCGGGACTCTGAACAAACTTTGGTCATCAAATCACATAACTCATAATACAAATCGTCATCGAACGTTAAGCGTGCGGACCCTATGGGTTCGAGAACTATGTAGACATGACCGAGACACATCTCCGGTCATTAACCAATAGCGGAACCTGGATGCTCATATTGGTTCCTACATATTCTTCGAAGATCTTTATCAGTCAAACCGCATAACAACATACGTTGTTCCCTTTGTCATCGGTATGTTACTTGCCCGAGATTCGATCATTGGTATGATCATACCTAGTTCAATCTCATTACCGACATGTCTCTTTACTTGTTCCGTAATACTTCATCCCGCAACTAACTCATTAGTCACAATGCTTGCAAGGCTTATAGTGATGAGTATTACCGAGAGGGCCCAGAGATACCTCTCCGAAACACGGAGTGACAAATCCTAATCTCGATCTATGCCAACCCAACAAAGACCTTCAGAGACACGTGTAGAGCACTTTTATAATCACCCATTTACATTGTGACGTTTGGTAGCACACAAAGTGTTCCTCCGGTATTCGGGAGTTGCATAATCTCATAGTCCGAGGAACGTGTATAAGTCATGAAGAAAGAAGTAGCAATGAAACTCTAACGATCATAATGCTAAGCTAACGGATGGGTCTTGTCCATCACATCATTCTCCTAATGATGTGACCCCGTTCATCAAATGACAACACATGTCTATGGTTAGGAAACATAACCATCTTTGATTAACGAGCTAATCAAGTAGAGCCATACTAGGGACACTATGTTTTGTCTATGTATTCACACATGTACTAAGTTTCTTGGTAATACAATTCTAGCATGAATAATAAACATTTATAATGATATAAGGAAATAAATAATAACTTTATTATTGCCTCTAGGGCATATTTCCTTCAGTCTCCCACTCGCACTAGAGTCAATAATCCAGTTCACATTGCCATGTGATTTAACATCAATAGTTCACATCTGTATGTGATTAACACCCATAGTCCACATCGCCATGTGACCAACACCCAAAGGGTTTACTAGAGTTAATAATCTAGTTCACATTGATATGTGACCAACACCCAAAGAGTACTAAGGTGTGATCATGTTTTGCTCGTGAGAGAAGTTTAGTCAACGGGTGTATCACATTCAGAGCCGTATGTATTTTGCAAATATTCTATGTCTGCAATGCTCTGCATGGAGCTACTCTAGCTAATTGCTCCCACTTTCAATATGTATCTAGATTGAGACTTAGAGTCATCTAGATCGGTGTAAAAGCTTGCATCAACGCAACTCTTTACGATGAACTCTTTATCACCCCCATAAATGAGAAACATTTCCTTAGTCCTCACTAAGGATAATTTTGACCGCTGTCCAGTGATCTACTCTTAGATCACTATTGTACCCCCTTGCCAAATTCATGGCAAGGTACACAATAGGTCTGGTTTATAACATAGCATACTTTATAGAACCTATGACTGAGGCATAGGGAATGCCTTTCATTCTCTTTCCATCTTCTGCCGTGGTCGGGCTTTGACTCTTACTCAACTTTACACCTTGTAATACAGACAAGAACTCCTTCTTTGACTGATCCATTTTGAACTCTTTCAAAAAAATTGTCAAGGTATATACTCATTGAAAAATCTTATCAAGCGTCTTGATCTATCTCTATAGATCTTGATGCCCAATATATATAAGCAGCTTCACAGAGGTTTTTCTTTGAAAATCTCCTTTCAAACTCTCCTTTATGCTTTCTAGAAAATTCTACATTATTTTCGATCAACAATATGTCAATCATATATACTTATTAGAAAGGCTGTAGTGCCGCCACTCACTTTCTTGTAAATACAGGCTTCATCACAAGTCTGTATAAACTATATGCTTTGATAAACTCATCAAAGCGTATATTCCAACTCTGAGATGCTTGCACCAGTCCATAGATGGATCGCTGGAGCTTGCACACCTTGTTAGTACCTTTAGGATCGACAAAACCTTCTGGTTGCATCATATACAACTCTTCTTTAAGAAATATCCATTTAAGGAATGCAGTTTTGACATCCATTTGCCAGATTTCATCAAATATGGCAACTGCTAACATGATTCAGACGGATTTAAGCATCGCTACAGTTGAGAAAATCTCATTATAGTCAACACCTTGAACTTGTCAAAAACCTTTTGCGACAAGTCAAGCTTTGTAGATAGTAACACTACTATCAGCGTCCGTCTTCCTCTTTGAATATCCATTTATTTTCTATGGCTTGCCGATCATCGGGCAAGTCCACCAAAGTCCATACTTTGTTCTATACATGGATCCCATCTCAGATTTCATGGCCTCAAGCCATTTGGCGGAATCTGGGCTCATCATTGCTTCCTCATAGTTTGTAGGTTCACCATGGTCTAGTAACATGACTTCCAGAATAGGATTACCATACCACTCTGGTGCGGATCTCACTATGGAAGACCTACGAGGTTTGGTAGTAACTTGATCTGAAGTTTCATGATCATCATCATTAGCTTCCTCACTAATTGGTGTAGGAATCACTGGAACTGATTTCTGTGATGAACTACTTTCCAATAAGGAAGAAGGTACAATTACCTCATCAAGTTCTACTTTCCTCCCACTCACTTCTTTTGAGAGAAACTCCTTCTCTAGAAAGGATCCATTCTTAGCAACTAAGATTTTGCCTTCAGATTTGTGATAGAAGGTGTACCCAACAGTTTCCTTTGGGTATCCTATGAAGACACACTTCTCCAATTTGGGTTCAAGCTTATCAGGTTGAAACCTTTTCACATAAGCATCGCAGCCCCAAACTTTAAGAAACGACAACTTTAGTTTCTTGCCAAACCACAGTTCATAAGGTGTCGTCTCAACGGATTTGATGGTGCCCTATTTAAAGTGAATGCAGCCGTCTCTAATGCATAACCCCAAAATGATAGTGGTAAATCGGTAAGAGACATCATAGATCGCACCATATCCAATAAAGTGCGGTTACGACGTTCGGACACACCATTACGCTGTGGTGTTCCAGGTGGCGTGAGTTGTGAAACTATTCCACATTGTTTTAAATGAAGGCCAAACTCGTAACTTCAAATATTCTCCTCCATGATCAGATCGTAGAAACTTTTATTTTCTTGTTACGATGATTCTCCACTTCACTCTGAAATTCTTTGAACTTTTCAAATGTTTCAGACTTGTGTTTCATTAAGTAGATATACCCATATCTGCTTAAATCATCTGTGAAGGTCAGAAAATAACGATACCCGCCACGAGCATCAACACTCATTGGACTGCATACATCGGTATGTATTATTTCCAATAAGTCACTATCTCATTCCATTGTTCTGGAGAACGGAGTTTTAGTCATCTTACCCATAAGGCACAGTTCGCAAGTATCAAATGATTCATAATCAAGTGATTCCAAAAGTCCATCTGCATGGAGTTTCTTCATGCGCTTTACACGGATATGACCCAAATGACAGTGCCACAAAGAAGTTGCACTATCATTATCAACTTTGCATCTTTTGGCATCAATATTATGTGTATCATTATGATTGAGATTTAGTAAACCATCAACATTGGGTGTATGACCATAGAAGGTTTTATTCATGTAAACAGAATAACAATTATCTCTGTCTTAAATGAATAACCATATTGCAATAAACATGATCTAATCATATTTATGCTTAACACAAACACCAAATAGCATTTATTTAGGTTCAACACTAATCCCGAAAGTATAGGGGTGTGCGATGATGATCATATCAATCTTGGAACTACTTCCAACACACATCGTGACTTCACCCTCAACTAGTCTCTGCAACTCCTGTTTCAAGTTACTAATATTAGCAACCGAACAAGTACCAAATACCCAGGGGCTACTATAAACACTAGTAAGGTACACATCAATAACCTTATATCAAATATACCTATGTTCACTTTGCCATCCTTCTTATCCGCCAAATATTTGGGGAATTTCCGCTTCCAGTGACCATTTCCTTTGCAGTAGAAGCACTCAGTTTTAGGCTTTGGTCCAGCTTTGGGCTTCTTCACGGGAGTGACAACTTGCTTGCCATTCTACTTGAAGTTCCCTATCTTTCCCTTTGCCCTTTTCTTGAAACTAGTGGTCTTGTCAATCATCAACACTTGATGCTCTTTCTTGATTTCTATCTTTGTTGATTTTAGCATCACGAAGAGCTCGGGAATCATTTTCGTCATCCCTTGCATACTATAGTTCATCACGAAGTTCCAGTAACTTGTTGATGGTGACTAGAGAACTCTGTCAATCACTATCTTATCTGGAAGATTAACTCCCACTTGATTCAAGCAATTGTAGTACCCAGACCATCTGAGCACATGCTCACTGCTTGAGCTATTCTCCTCCATCTTTTAGCTATAGAACTTGTTGGAGACTTCATATCTCTCAACTCGGGTATTTGCTTGAAATATTAACTTCAACTCCTTGAACATCTCATATGGTCCATGACGTTTAAAACGTCTTTGAAGTACCGATTCTAAGACGTAAAGCATGGTGCACTAAACTATCAAGTAGTCATCATATTAAGCTAGCCAAACATTCATAACGTCTGCATCTGCTCCTGCAATAGTTTTGTCACCTAACAGTGCATCAATGACATAATTCTTTTGTGTAGCAATGAGGATAAACCTCAGATTACAGACCCAGTCCGCATCATTGCTACTATAATCTTTCAACATAGTATTCTCTAGGAACATATAAAAAACATAGGGAGGCTATGACGCGAGCTATTAATCTACAACATAATTTGCAAAATACTATCACGACTAAGTTCATGATAAATTAAAGTTCAATTAATCATATTACTTAAGAACTCCCACTTAGATAGACATCCCACTAGTCATCTAAATGATCATGTGATCCAAATCTACTAAACCATGTCCGATCATCACGTGAGATGGAGTAGTTTTCAACGTTGAACATCACTATGTTGATCATATCTACTATATGATTCACGCTCGACCTTTTGGTCTCCAGTGTCCCGAGGCCATATCTGCATATGCTAGGCTCGTCAAGTTTAACCCGAGTATTCCACGTGTGCAAAACTCGCTTGCACCCGTTGTAGGTGAACGTAGAGCCTATTGATACGTCTCCAACGTATCTATAATTTATGAAGCATTCATGCTATTTTATTATCTGTTTTGAATGATTTTGGGCTTTATTATACACTTTTATATTACTTTTGGGACTAACCTATTAACTGGAGGCCCAGCCCATATTGCTGTTTTATTGCCTGTTTCAGTATTTCGAAGAAAAGGAATATCAAACGGAGTCCAAACGGAACGAAACCTTCGGCAGCGTGATTTTTTGCAAGAATATCATCAAGGAGACTTGGAGTTCACGTCAGAAGAGCCTCGAGGAGGCCAGGAGATAGGAGGACGCCCCCCTACTGGGCGCGCCCCCTGTCTCGTGGGCCCCTCGAGCACCTCCCGACCGACTTCTTTCACCTATATAAGCCTACGTACCCTAAAAACATCAGCAATCAAGATAGATCGGGAGTTTCACCGCCGCAAGCCTCTGTAGCCACCACAAAACTCTCGGGAGCCCTTCCCGACACCCTACCGGAGGGGGGATCCTTCACCGGTGGCCATATTCATCATCCCGGCGCTATCCATGACGAGGAGGGAGTAGTTCACCCTCGAGGCTGAGGGTATGTACCGGTAGCTATGTGTTTGATCTCTCTCTCTCTCTCTCTCTCTCTCTCTCTCTCTCTCGTGTTCCCTGTATGGCACAATCTTGATGTATCCCGAGCTTTGCTATTGTAGTTGGATCTTATGATGTTTCTCCCCCTCTACTCTCTTGTGATGAATTGAGTTTTCCCTTTGAAGTTATCTTATCGGATTGAGTCTTTTATGAGAACACTTGATGTATGTCTTGCCGTGTTTATCTATGGTGACAATGTGATATCACATGCCACTTGAAGTATGTTTTGGTGACCAACTTGCGGTTTCCGCCCATGAACCTATGCATAGGGGTTGGCACACGTTTTCTTGACTCTTCGGTAGAGACTTTGGGGCACTCTTTGAAGTACTTTGTGTTGGTTGGATGAATCTGAGATCGTGTGATGCATATCGTATAATCATGCCCACGGATACTTGAGGTGACAATGGAGTATCTAGGTGACATTAGGGTTTGGTTGATTTGTGTCTTAAGGTGTTATTCTAGTATGAACTCTATGATGGATTGACCGGAAAGAATAACTTTATGTTATTTTACTACGAACTCTTGAATAGATAGAGCAGAAAGGATAACTTTGAGGTGGTTTCGTACCCTACCATAATCTCTTCATTTGTTCTCCGCTATTAGTGTCTTTGGAGTGACTCTTTGTTGCATGTTGAGGGATTGTTATATGATCTATCTATGTTATTAGTGTTGAGAGAACTTGCACTAGTGAAAGTATGAACCCTAGGCCTTGTTTCCTATCATTGCAATACCGTTTACGCTCACTTTTATCGCTTTCTACCTTGCTGTTTTTATAATTTCAGATTATAAATACCTTTATCTACCATCTATTTTGCACTTGTATCACCATCTCTTCGCCGAACTACTGCACCTATACAAATTACCATTGTATTGGGTGTGTTGGGGACACAAGAGACTGTTTGTTATTTGGTTGCAGGGTTTTTTGAGAGAGATCATCTTCATCCTACGCCTCCTACGGATTGATAAACCTTAGTTCATCCACTTGAGGGAAATTTACTACTATCCTACAAACCTGTGCACTTGCAGGCCCAACAACGTCTACAAGAAGAAGGTTGTGTAGTAGACATCAAGCTCTTTTATGGCGCCGTTGCCGGGGAGGTGAGTGCTTGAAGGTATATCTTTAGATCTTGCAATCGAATCTTTTTGTTTCTTGTTTTATCACTAGTTTAGTTTATAAAAGAAAACTACAAAAAAAGGAATTAAGTTTGTCTCATACGCTTCATCTTTTTAATATCTTTCGTGAGAATGATGTTAAGGAAAATTGTGCTCAAGTGCTAGAAGAAGAAGTCTATAAAATGTTTTGCACTAAATCTTTGAATGATGAGCATGATTGCAATGTTGTTAGTATGAATTCCTTGAATATCCATGATGCTAATGATATGCAAAGCCACAAGCTTGGGGATGCTATGTTTGATGAATATGATATTTTTTGTCCCCCAAGTTTGGATGAGAATATTTATTATGATGAAAGCATGCCTCCTATTTATGATGATTGTATTGATGAAAGTGGGTTTGGAAGAGCGTCAACTTTAGGTAGTATTTATCCCACTATTTTGGAGGATATTGAATCTTATTGTGATGAATATGAAAGTGGATTTGGAAGAGTGTCAACTTTATTTAGTGATGATTCCACTATTTTGGAAGAGGTTCCTATTGATTATGAGAACAAAGTTGCTATCTATGATGATTATTGTGACGACTTGTATGCTATTAAGAATAATTATAACCATGAAACTTGTCATCATGATTTTAGATTTCAATTGGATTATGCCTCACATGATAATTATTTTGTTGAGTTTGCTCCCACTACTATTCATGAGAATAAATTTGCTTATGTGGAGAGTAGTAAAATTTCTATGCTTGTAGATCATGAAAAGAATGTTTTGGGTGCTGGTTATATTGTTGAATTCATTCATGATGCTACTTAAAACTATTATGAGGGAGGAGCATATGCTTGTAGGAATTGCAATAATGTCAAGTTTCCTCTCTATGTGTTGAAATTTTTGAAGCTATGCTTGTTTTACCTTCCTATGCTAGTTGATTATTGTTCCCATAAGTTGTTTTCTCACAAAATCCCTATGCATAGTAAGTGGGTTAGGCTTAAATGTGCTAGTCATATGCTTCATGATGCTCCCGTTATGTTTCAATTCTTATCTTTTATGTGAGCATCATTGCCATCATCATGCCTAGCTAAAAAGGCATTAAAGAAAAGCGCTTGTTGGGAGACAACCCAATATTTACCCTTACTGTTTTTGTGTGTCCACATGATTATGCTACTTTAGTAATAATGTTTGATGGCTTTTGTTTCAATAAAGTGCCAAGTAGAACCTTTGGGAAGACTTGGGTGAAGTTTATATGATCTTGCTGTAAAAAACAGAAACTTTTGCGCTCACGAGATTAGCTGCCATTTTTTTACTGGAGAGTGATTTTAGGTTGAATATTTTTGCAGGTGATTAATAGACAAATTCCTCAGGTCCAGAAATTTATTTCAGAATATTTAGAGTTAGATAAGTATACGTTTGATACAGATTATTACAGACTGTTCTGTTTTTGACAGATTCTGTTTTCATTGTGTTGTTTGCTTATTTTGATGAATCTATGGCTAGTATGTAAGGTTATGAACCATAGAGAAGTTGGAATACTGTAGTTTTAACACCAATATGAATTAATAATGAGTTCATTACAGTACCTTATGTGGTGATTTTATTTTCTTATACTAACGGAGCTTACGAGTTTTGTGTTGAGTTTTGTGTGGTTGAAGTTTTCAAGTTTTGGGTAAAAGATTCGACGGACTATGGAATAAGGAGTGGAAAGAGACTAAGCTTGAGGATGCCCAAGGCACCCCAAGGTAATATCCAAGGACAACCAAGAGCCTAAGCTTGGGGATGCCCCGGAAGGCATCCCCTCTTTCATCTTCGTTCATCGGTAACTTTACTTGGAGCTATATTTTTATTCGCCACATGATATGTGTTTTGCTTGGAGCGTCATTTTATTTTGTTAGTTTTTGCTTGATGTTATTTAGAATAATGTTTTGCATATTTAGTTTCAATAAAAATGTCAAGGATAGCCTTTACCATGCTTATTTTGCTAGTATACATGTTGCTGTTTGAAAACAGAAAGTTTACCGCTGTTGCAAAAATTCCCTAGAAAAGTCAGAGAGTGATATAATGTTGAATATTTTTGAATATTGAGCTCTTATAAATTCATTACAGTGGGAATTTTATTTCATAATTTTTGGATTTAGGTAAGTATGAAGAATCTTGCATTCTTTACAGATTGTACTGTTTTGACAGATTGCTGTTATGTTTGCATTGTTTGCATATGTTTGCTTGTTTAATGATTCTATTTGAGGATAGGAGTATTAAATATGCAGATAAATTTAGTATTCAATGTTGAATAATAATGTTAGTAATATGTTACAGTAGAGAATGATAAGGTTTTGCTTTGGTTTATACTAACCTATCTCACGAGTTCTTGTTGAGTTTGTTGTGGCTGAAGCTTTTGACAAAAAGAGAAACCATGATATGAGAGGAATTAAGGAGACACAAAAGTTCAAGCCCGGGGATGCCCAAGGCACCCCAAGATAATATTTCAAGAAGTCTCAAGCATCTAAGCTTGGGTATGCCCCGGTAGGCATCCCACCTTTCTTCTTCAACAACTATCGGTTAGTATCGGTTGAGCCTATGTTTTTGCTTCTTCACATGAGTGTGCTATCCTTGCAATGTCATTTTATTTTATTTTACTTGATGTTTGAATACAATACCAAGATCTGAAATTCTTTAATGAGAGAGAGAGTCTTCACATAGTTGCATAATTATTTAGCTACTCATTGGTCTTCACTTATATCTTTTTGGAGTAGTTTTTCATTTACTCTTGTGCTTCACTTATATCCTTTGAGTAAATGGTTGAATGAGTTGATTGTCATAAATCTGAAATTATATATGTCTCATTTTCTTATCCCATGGGTAGAAATGACTTCACATCTAAGAAGTAGAGGTTGTAAATTTATTGACGATTAGCATGCATTGTATTGGTCATTTGAACAATTCATGAAAGAATATTGAAGGAAGAGAGATTTCACATATAGATATACTATCCTAGACATCTTTTATAATTGTGAGCACTCATTATGTATGACATGCTAAATAGTTGATGTTGGACAAGGAAGACAACGTAATGGGTTATGTTTTCTCGCATCTCAGTTAAAGTATATTGTCATGGATCATTCAAACATGTTGAGCTTGCCTTTCCCCCTCATGCTAGCCAAAATTCCTTGCACCAAGTAGAGATACTACTTGTGCTTCCAAATATCCTTAAACCCAGTTTTTGCCATGAGAGTCCACCATACTTACCTATGGATTGAGTAAGATCCTTCAAGTAAGTTGTCATCGGTGCAAGCAATAAAAATTGCTCTCTAAATATGTATGACTTATTAGTGTGGAGAAAATAAGCTTTGTACGATCTTGTTATGGAAGCAATAAAAGCGATGGACTGCATAATAAAGGTCCATATACAAGGGGCAATATAAAGTGACATTCTTTCGCATTAAGATTTTGTGTATCCAACCCTAAAAGTGCATGACAACCTCTGCTTCCCTCTGCGAAGGGCCTATCTTTTACTTTATGCAAGAGTCAAGGCGATCTTCACCTTTCCCTTTTTCATTTTATACTTTGGCAAGCACTTTGTGTTAGGGTGATCCTGATATATATATCCAATTGGATGTACGTTAGCATGAACTATTATTGTTGACATCACCCAAAGGTGAATACGTTTGGAGGCAACTTTATAAGCCCCTATCTTTCTCTATGTCTGATTAAAACTTCATAACCACAAGTATTGCGTGAGTGTTAGCAATTGTTGAAGACTATATGATAGTTGAGTATGTGAAGTTTGCTAAATCAAAGCTCTGACATAGACCCTTCCTGAAAATAGGATGAATTGCAATTGTTTGATGACTAAGAATGAAGTTTTCTAGTTTTCAAGAAAGTTTATGGTCTATGCTTTAACATGTGAATAGCTTGTTACTTGATTATGAAAAGTTTTATGAGATGAACTACAGTTATGACATATAATCATGCTAGAAAAGGTGATTGAAATTATCATTGATCAAACTTGTGCACCTGCTAGCATTCACACTTCATAAATTCTTTCTTTTATCATTTACCTACTCGAGGACGAGTAGGAATTAAGCTTGGGGATGCTGATACGTCTCCAACGTATCTATAATTTATGAAGCATTCATGCTATTTTATTATCTGTTTTGAATGATTTTGGGCTTTATTATACACTTTTATATTACTTTTGGGACTAACCTATTAACCGGAGGCCCAGCCCATATTGCTGTTTTATTGCCTGTTTCAGTATTTCGAAGAAAAGGAATATCAAACGGAGTCCAAACGGAACGAAACCTTCGGCAGCGTGATTTTTTGGAAGAATATCATCGAGGAGACTTGGAGTGCACGTCAGAAGAGCCTCGAGGAGGCCAGGAGATAGGAGGGCGCCCTCCCCCTACTAGGCGCGCCCCCCTGTCTCGTGGGCCCCTTGAGCACCTCCCGACCGACTTCTTTCGCCTATATAAGCCTATGTACCCTAAAAACATCAGAAATGAAGATAGATCGGGAGTTCCGCCGCCGCAAGCCTCTGTAGCCACCACAAACCTCTCGGGAGCCCTCCCCGGCACCCTGCCGGAGGGGGGATGCTTCACCGGTGGCCATCTTCATCATCCCGGTGCTATCCATGACGAGGAGGGAGTAGTTCACCCTCGAGGCTGAGGGTATGTACCAGTAGCTATGTATTTGATCTCTCTCTCTCTCTCTCTCTCTCTCTCTCTCGTGTTCTCTCTCGTGTTCCCTCTATGGCACGATCTTGATGTATCCCGAGCTTTGCTATTGTAGTTGGATCTTATGATGTTTCTCCCCCTCTACTCTCTTGTGATGAATTGAGTTTTCCCTTTGAAGTTATCTTATCGGATTGAGTCTTTTATGAGAACACTTGTTGTATGTATTGCCGTGTTTATCTGTGGTGACAATGGGATATCACGTGCCACTTGATGTATGTTTTGGTGACCAACTTGCGGGTTCCGCCCATGAACCTATGCATAGGGGTTGGCACACGTTTTCTTGACTCTCCGGTAGAGACTTTGGGGCACTCTATGAAGTACTTTGTGTTGGTTGGATGAATCTGAGATTGTGTGATGCATATCGTATAATCATGCCCACGGATACTTGAGGTGACAATGAAGTATCTAGGTGACATTAGGGTTTTGGTTGATTTGTGTCTTAAGGTGTTATTCTAGTATGAACTCTATGATGGATTGAGCGGAAAGAATAGCTTTATGTTATTTTACTACGAACTCTTGAATAGATAGAGCAGAAAGGATAACTTTGAGGTGGTTTGTTCTGTGCTATTAGTGTCTTTGGAGTGACTCTTTGTTGCATGTTGAGGGATTGTTATATGATCTATCTATGTTATTATTGTTGAGAGAACTTGCACTAGTGAAAGTATGAACCCTAGGCCTTGTTTCCTATCATTGCAATACCGTTTACGCTCACTTTTATCACTTGCTACCTTGCTGTTTTTATAATTTCAGATTACAAATACCTTTATCTACCATCTATTTTGCACTTGTATCACCATCTCTTCGGCGAACTAGTGCACCTATACAAATTACCATTGTATTGGGTGTGTTGGGGACACAAGAGACTCTTTGTTATTTGGTTGTAGGGTTGTTTGAGAGAGACCATCTTCATCCTACGCCTCCTACGGATTGATAAACCTTAGGTCATCCACTTGAGGGAAATTTGCTACTGTCCTACAAACCTGTGCACTTGCAGGCCCAACAACGTCTACAAGAAGAAGGTTGTGTAGTAGACATCACCTATCACACCCGATCATCACGTGGTGTCTCTGCACAAAGAACTGTCGCAACGGTGCATACTCAGGGAGAACACTTATACCTTGAAATTTTAGTAAGGGATCATCTTATAATGCTACCGCCGAGCTAAGAAAAATAAGAAGCATAAAAGATAAACAACACATGTAATCAAAATATTTGACATGATATGGCCATCATCATCTTGTGCCTTTGATCTCCATATCCAAAGTACCATCACGAGCTCCACCGTCACCGGCATGACACCATGATCTCCATCATCTTGATCTTTATCAACGTGTCATCACGTGGTCATCTCGCCAACTATTACTTTTTGCAACTATTGCTATCGCATAGTGATAAAGTAAAGCAATTATATGGCGCTTGCATCTTATACAATAAAGAGACAACCATAAGGCTCCTGCCAGTTGCCGATAACTTCAGCAAAACATGATCATCTCATACAACAAATTATATCACATCATGTCTTGACGATATCACATCACAACAAGCCCAGCAAAAACAAGTTAGATGTCCTCTACTTTGTGGTTGCAAGTTTTACGTGGCTGCAACGGGCTTCTAGCAAGAACTGTTCTTACCTACACATCAAAACCACAATGATTTTTCGTCAAGTGTGCTGTTTTAACCTTCAACAAGGACCGGGCGTAGCCACACTCGATTCAACTAAAGTTGGAGAAACAGATACTCACCAGCCACCTATGTGCGAAGCACGTCGGTAGAACTAGTCTCGCGTAAGCGTACGCGTAATGTCTGTCTGAGCCACTTCATCCAACAATACCGCCGAATCAAAGTATGACATGCTGGTAAGCAGTATGACTATTATCGCCCACAACTCTTTGTGTTCTACTCATGCATATAACATCTACGCATAGACCTAGCTCGGATGCCACTGTTGAGAAACGCAGTAATTTCAAAAAAAATCCTACGATCACCCAAGATCTATCTATGTGATGCATAGCAACGAAAAGGGAGAGTGTGTCCATGTACCCTCGTAAACCGAAAGCAGAAGCGTTTTAATAATGCAGTTGATATAGTCGAACGTCTTCACGATCTAACATATCCAAGTACCAAACGTACGACACCTCCGTGTTCAGCACACGTTCAGCTTGATGACACCCCTTGTACTCTTGATCCAGTTGAGGCCGAGGAGACTTTCGTCAGCATGATAGCATGGCGACAGAGATGACGAAGTTATCGGCGCAGGGCTTCGCCTAAGCACTACGACGATATGACCGAGGTGTGTAACTGTGGACGGGGGGCACCACACACGTCTAAAAGATCAACTTGTGTGTCTATAGGGTGCCCCTTGGCCACATATATAAAGGAGGTAGGAGGAGGAGACCGGCCTAGGAGGGGCGTGCCTATAGGGGGAGTCCAACTAGGATTCCCAATCCTACTTGGAGTCCCCTTCCTTTTCCAAGAGGGAGAGAGGGAATGAGTAAGAGAGGGAGAAGGAAAGAGAGGGGGGCGCTGCCCCCTCCCTAGTACAATTTTGACTTGCCATGGGGGGGCGCGCGGCCACCCCTTGAGGCCCTTCTCTCCTTTCCCGTCTGGCCCATTAAGGCCCACTACTTCGCCCGGCGAATTCTCGTGTCTCTCCGGTACTCCGAAAAATACCCGAATCACTCGGAACCTTTCCGATGTCCGAATATAGCATTCTGATATATCAATCTTTATGTCTCGACCATTTCAATACTCCTCGTCACGTCCTTGATCTCATCTGGGACTCCGAACAAACTTCGGTCATCAAATCACATAACTCATAATACAAATCGTCATCGAACGTTAAGCGTGCGGACCCTATGGGTTCGAGAACTATGTAGACATGACCGAGACACGTCTCCGGTCAATAAACAATAGAGGAACCTAGATGCTCATATTGGTTCCTACATATTCTTCGAAGATCTTTATCGGTCAAACCGCATAACAACATACGTTGTTCCCTTTGTCATCGGTATGTTACTTGCCCGAGATTCGATCGTTGGTATCATCATACCTAGTTCAATCTTGTTACCGGCAAGTCTCTTTACTCGTTCCGTAATACTTCATCTTGCAACTAACTCATTAGTCACAATGCTTGCAAGGCTTATAGTGATGAGTATTACCGAGAGGGCCCAGAGATACCTCTGCGAAACATGGAGTGACAAATCCTAATCTCCATCAATGCCAACCCAACAAAGACCTTTGGAGACACCTATAGATCACCTTTATAATCATCCATTTATGTTGTGACGTTTGGTAGCACACAAAGTGTTCCTCCGGTATTCGGGAGTTGCATAATCTCATAGTCTGAGGAATGTGTATAAGTCATGAAGAAAGCAGTAGCAATGAAAACTATAATGATCATAATGCTAAGCTAACGGATGGGTCTTGTCCATCACATCATTCTCCTAATGATGTGATCCCGTTCATCAAATGACAACACATGTCTATGGTTAGGAAACAGAACCATCTTTGATTAACGAGCTAGTCAAGTAGAGGCATACTAGGGACACTATGTTTTGTCTATGTATTCACACATGTACTAAGTTTCTGGTTAATACAATTCTAGCATGAATAATAATCATTTATCATGATATAAGGAAATAAATAATAACTTTATTATTGCCTCTAGGGCATATTTCCTTCACTCTTGACATGCGACCGTGATGACGCCACTTCTCGGCATCTTGAGGACGTTGTAGCCGTGGTGCGTTGCTGCCATTAACTTGGCCAGTGCCGGATACCCTATGATGGCGTTGTAGGGCAAGCGAATGTCGGCGATGTCAAAGTCGATGAGCTCGATGCGGTAGTTGTTGCGTTTGCCGAAGGTGACAAGGAGGCGGACCTGCCCTATCGGGTGTGTGGAACCATTGGTCACTCCTGAGAACGGCTTGGTAGGCTGAAGCTGGTAGTATGGTACTTGGAGCCTGTCGAACGTCTGAACAGAGAGGACATTGAGCCCCTCTCCACCATCGATGAGAGTCTTGGTGACGACCACATTGCTGATGACGGGAGAGTAGAGCATGGGGAGCGAGCCAGCAGTCGCCGCACACTTGAGCTGGTCTGAGGAGCTGAAGGTGATGGCGCACTTGGACCACCTGAGAGGGCAAGTTGCTTCGATCTTGGGGAGCGCTGCGTTCACCTCGCGCACGAACTGCTTGAATATGCGGTGGGAAGCTGGGGCCTGTGAGCCGCCCAATATGCTGGCGATGGCTCGTGGCTCCTGGAAGCCCCCAGCCCCCTCGTCCTGGTGATGCTCTTCGTTCCTTCTTGGAGGTGGAGGAAGTGGAGGCAGACCGACATTACCCTGAGGGCGCTCCTCACGAAGCTGCTCCCTCCAAGCACCCTCGCGAGGTTGGCCCTGCCAGCGGTCCTCCCAAGGATGGTCGCGCCATTCTTGGCGATGGCCGCGTCCATCCCAACGTCCTCCACCTCGGCCACCTCCATGGTCGTAGCCTCAATCGTTGCGCTTGGGGCGTTGTCCGAGGCGCCCGTCATAGAGAGCCCTGAGCTCTTGGCAGTCATTGGTGTTGTGGCTGTGAACGTTGTGGAAGACGCAGAACGGTCGGGTGCTCTTGGACGACTTAGGGTGGTCGCAACCGCAGTTCATCTCTGGCTCGGCCGCAAGCACGGACGACCCCTTGCACTTTACGTCTTTGGTCTTGGCCTTCTTGTCTTCTGGGTCAACATTGGGGAGCTCGAGGAGGGAGAGGCACCTCTCCTCAGCCCTGGCGCACTTGTTCTCCATGTTGAACATCTCCAGGGCCATGTAGAGATCCTCATGGATGGCGAGCTCCTCCTTCATCTTGACGTCACGAACGCCATCAGTGAACGCTGAGATGATGGCCTTGTCCGACACCTTGGGGATCTTGAGGCGAACGTTGTTGAAGCGCTGGATATACTTCTGCAGGGTCTCTCCAGGCTGTTGCTTGATACAATGCAGGTCACCCGCGGCCGGCAGGTGGTCGCGAGTGCCCTGGAAGTTGGCGATGAAGCAGTCGCGCATCTCCTCCCAGGAAGAGACTGATCCCTCGGGAAGGTTCAGGAGCCATGAACGCGCGCCATCCTTGAGGGCCATCGGGAACCAGTTTGCCATGATCTTCTCGTCACTGCTGGCCGCCTCGATGCTCAGCTCGTAGAGCTGCAGGAACTCAGCGGGATCGGCAGTGCCGTCGTAGCATGGGGGTAGGTCAGGCTTGAACTTGCTCGGCCACACGACATTGCGGAGCTCCGGGGTGAACGCACGACACCCTACTGTGGCCAACGGGGCCCGCCGAGGAGGTAGAACTTGGTCCTCGTGCACGCGCGCCGCCACCTCCTGTGGCGGCACGTGGGCTTGGCGCTCGAGCCATTAGAAGTCGTTGACCGGGCGGTAGCAAAGGAGCTCCCGCGCCATGAGCAGACCGGCTTGTGCGTTCGCCAAGCCGTGAGGCGTGTGGGAAGACGAAGCTGCTGGAGTCAGTGACGGGGTAGCGGTGCGCCCGTCGCGGCGCACCGAGGGGTGCAGCGAAGAAGCTTCCTGCTCGTGGTTGGCAGGGCCTGTGGCGGCATTGGCCAGCAGAGACGGAGCACGACGAGCGCAACCATCACCCGTCAGAGCCATCTCAGTGACGTGAGCGGCGATTGCGGCCCGGCGCGAGCTCGGCGTGCGTCGGCTATGGAGTTGTCGGAGTAATGGTGGATCGACCGACGGAAGAGAAGATCCGACTCACGCCTACCTGGCACGCCAAATGTCGGATTACGGGTTCCACAAACCCTTGAGAGGTTCGAACTCTGGGGTGCGTGCAGAAATCTCAACCTACTCAGCCTGCCTACTCGCGATTCTCCTAAGCCTAGCGCGACGAGCTCGAAGAGACAAAGAGACACAACAGATTATCCTGGTCCGGGCCACCTTGCAGTGTAATACCCCACTCCAGCGTTTTGGTGGATTGCCTCGAAGGGCTGAGGATGAACTAGTACAGTGGATGAACTAGCCTCAGGAGGTGAGGTGTTCTTGAGCTCAAGAGAGCTGGTGGGGTGTGAACTAGATGATCCTCTATGGTGGTGGCTAGGTCCTATTTATAGTGGCCTTGGTCCTCTTCCCAAATGTAGGCGGGAAGGGATCCCACAATGGCCGGATTTGGAAGGGGACAAGTAGTACAGCTTATCCTGACAAAAGTAGTCTTTGCCTGCGAAAAGCCTTTGGTCGTGACGCTAGAGTGGGCTCGATGATGACCTCCATCCTGCCGTCCTGGCGGTCTTGGTCTTGTTGCACCAGAATGGAAACCTTTGGCTGATTCCTTGGGACTCTGCGCCAGCGGCTTGCCTCCTTTGCACCAAAGAGGAAACTTGCGTTCTGCGCCCGCTGGCGCCCGCCTGGCCTCGGTCGTCATGGCTCACGTCAGCTGAGCCTCGTGAGGTGCACCTTGTATAGAACTCTCCGCCCCTCGGGAGCCAACCTGAGGAGGCCGATCCCCTCGGGGGTCTTAGCATCGTCCGCCTCGCGAGGCTTGGGCCCTCACGAGGGTCTTGAGCTGTTGATGTGGAAGCTGGGCCGTACCAGGCCATCGATGGAGCCACGTGGTGGGCCGCAGGCAGGCAAGTCTAGATACCCCCATATCCAGAACGCCGACACTCTCCCCATCCAACAGCACGTCCCTGGTGTTTGTTGGCATCCAGACAGACATAGACAAACATGTGGGCTTAATTTGTTGGCATCCAGACAGCACCCACGCCTGCTTCTGACCATCCTGGCCCACCCACCCTTCTCCCTCGATCATGCGCGTTCCCGCCCGGCGTCAGGTGCCAGCATTCATGCCGTTGTAAAGCGGCCGCTCCACATTGAAGCCGGTCCAGAGCGAACGCGACCTCTCACCGCCTCCATCATCGAAGTAGTGTGCCTGCCGAGGGCGCCACCTGCAGCACGTCCCCGGTGTTTGTGCCTATTCAATGCTGAAGACGCGTTACTGGATGAGATGAGATGGATATCTACCATGCCCTTTCGATGCCCTGTCTGTCCGTATGCCACCATTAAGTAGTCTTGCCGACCGAGAAACCCACTCCACCACTGCGCATTGACATGCGGGATAGCACGCGCCGCTTGCACCCTTACTCACAGCTAATGTGCAAGTTCGTTTGGAACACAAATGTGCTGGACCGTTGGCTGACCTGTTTACATGCTGAATTACAAAACGTGTAAAACTAAGAGCTAGCTCTCCTATTTCGACTAATCTAATTCACCAGTATATGTAAACATGGCAAATACGGTATGCATCTCATACCGATACCGAAGTATGTGAGCGCGTATAATACATAGAACCGAAACATCTATGAACAACATATATACGTCCAACAGATGAATAAACGAGGGATTGACAGATCATACCCTCCGTTTGGCCAGGCCAATGTGGCGGCGGCGACTGCAGCCTCGGCGCCGTTCGTGGCCTTTTTTGGCGGCGGCGTCTTCGACCATGATGTTGATGCAGGGGAGGTAGTCGAAGTAGAGGCGGACGGAGACGGGGACAGATCAGGAGCAGTCGCGTCGGGACGCTCCCCAAAAACCTTATTGCCGTTCTCCCGGGCAGGATCACGAACGACAGGGTTCCGGAAGCACCTGCTCTTCTGACCAAACATGCACGCGGTCGTCGATATGGGATTGCCGGAAGCAGCATAGAGAAAGGAACACTAGATGATGTCTAGGATTTTGGAAAAGGGAGTGAGTGAACAGAGTTGGGGTTCACTCCACTGGCATGAGCCTCCTTATATAGGCCGTCAGGTAGATGGGCCTGGGCTCAAGCCCACGAACAAGTCCAGGAACAGCCCATGGTCAAACATCTTGGGCAGTGGCACTACTATATTGACTCGTCAATTAATCCGAGATTAATTAACCATTCTTGGCAGGCAAAAATAAGCTTAGACTCAGCTCATTCCCACAACCCGCGGTGCGTGTGCGTGTCGTGACGAGGCGAGGCACGCTGAGGAGGAGGAGGAGCGCGTGTGTACAACTCCTCTCCCAAGCTCCCAATGGCATATGGTAGAGCATCCCTTATAAAGGGGTCTCGCTCTCACTCCACTAGCAGTATGTTACTAAATTTCCCATCACTTGCATTGCACCTAAATGGGCCTTAGAGATTAACGAGGGATTCTTGTCTTATATGGGCCTAAGCCCATCTATAATCCAGAAATCCTCCACCAGATCTCGAGGCACATAAGTTTGTCAACTGTTCCAAACAATTTTTGATATACCAGACTTCTCAATGGAGATTGTTAAGTTGAACTTCCACCTAATGCAACAGGATTATACTTCTTCACAACTGAATAATGGACTATGCCTTGAATTGTAAGTTTGGCATGCAGAAGATTTGCCTATTGTCAGTTGATACGTGGTTATCAAAGGCTAAACTCCACGGGTGAAGCTTATTAGTCATACTCATTACCTTCTCATGAGTTTCCTTGAGATTACCCAATCTCATAGACCGTGACTAGCATTCAGACACATATATGTGTGTTCCTCCAAATAATGCTCTGTAGGATAGCATCTTTCTTACATAAGCTTTCGAACACATTAAGACAAAAGTTAGCACGACTTACAAATTAAGAAAGTATTATTTCATATCCAATCGAGTCGGTTAATCAAGGATACTCTCCTCACTTGACTGCTGGATTGTTTTTCCATGTCCTAATTCACGGGATCTCCGATCACATAGGTTGGGTTACCCCCATGGCAACTTACGTGGGTCTCATGCCCATCTCCCTCGATACATTTTCTACCACAATCGGTGATAGCATTTTCATGAAGGGATCCGCCAGATTATTAGCCATTTGGATGTAGTACAACGCTATCACTCCGGAGTTTCTAGATTTGCTGACAGATTTTTATCTTCTTCTTATGCGCTTTCTGGATTTCATGTTGTCCTTTGAACTCTTAGCCTTGGCAATAACTGTTTGATTATCACGGTTCATAAGGACAGACAGGACTGGTTTATCAACCAATGGAAAATTGATAACCCACAAGTATAGGGGATCGCAACAGTTTTCGAGGGTAGAGTATTAAACCCAAATTTATTGATTCGACACAAGGGGAGCCAAAGAATATTCGCAAGTATTAGCAGTTGAGTTGCCAATTCAACCACACATGAAAGACTTAATATCTGTAGCAAGGTGATCAGTAGCAAAGTAGTATGATAGTAGCAGTAATAGTAGCAGTTTTGTTGTGATTGTAACAGTAGCAACGATGAAAGTAACTCAGCAAAGATCAATATATGAAAAGTGTAGGCATTGGATCAGTGATGGATAATTGTGTTGGATGGCATTCATCATGTAACCATTATAATCTAGAGCGACACAGAACTAGCTCCCATTCATCAATATAATGTAGGCATGTATTCCATATATAGTCATATGTGCTTATGGAAAAGAACTTGCATGCCATCTTTTGTCCTACCCTCCTGTGGCAGCAGGGTCCATATGAAAACTAAGGGATATTAATGACTCCTTTTAATATAGAACCAGAACAAAGCATTATCACTTAGTGAATACATGAACTCCTCAAACTACGGTAATCACTGGAAAGAATACCAATTATTGTCAACTTGGGGTATGCGAATCATAACTCGTAATATGTGCATATAACTTGCAATATACGATCAAGAACACACATATATTTATGAAAAGATAATAGGTTCATATCTGAAATTATGGTGCTCGGGACCTAATGACACGCATTAAGCATAGCAAAGTCATAGCAATATCAATCTCACAACATAGTGGATACTAGGGATCAAGCCCTAACAAAACTAACTCGATTACATGATAAATCTCATCCAACCCATCACCGTCCAGCAAGCCTATGATGGAATTACTCACTCCCGGTGGTGAGCATCATGAAATTGGTGATGGAGGGAGGTTGATGATGAAGACAACATCGAATCACCCTCCCCTGAGCCCTGAACAGACTCCCGATCAGCCCTCCCGATGAAGAACGGGAGGTGGCAGCGACTCTGTATCGTAAAATGCGATGAATCCTTCTCTTAGATTTTTTTCTTGGCAAATAGGTATATATGGAGTTGGAGTTAGGGTTGTCGAAGGTCAGGGGGGGGGCTATTGGGGATATAACTCCTAGGCATCCCAAGGCATGAAGATGGCGACTCACGGAGGCGGGCCTAGATAAGGCCCAAAACAGGGCCCATGGACCGTCGTATGATAACTTGTATTGTAAGATAATGATTAGTTACAAACCAAGCCGATCATGATGTATGAGCCGACCGGGACTCTGTAAGCCGACTGACCTCAACCTATGTATATAAAGGTGAGACCCGACGGTGGCTTAACTCAAGAAACAAGCAATCAAAAGCTAGGTCAAGCGTATTCGCTCCCTGGTAAATGAAACCCAAGCAATACAACCTAAAGCAGGAGTAGGTTTTTACCTCCACCGTGAGGGGCCGAACTTGGGTAACTCTTTGTGTCCTTTGTCCCATTCAACCCCTTCAAGCTAACCTAGGTGTGATGACTCTACACCTAAGCCCTTTCACTAGGACATCTGTTATACGTCCATTTTGCATCATGCTTTTATGACAATATTTATTGCATTATGGGATGTTATTTCACATTATGTCACGATACTTATGGCTATTCTCTCTTATTTTACAAGGTTTACATGAAGAGGGAGAATGCCGGCAGCTGGAATTCTAGGCTGGAAAAGGAGCAAATATTGGAGGCCTATTCTACGCAACTCCAAAAGTCCTGAAACTCCACGGAATACCTTGAAATAAATAAAGAAAAATCGTCACCAAAGATGAAGGCCAGGGGCCCACATCCCGCTCACAAGGGTGGGGGGAGCCCCCCTGGGCGCGCCCCCTACCTCGTGGGCCCCCTGGTGGCTCTCCGACGCCTATCTTCTCCTATATGAAGTCTTTTCGATGAGAAAAAAATAGGAAGCAACCTTTTGGGACGAGACTCCGCCGCCACGAGGCGGAACCTTGGCGAAACCAATCTAGGGCTCTGGCAGAGCTGTTCTGCCGGGGACACTTCCCTCCGGGAGGGGGAAATCATCACCATCGTCATCACCAACGCTCCTCTCATCGGGAGAGGTCAATCTCCATCAACATCTTCACCAGCACCATCTCATCTCCAAACCCTAGTTCATCTCCTGTATCCAATTCTTGTCTCCAAGTCCAGGATTGGTGCTAGTAGGTTGCTAGCAGTGTTGATTACTCCTTGTAGTTGATGCTAGGTTGTTTATTTGGTGGAAGATCATATGTTCAGATCCTTTATGCACATTATTACCCCTCTGATTATGAACATGAATATGCTTTGTGAGTAATTACGTTTGTTCCTGAGGACAAGGGAGAAGTCTTGCTATTAGTAGTCATGTGAATTAGGTATTCGTTCGATATTTTGATGAGATGTATGTTGTCTAGCCTCTAGTGGTGTTATGTGAACGTCGACTACATAACATTTCACCATTATTTGGTCCTAGAGGAAGGCATTGAGAAGTAATAAGTAGATGATGGGTTGCTATAGTGACAGAAGCTTAAACCCTAGTTTATGCATTGCTTCGTAAGGGGCTGAGTTGGATCCATATGTTTCATGCTATGGTTAGGTTTACCTTAATACTTTTGTTGTAGTTGCGGATGCTTGCAATAGAGGTTAATCATAAGTGGGATGCTTGTCCAAGTAAGGGCAGTACCCAAGCACCGGTCCACCCACATATCAAATTATCAAAGTACCGAACGCGAATCATATAAGCGTGATGAAAACTAGCTTGACGATATTCACATGTGTCCTTGGGAGCGCTTTTTCTATCATAAGAGTTTGTCCAGGCTTGTCCTTTGCTACAAAAAGTATTGGGCCACCTTGCTGCACCTTATTTACTTTTGTTACTTGTTGCTCGTTACAATTTATCTTATCACAAAACTATCTGTTACCACTTATTTCAGTACTTGCAGAGAATACCTTGCTGAAAACCGCTTATCATTTCCTTCTACTCCTCGTTGGGTTCGACACTCTTACTTATTGAAAGGACTACGATAGATCCCCTATACTTGTGGGTCATCAAGACTCTTTTCTGGCGCCGTTGCCGGGGAGTGAAGCGTCTTTGGTAGGTGGAATTGGGTAAGGAAAAATTTATTTAGTGTGCTGAAATTTTCTGTCACTTGTTACTATGGAAAGTAATTGTCTGAGGGGCTTGTTCGGGGTATCTTCACCCCGTCCAGTAGAGCAAAGAGTTTCTCCTCAACCTACTCAACCTACTGAACCTATTGAAAATGAAACTCCTTTTGAGATTCCTTCGGGTTTGATGGAAAAACTGCTAGCTAACACTTTTACAGGAGATGGAACAAAGCATCCTGATGAACATCTACGCTATGTGGATGATGTTTGTGGACTATTTAAGCTTGCAGGTATAACCGATGATGTTGTTAAGAAGAAGGCTTTCCCTTTATCTTTGAAGGGAGATGCATTGTGATGATACGAGATGATAGAACTATAAAAGATTGATATTGGAATTTCATCAAAAGTATTACCCTATGCACCTTATTCATCGTGATCGCAATTATATATATAATTTTTGGCCTCGCGAAGGAGAAAGCATCGCTCAAGCTTGGGGGAGGCTTAAATCAATGTTATATTCGTGCCCCAATCATGAGCTCGCGAAAGAAGTAATTATGAAAAGTTTTTATGCTTGGCTTTCTGATAACAATCGCACCATGCTCGATACTTCTTGTGCTGGCTCTTTTATGATGAAGACTATTGAATTCAGATGGAATTTATTGGATAGAATTAAACGCAACTCTGAAGATTGAGACCTCGAGGAAGGTAAG
Organism: Triticum aestivum; assembly: GCF_018294505.1. NCBI lineage: Eukaryota > Viridiplantae > Streptophyta > Magnoliopsida > Poales > Poaceae > Triticum > Triticum aestivum. The sequence continues at coordinate 181,144,094 of NC_057813.1, read as the reverse complement.
GAGTCAGGTATGACACCTAAGTTTGATTGTGTTAAATCTTTTATGGATACCGATATTTTCCGTAAGTTTAGCACTAAATATGGACTTGACTCTGAGATAGTAGCTTCTTTCTGTGAATCTTTTGCTACTTATGTTGATCTCCCCAAGGAGAAGTGGTTTAAATATCATCCTCCCATAGAAGTAAAAGTAGCTGCACCTATTAAAGTTGAAGAAAAAATTGTCACTTATAATGATCCTATCGTTCCCACTTCTTATGTTGAGAAACCACCTTTCCCTGTTAGAATGAAGGATCCTGCTAAAGCTTCAACTGTTGTTCGTAAAAGCAATATTAGAACTTATACACCTCCTGAGCAAGTCAATGTAGAACCTAATATTTCTATTGTTAAAGATCTCTTGTCTGATAATATCGATGGGCATGTTATTCAATTCCAGGGTGAAACTGCTAGAATTGCTAAACCTTGTGATAAAGATAAACATAGACCTGTGATAGGCGTTCCCGTTATTTCTGTTAAAATAGGAGATCATTGTTATCATGGCTTGTGTGATATGGGTGCTAGTTCTAGTGTTATACCCATTGACTTATACAAAGAAATTATGCATGATATTGCACCTGCTGAGTTAGAAGGTATTGATGTTACAATTAAACTTGCCAATAGAGATACTATTTCTCCAGTGGGAATTGTTAGAGATGTTGAAGTCTTGTGTGGAAAAACCAAATATCCCGCTGATTTTCTTGTTCTTGGTTCTCCACAAGATAGCTTTTGTCCCATTATATTTGGTAGGCCCTTCTTGAATACTGTTAATGCTAAGATAGACTGCGAAAAGAATGTTGTTACTATTGGCTTGGATGATATGGTTCATGAGTTTAATTTTTCTAAATTTAGTAAGCAACATCGTGAGGAGGAATTGCCTAGTAAGGATGAAATTATTGGTCTTGCTTCCATTGCTGTACCTCCTAGTGATCCTTTAGAACAGTATTTGCTAGACCATGAAAATGATATGTTCATGAATGAAAGAAGGGAAATAGATGAAGTATTCTTTAAACAGGAACCTATTCTGCAACACAATTTGCCTGTTGAAATCCTAGGGGATCCCCCTCCACCCAAGGGTGATCCCATCTTTGAGCTTAAACCGTTGCCTGATAATCTTAAATATGCTTATCTTGATGAAAAGAAAATATATCCTGTTATTATTAGTGCTAACCTTTCAGAGCATGAAGAAGAAAGATTACTAAAACTCTGAAGAAGCACCGTGCTGCTATTGGATATACTCTGGATGATCTTAAGGGCATCAGTCCCACTCTATGTCAACATAAAATAAATTTGGAAGCTGATGCCAAACCAGTTTGTGAGCCTCAATGACGTTTGAATCCTAAAATGAAAGAAGTGGTAAGAAAAGAAATACTCAAGCTTCTAGAGGCAGGTATAATTTATCCCGTTGCTGATAGTCAGTGGGTAAGTCCTGTCCATTGTGTCCCCAAGAAGGGAGGTATTACTGTTGTCCCTAATGATAAAGATGAGTTGATTCCGCAAAGAATTATCACAGGTTATAGGATGGTAATTGATTTCCGCAAATTAAATAAAGCTACCAAGAAAGATCATTACCCCTTACCTTTTATCGATCAAATGCTAGAAAGATTATGCAAACATACACATTATTGCTTTCTAGATGGTTATTTTGGTTTCTCTCAAATACCCGTGTCAGCTAAAGATCAATCAAAGACTATTTTACATGCCCTTTTGGTACTTTTGCTTATAGATGTATGCCTTTTGGTTTATGGAATGCACCTACTACCTTTCAAAGATGCATGATGGCTATATTCTCTAACTTTTGCGAAAATATTTGTGAGGTTTTCATGGATGACTTCTCCGTCTATGGTTCCTCTTTTGATGATTGCTTGAGCAATCTTGCTCGAGTTTTGCAGAGATGTGAAGAAACTAATCTTGTCTTGAATTGGGAAAAGTGCCACTTTATGGTTAATGAAGGTATTGTCTTGGGGCACAAAGTTTCTGAAAGAGGTATTGAAGTTGATAAGACCAAGGTTGATGCTATTGAAAAGATGCCATGTCCCAAGGACATCAATGGTATAAGAAGTTTCCTTGGTCACGCCGGATTTTATAGGAGGTTCATTAAGGACTTCTCAAAAATCTCTCGGCCTCTGACTAATTTATTACAAAAAGATGTACCGTTTGTCTTTGATGATGATTGTGTAGAAGCATTTGAAATACTTAAGAAAGCATTAGTCTCTGCACCTGTTGTTCAGCCACCTGATTGGAATTTACCCTTTGAAATTATGTGTGATGCTAGTGATTATGCTGTAGGTGCTGTTCTAGGGCAAAGAGTTGATAAGAAATTGAATGTTATCCATTATGCTAGTAAGACTCTAGACAATGCTCAAAGAAATTATGCTACTACCGAAAAGGAACTTTTAGCAGTTGTATTTGCTTGTGATAAATTCGGACCCTATATTATTGATTCTAAAGTAACTATTCAGACTGATCATGCTGCTATTAAATATCTTATGGAAAAGAAGGATGCAAAACCTAGACTTATTAGATGGGTTCTCCTGCTTCAAGAATTTGATTTACATATTGTTGATAGAAAGGGAGCTGAGAACCCTGTTGCAGACAACTTGTCTAGGTTAGAAATGTTCTTGATGACCCACTACCTATTGATGATAGCTTCCCTGATGAGCAATTAAATGTCATAAGCACTTCTCGTAGCACTCCATGGTATGCTGATTTTGCTAATTATATTGTCGCTAAATTTATCCCACCTAGCTTCACATACCAACAAAAGAAAAAGTTTTTCTATGACTTGTGACATTACTTTTGAGATGACCCACATCTTTATAAATAAGGAGTAGATGGTGTCATTAGATGTTGTGTACCTGAGCATGAACAAGAACATATCCTACGCAAGTGTCACTCCGAAGCTTATGGAGGACACCATGCTGGAGATAGAACTGCACATAAGGTATTGCAATCTGGTTTTTATTGGCCTACTCTCTTCAAAGATGCCCGTAAGTTTGTTTTGTCTTGTGATGAATGTCAAAGAATTGGTAACATTAGTAGACGTCAAGAAATGCCTATGAATTATTCACTTGCTATTGAACCATTTGATGTTTGGGGCTTTGATTATATGGGACCTTTTCCTGCCTCTAATGGATATACTTATATTTTAGTTGCTGTTGATTACATTACTAAGTGGGTAGAAGCTATTCCAACTAGTAGTGATGCTCATAACACTTCTATTAAAATGCTTAAGGAAGTTATTTTTCCGAGGTTTGGAGTCCCCAGATATTTAATGACTGATGGTGGTTCACACTTTATTCATGGTGCTTTCCGTAAGATGCTTGCTAACTATGACGTTAATCATAGGATTGCATCTCCTTATCACCCCCAGTCTAGTGGTCAAGTAGAGTTGAGCAATAGGGAGCTCAAATTAATTTTACAAAAGATTGTTAATAGGTCTAGAAATAATTGGTCCAAGAAACTTGATGATGCATTATGGGCCTATAGAACTGCATATAAAAATCCTATGGGCATGTCTCCGTATGAAATGGTTTATGGAAAAGCTTGTCACTTACCTCTTGAACTAGAACACAAGGCATACTGGGCTATTAAAGAGCTCAACTATGATTTCAAACTTGCCGGTGAGAAGAGGTTATTTGATATTAGCTCACTTGATGAATGGAGAGCTCAAGCTTATGAAAATGCCAAGTTGTTTAAAGAAAAGGTTAAAAGATGGCATGACAAAAGGATACAAAAGCGTGAGTTTAATGTAGGTGATTATTTATTGCTATACAACTCTCGTTTAAGATTTTTTGCAGGAAAACTTCTCTCTAAATGGGAAGGTCCCTACATTATCGAGGAGGTCTATCGTTCCGGTGCCATAAAAATCAACAACTTCGCAGGCACAAATCCGAAGGTGGTAAACGGTCAAAGGATCAAACACTATATCTCAGGTAATCCTATAAATGTTGAAACCAATATTATTGAAACCGTAACCTCGGAGGAATACATAAAGGACACTTTCCTGAACGTTCCAGACTCCGAAAAGGAATAGGTATGTGGTACGGTAAGTAAACCGACTCCAAAACAATTTTTAAGGCAATATTTCTCCGTTTTGGAATATTTAGAAAAATAGAAAAATAAGTAGCAGTCCGGGGAGGACACGAGGCCTCCACGAGGGTGGAGGGCGCGCCCCCTACCTCGTGAGCACCTCATGTGCCCTCCGGACTCCGTTTCCTTGCACGATACATATTTTGGTCAGTAAAAAATCATTATTTATACTCCCGAAGGTTTTGACTCTCGTATCACGCAAATATCCTCTGTTTTCGTTTCGAACTGTTGCTGCTGCAGATTAAAGCAAGATGTCATCTCAAGATTCGCAGGGAGAAAGCTATGTGGCTGACTTCCTTGCAGACCCTAAGGTCTATGGGGACTTGGAACATAGTGGCTGGACCACAGAAGAAGAAGAAGACTATGAGCCTAAGGATAAGGAGGAAACAAGCTCAGATGAAGATGAAGTTCCGCTACCTCAACCAGGGGATATGCATGTGGAGTTTAAAAAGTCAAGTCTACCTGATAGAGCGAAGAAGCCAAAGATCGAGTTTATCCCTTTTTGTCTCTTGCAGGAAAATAAGCAAGAACTATGCAAAAGAGTATTAAGTCTTGAGCGGGAGATCGAAGACCTAAAAGAGCAGAACATTATACTCAAGCGTAAATTGAGGAAGAAGCCACCGTCATCATCACCACCTCCATCACCTCCGAGGAAATAATCACATGGGTATGGGCACTCCCCTTGGCAACTACCAAGCTTGGGGGAGGTGCCCTGGTATCGTATCACCATCACAACTACTATCTTTACCGTATTTCTTAGTTCGATCCTATTAGTAGTATCTTGATTTAGTAGAATAAAGTCATGGCATGATCTAGTTTTGAGTTTTGCTTTACGATCCTTCTTTGTAATCGAGTCCATGAGCTATATAATAAAGATTAGTGTTGAGTCAAGGGCTTGAGTGTTTTGCCATGATCTTGGGTGATTGGAAGAAAAAGAATAAAAAGAATCAAAGAGTTCATATTGATCTTAGTGAAAGTAATGACTTCACATAGAGAGAGTATGATGATTAAAAAGTTGTTGGGAGTTGGCAAATATAGCTTTGGTCATCATTGCAATTAATAGGAAGTAATAAGGAAAGAGAGGTTTCACATATAGATATATTATCATTGACATCTTTTATGATTGGGAGCACTCATTAAAATATGACATGCTAAAAGAGTTGAAGTTGGACAAGAAAGACAACATAATGAGTTGTGTTTTCTTACATCCGAGATAAAGTATGTTGTCATGGATCCTCTACCGTGTTGAGCTTGCCTTTCCCCCTCATGCTAGCCAAATTCTTAGCACCAAGTAGAAATACTACTTGTGCTTCCAAATACCTTAAACCAGTTTTGCCATGAGAGTCCACTATATCTAGGACTGGGCGTTCGGTTAGACCGAACCGATCGGTTCGGTGCTTCGGTTTGTGTTGAAATTTGGTTTCCTAAATTTTCTAACCGTTCGGTCATGTGAAAAATCAATGACCGAGGTTTCGGTGCACCGATAGTTCGGTTCGGTCCTCGGTTATAACCGAAGAGAACTGAAATATTGGGAGTCAACGAAACAAGAAATCAAGATCCAATTCCCTCGTAACAAGAAAGAAATCGGGAGTCAAAGAAACAATGAACAACCGAATCATGGGATTCTCGAGTTACTGCCGCCGGCGTGAAGGAGTGATGGTCGCTAGCTTGTTGCCGTATGGGAGGCATGTACGTCGTTGGCCGCCGCCGCTTGGGAACCAGCTTCTGCCTTGGGCCCTCTGCTGCCGACGCGTGGGAGCCGGCTGCGGCCTCCGACCCTCGGCCACCGCCGCGTGGAAGCCAGATGCATCTTCGGCCGGCGCCGCGTGCAATCATGGGCCTTGCTGCCGCCGCTGCCGAGTGCGAGCCATGGGCCGAATCGATGGGATTGAGCGAGGCGAGCAAATGGGGGCGGCAGCGCTGCCGCTGCGTGATATGCGTGCGTGAAGTTTTGATGGGCTTTATACAATATTCGGTCAATTCGGAGAATTCGGTCAACCTGGTCCAGTGACCGAACTAACCGAAGTATTTTCGGTTTTTGAGTTTTGCCAACCGAACAAACAACCACAGTTTCGGTCCTCGATTTTTTCCGCTTCGGTCCCGATTTTTTCGGCTCTGGTCTTCAGTTCTCGGTTTTTTTGCCCACCCCTAACTATATCTACCTATGGATTGAGTAAGATCCTTCAAGTAAGTTGTCATCGGTGCAAGCAATAAAAATTGCTCTCTAAATATGCATGACTTATTAGTGCAGAGAAATAAGCTTTGTACGAACTTGTTGTGGACGTAATAAAAGCGACGGACTGCATAATAAAGGTCCACATGCAAGGGGTAATATAAAGTGACGTTCTTTTGCATTAAGATTTTGTGCATCAACCCTAAACACACATGACAACCTCTGCTTCCCTCTGCGAAGGGCCTATCTTTTATTATTATCCTCTACCTTATACAAGAGTCACGGTGATCCTCACCTTTCCTTTTTCATTTTATCCTTTGGCAAGCTCAGCATGTTGGAAAGAGTATGATATACATATCTAATTGGATGTGGGGGAGCATGAATTATTATTGTTGACATTACCCTTGAGGTAAAAGGTTGTGGGGCAAAACTATAAGCCCCTATCTTTCTCTGTGTCCGATTAAAACTCCGTAACCACAAGTATCGCGTGAGTGCTAGCAATTATGAAGGACTAAATGATGGTTGAGTATGTGGACTTGCTTTTAAGCTCTGACATAGACTCTTTCCGATGTTATGATAAATTGCAATTGCTTCAATGACTGAGATTATAATTGTTAGTGCCCAATAAGGTTTCTGATTCATGCTTTGGCTGTGTGAATAGATCATCACTTGAACATGAGTAATCATATGAAAAAAATCTATTTATGTTGCTGTTATGAAATAATCATGATGCCTTCATGTCTGTATTTTGTTTTTATCGACGCCTCTACCTCTAAACATGAGGACATATTTATTGTTATCGGCTTTTCGCTTGAGGACAAGCGAGGTCTAAGCTTGGGGGAGTTGATACGTCCATTTTGCATCATGCTTTTATGACAATATTTATTGCATTATGGGCTGTTATTTCACGTTATGTCACGATACTTATGGCTATTCTCTCTTATTTTACAAGGTTTACATGAAGAGGGAGAATGCCGACAGCTAGAATTCTGGGCTGGAAAAGGAGCAAATATTGGAGGCCTATTCTATGTAACTCCAAAAGTCCTGAAACTCCACAGAATACCTTGAAATAAATAAAGAAAAATCGTCGCCAAAGATGAAGGCCAGGGGGCCCACACCCTGCTCACGAGGGTGGGGGGCGCCCCCCTGGGCGCGCCCCCTACCTCGTGGGCCCCCTGGTGGCTCTCCGACGCCCATCTTCTCCTATGAAGTCTTTCGATGAGAAAAAAATAGGAAGCAACCTTTTGGGACGAGACTTCGCCGCCACGAGGCGGAACCTTGGCGGAACCAACCTAGGGCTCTGGCAGAGCTGTTCTGCCGGGGAAACTTCCCTCCGGGAGGGGGAAATCATCACCATCGTCATCACCAACGCTCCTCTCATCGGGAGAGGGCAATCTCCATCAACATCTTCACCAGCACCATCTCATCTCCAAACCCTAGTTCATCTCTTGTATCCAATTCTTGTCTCCAAGTCCGGGATTGGTGCTAGTAGGTTGCTAGTAGTGTTGATTACTCCTTGTAGTTGATGCTAGTTAGTTTATTTGGTGGAAGATCATATGTTCAGATCCTTTATGCACATTATTACCCCTCTGATTATGAACATGAATATGCTTTGTGAGTAATTACATTTGTTCCCGAGGACAAGGGAGAAGTCTTGCTATTAGTAGTCATGTGAATTTTCTATTCGTTCGATATTTGTTGAGATGTATGTTGTCTAGCCTCTAGTGGTGTTATGTGAACGTCGACTATATAACACTTCACCATTATTTGGGCCTAGAGGAAGGCATTGGGAAGTAATAAGTAGATGATGGGTTGCTAGAGTGACAGAAGCTTAAACCCTAGTTTATGTGTTGCTTCGTAAGGGGCTAATTTGGATCTATATGTTTCATGCTATCGTTAGTTTTACCTTAATACTTTTGTTGTAGTTGCGGATGCTTGCAATAGAGGTTAATCATAAGTGGGATGCTTGTCTAAGTAAGGGCAGTACCCAAGCACCGGTCCACCCACATATCAAATTATCAAAGTACCGAACGCGAATCATATGAGCGTGATGAAAACTAGCTTGACGATATTCCCATGTGTCCTCGGGAGCGCTTTTCCTATCATAAGAGTTTGTCCAGGCTTGTCCTTTGCTACAAATAGGATTGGGCCACCTTCCTGCACCTTATTTACTTTTGTTACTTGTTGCTCGTTACAATTTATCTTATCACAAAACTATCTGTTACCACTTATTTCAGTACTTGCAGAGAATACCTTGCTCAAAACCGCTTATCATTTCCTTCTGCTCCTCGTTGGGTTCGACACTCTTACTTATCGAAAGGACTACGATAGATCCCCTATAATTGTGGGTCATCAATCTGCCATGATAAAAAACAACGACAGTTGGCGCCCACCGTGGGGCTGGAGCACGGTGGTTTCGAGTTCTTGAAGGGAAGCTTCTAGGGATCAAGGGATATGCCGTGGGCTGGATGACCAGGAGCCGCCGCGGCAAGATCTACATCGACTACTCTGGCTGGGGTCTAGTGGCCAATTCAATCGAGTACGACTACCGGGTCCCTTCGGCGGAATTCAAGTCTTCATCGGCAAGATCGGTGAATCAGATCCTGAGCCAGTCGTCGGCTCTGACGCCATTGAAACGGCCCGGCGTGTGAGGCCCACCAAGGTTACAATTGTCCGGAAGCGTGCTTTTGTTGGTTTTATCCATGGGGCGGATTTTGAAGAAGGCTCTGTGTCCGGTGGAGAGACAACCCTATATTCACGTGATGAGTCCTCAACCGGCGAGAACAGTTCAATCTATCAACTGCAAGACGACGGGCTTGGGGGCTGTTCCGATGGTGACAGTATTCCGGACTCCTATGAGCCGCCAAGTAGGGCATCTATCTTCATGGCTGGTACGCAACATGTTTTGAATTCATCAACTGCTGCAGCTATGACCTCTGGTGCAATAGCTGCTGCGATAGCCAGGGCAGGTGGCCCTATGTGCCCGCCGGCTCAGGTTTTATCCGAACTCTTGGAGGCTTTGGCAACTTTGCTAACTATGGAGGTAACCCTGGTGAATCAAGCACAACATAAGGTGGACGTCATGAAGTTGCGAGATGAGATAGCTCAGGCCAAGGAGGAACTTAATGCTGAGAATGCCAGGATGGCAACAGAGCGAGCCACTTTGGATGCGGAATCACAACGGTTTCAAGCAGAAACTTTCCGCTTGAGCTTGGATCAGAATGTGTCAAACGCCATTCTTCGCAGGAGGTATCAGAGTCGTCTGCCTCTGGTGTTTGATGCAACGAATATTTTCAATATGCCTGGGGCAGGACCAAGTAACCCGCCCGACGTGAACCAGGCCCCTAATGTGCCGAGGACCGGAGTGGCGTTGCAGCCCCGCGTAGCAGAACCTCCCTGTGACTTAAACCCGCCTCAGTGAGTCTCAACACCTCTGGGTCATTTCTCTAACCCGTTGGACAACATGATTGCTGCGGCTTCATGGCTGGCGGCTCTCCCGGTGACAGGCGAGTCTCCTGCGGCGGTCGAGGCTTGGAAGGCTGTGGAGCTTCTTCAGACGGCGGTGGCCCAGTAGGCGGCTTACTCTTACAGCCGCGATCGAATCCACTCAACTCCGCATCAGAGTCGAAGTTACAGCCGGCGCACTGAATCGCCGGTGGTTTCCAGCAGTGAACGTCACCGATGCTAGCCTTGTGGTAATCAAGATGTCCAGAACTAGGCGGCAGATCAGGCTCGTGCACGCCAAGAGGTGGAGCTAACAGCTCAGGTGGCGACTCTTCGACAACCTCAAGCGAACCCTTCAATGTCTATACAAGCCGGGATGACTTCCAAGATAGTAGGTGTGTCATGCTTAGTGCCGGCTCTACGCAATGAGCGCTTTCCCAAGGATTTTAAGGGCCCTCGCAAAGTACCCAATTACACCGTGGATCAGCCTCCAGATGCTTGTATTGAGAGCTAAGAGCTGGCCATGGAGATGTTGGTTGTTAACGATGCTGTGTGCGCCAAATATTTCACCATGATGTTGGATGGACCGGCTTGTACATGGTTAAAGGGATTGCCTCCTAATTCCATCAACTCATGGACTGAATTGAAGACGCGTTTCATTTAGAATTTTGAAGATACATGTAAACAGCCTATGTCGATCATCGACTTAGACACTTGCATCCAGTGCGACGATGAGTCAATCTCTCATTGGGTTCGCCGGGTTTCAGCCATTATCCACTCATCGGATAGCATCAACGCTGGTTCTGCTGTTTTAATTTTGGAGAAGTATTGCCGATTTATTCCCCTCAAATAGAAGCTCGGGTGGCTTAAACATCATTGCAGTGACATGGGAGAGCTCATGGCGTCTCTTATTAAATATGCCGACTCAGACAATACTAAGGATCATGATTCAGATGAGGAGAAGTCCGATAAAGGGAAGAAAAACGGCAAGGGGCAGCGGCAGAACACAGTAGGTCAGAGTCAAGGTAACAATGATAAGCACAAGCACACTGATGGCGGGTTAGACTTTGTGGCCAACACTAATGCACAGAACGGTGATTGTCGTCGCAAGGGAAAATCCCAGCCCTAGTCTGGAGGGCCGAAGTTCAATTTAGAGGCAATGTTGAACCAACCTTGTCCAAAACATAGTCGTCCCGATAGGCCATCAACCCACCTGTGGAAGGACAGTAGTATCATGAGGGAGTACATGAATTACAGCCTTCATCAGGACCACAATAACAACAATGGCCCGCACGACGGGTCAGGCTCCAGCTCACATGGGTCTGGCTTGGGAGGTGGCGGTTCAAATCCGGTTTTCAAGGTCAGGGCAATCATGGAGGCTTTAACCAGCAGCCCAATCAGGGCAATCGGCAACAATAATCAGGGTATCAGTGCAAGCCGAAGTAGCTAAGTAGTGTTCAGTATCACGTTTTTACTACTAGTTTGTGCAAGCAAGACCAGAAAGTTCATAAGCGAGCGGTGAGTGCGGTTGAGCCGGCTGTGCCTTGATATTTATGATGGTCAGAGCAGCCAGTCATATGGAGCCGTGAGGATCACCCGCCCCGAGTTGATAATCCGGGTCAGCTAGCTTTGGTGGTGGCTCCTCAGGTTGGAGGTTACAAGTTCACTAAGGTGCTCATGGACGAAGGCAGCAGTATCAACATCTTGTATTATGACACTTTCCACCGGATGAATCTGACTGACAAAGATCTTAAGCCATCCTCTACAGTTTTTCATGAAGTGGTGCCTGGTAAGTCGGCCTACCCAGTTGGTAAGATTGCTTTGGAAGTAGCTTTTGGCAATGAACACAATTACACGGCACAACCATTAACCTTTGAAGTGGTCAAGATCAAAAGCCCCTATCTTGCTCTATTTGGACGACCGGCTTACGCCAAATTCATGGCACGACCTTGTTATGTGTATCTACAGCTTAAGATGCCGGGTCGCAAGGGTACCATCACAGTACATGGTGACAGGAAAATAGCTCTGGAATGTGAGGAAGGCGATGCTGCTTATGCTGAGTCTGTCCGTGCCATAAAGGAGCTGAAGTTTTATAAAGACAATGTTGACCTGGCAGATATGACCCCCTTGAAGAAGCCAACAATAGAGCATGACCCGTTGCTGAAGTTTAAGTCGGGAGATGACACCAAACAGGTTGACTTTGTCCCTGGCGATTCATCTAAGTAGTTCACCATTGGTGCCAATATGGATCTGAAATAGGAAAGCGCGCTCATCGAGTTCATCCGTGAGAACTAGGACATCTTTGCATGGAAACCTTCAGACATGCCAGGTGTACCGAGGGAACTCGCTGATCACACTCTCAATATTGATCCCAAGTTTAAACTGGTCAAGAAATTCCTTTGTCATTTTTAATGAAGAGAGACGCAAGGCCATTGGAGAAGAAGTGGCCCGGCTCTTAGCAGCTAGGTTCATCGTTGAAGTTTTCCACCCTGAGTGGTTGGCTAATCCGGTGCTGGTACTTAAGAAAAATAGTACTTGGCGCATCTGTATGGATTACACAGACCTTAATAAGGCTTTCCCAGCTGATCCCTTTGCCCTCCCCCATATTGATCAGATTATAGATGCTACAGTGGGTTATGAGCGTTTGTGTTTATTGGATGCTTATTCTGTATACCATCAGATCAACATGGCAGTCAAAGACCAAGAGAAGACGACTTTCATCACGCCTTTTGGAGCTTTTTGCTACGTGTCTATGCCTTTTGGGCTTAAGAGTGCCCATGCGACTTATCAACGTTGTGTGCAGAACTGTTTTCACAGTCAGATTGGGCGCAATGTTCATGCCTATGTGGATGATATTGTTGTAAAATCCAGAAAGAAGGATACTCTGTTGGAGGATCTGAAAGAGACCTTTGATAATCTCCGGGTCTATAAGATGATGCTTAACCCAGCCAAGTGCGTTTTGGTGTGCCTACAGGCAAGCTCTTGGGTTTTTTGGTCTCTGAGAGAGGCATCGAGGTTAACCCGGAGAAAATCAAGGCTATCACCTCGCTAGCTAAGCTGACGTGTGTTAATGGTGTTCAATGACTAGCGGGTCATATTGCAGCTTTAAGCTGGTTTATAAGCCGCCTGGGAGATAAGGCTGTTCCTCTGTACCAGATGATGAAGAAAACAGATCATTTTGTTTGGAGTGATGATGCCAATGAGGCGTTCGAAGCGCTTAAGAAGCAACTCGCCGAGTTGTCGGTTCTCGCATCTCCCATTGAGAAGGAACCTTTACTCTTATATGTGGCATCCAATAGCAGAGTCGTCAGCGTCGTAGTTGTGGTGGAAAGGAAAGAGTCGGGTAAGGAGTATCCAGTCCAAAGTCCGGTGTATTATGTCAGTGAGGTTTTGATTGAGTCAAAGCAAAGATACCCGCATTGGCAGAAACTAGTATATGGGGTGTTCATGGCTAGTCGCAAATTGAAGCAATATATTCTTGGTCATCCCATTACTGTGGTCCATTCTTCTCCTTTAGGTGATATTATTCAAAACAGAGAAGCTACAGGTCGCGTGGCCAAGTGGGCCATTGAGCTGCGACCCATGGGTTGAAATAAATGCCAAGGACAGCTATGAAGTCTCAAGCTCTTGTGGATTTCATCAATGCTGGACAGAGTTGCAGATGCGTGAGGATAAGCTGGACAACACTTATTGGACAATCCACTTTGATGGGTCTCGCCAGCTCGAGGGCTGGTGTTATCTTGACTTCTCCATGAGGTGATAAGTTTTGTTATGTGCTACGACTAATGTTCCCTTGCACTAATAATGCAGTTGAGTGTGAGGCCTTGCTTCATGGCCTACGAGCAACCTAGGAGATGAATTTAAGCCGGGTCAGGTGCTTTGGTGACTCAGATTTGGTGGCTCAGCAAGTTTCAAGTACTTGGGACTCTAAAGACCCACTCATGGCAGCTTATCACCGGGCGGTTGATGCCATCGCTGGTCACATCAAGCGTTATCAAGTGGACCACACATTGATCACAGAAAGAGCGAGGCAACCGATGCTTTAAGCTGGCTAGGATATTAGCGTAAGCCGGTGCCCCCCAATATTTTCCTTGACATCTTACATAACCCTTCAGTTAAGCTACCAACGGAAGAGGATCTTGCAATCCTTGACCCGGAGGCACAATTAGTGGCAGCTCTTCACGCCACCCCTGATTGGACAGTTCCTTATTTGGCTTATATGACCCGGGGAGAGTTGCCTGAGGATGAAGCTCTGGCCAGGCAAGTAACCCGATGTTCTAAGTCCATGACAATTATCAATGGCGAGTTACACTGATGCAGTGTCATAGGCGTGTTCCAGCGCTGTGTTTCTCGTGAAGAGGGCCAATAAATTCTAAGGGAGATCCATGAAGGAGACTGTGGCCATCATGCCGGCTCTAAATCCCTTGTGGCCAAAGATTTTCGTCATGGGTTTTATTGGTTAACAGCTCATGCTGATGCAGAGGATCTGGTCAGCAAATGTGATGGTTGTCATAAGTTTTCTCGATGGACTCACGTGCGGGCTCAAGAATTGAGGATGATTCCAATTACTTGTCCATTTTCGGTCTGGAGGCTTGACATGGTTGTACCTTTCAAAAGGTCTAAGGATAAGAAGACCCACCTCTTGGTGGCAGTTGATAAATTCACTAAGTGGATCGAGGTAGAACCAGTTGGCAAGTGTGATGCAGCCACAATGGTTCAGTTCATGAAAAAGGTAATATTTCATTTTGGTTATCCTCACAGCATCATAACTGCTAATGGTACTAATCTATCCAAAGGTGCTATGAAAGAGTTCTGTCAACAAGAGCATATTCGTCTTGGCATCTCATATGTAGCTCACCCCAGTCTAATGGTCAAGCTGAACGAGCCAATCAAGAAATCTTGAGAGGAATCAAACCCCGGATCATGGCTCCTTTCCAAAGGTGATGTTTGCTTGAACTACGTTGGTATTTCCCCAAAGAGGAAGGGATGATGCAGCACCGCAACGGTAGGTATTTCCCTTAGTGATGAGACCAACATTATTGAACCAGTAGGAGAACCATGCAACACAACATAAACAGATCCTGCACACAAATAACAAATACTCGAAACCCGGCGTGTTAAAGGGGTTGTCAATCCCTTTCGGGTAACGGCGCCAGAAATTGGCGAGTGGACGGGAGAAAGTTGTAATAGATTGGATAAATATATCGCAAATAACATAAAGTGCAGCAAGGTATTTTTGTATTTTTGGTTTAATAGAACTGAAAATAAAGGCAAATAAAAATAGATCATGAAGGCAAATATAAAGAAGAGACCCAGGGGCCGTAGGTTTCACTAGTGGCTTCTCTCGAGAAAAATAGCAAACGGTGGGAAACCAATTACTATTGGGCAATTGATAGAACTTCAAATAATCATGAAGATATCCAGGCAATGATCATTATATAGGCATCACGTCCAAGATTAGTAGACCGACTCCTGCCTGCATCTACTACTATTACTCCACGCATCAACCACTATCCAGCATGCATCTAGTGTATTGAGTTCATGGAGAAACGGAGTAATGCAATAAGAACGATGACATGATGTAGACAAGATCTATTTATGTAGAAATAGACCCCATCTTGTTATCCTTAATAGAAACAATACATACGTGTCTTTCCCCTTCTGTCACTGGGATCAAGCACTGTCAAATCGAACCCATCACAAAGGACCTCTTCCCATTGCAAGATAAATAGATCAAGTTGGCCAAACAAAACCCAAATTGGAGAAGAAATACGAGGCTATAAGCAATCATGCATATAAAAGATCAAAGAAGACTCAAATAACTTTCATGGATAAAAACATAGATCTGATCATAAAATCAAAGTTCACCAGATCCCAACAAACACACCGCAAAAGGCCTTACATCAGATGGATCTCCAGGAGACCATTGTATTGAGAATCAAGAGAGAGAGAGAGAGGAAGCCATCTAGCTACTAACTACGGACCCGTAGGTCTACAAAGAACTACTCACACATCATCAGAGAGGCACCAATGGACATGATGAACCCCTCCGTGATGGTGTCTAGATTGGATCTGGTGTTTCTAGAACTTGCAGCGACTGGAGTTGATTTTACGTCGACTCCCTTAGGGTTTATGGAATATTGGGGTATTTATGGAGCAAAGAGGCGGTGCAGGAGGCCACCGAGGTGGGCATAACCCACCTGGGCGCCTGGTCCCCCAGGCGCATATTCCTCACCTTTAGAAGCTTGAACATAAATTGGCCTTCTTGAAGCACGTTGGACAACATGTTTTGGTGGATGTCTTGCTCCAAGATTACCTCATCTTCTTTGTTTAACATCTTCTTCTTCTTTAGATGAATCTCCTTCATTGGCAGCAGGGGGAACACCCTTTCGCCCTGGTGGGTTGTGCCCCCTTAGGGCACCCCTCTGGTACTTCGTTGGCCCAACTTGTGTCTTCTGGTTCATAAAAAATCGACAAAATTTTTCGCTGCGTTTGGACTCCGTTTGGTATTGATTTCCTGCGATGTAAAAAATAAGCAGAAAACATCAACTGGTACTGGGCACTATGTCAGTAGGTTAGTACCAAAAAATGATATAAAATGATTGTAAAATCCAAGAATGATAATATAACAACATGGAACAATAAAAAATTATAGATACGTTGGGGACGTATCAGCATCCCCAAGCTTAATTTTTGCTCGTCCTCGAGTAGGTAAATGATAAAAACAGAATTTTTGATGTGGAATGCTGTCTAACATGTTCATCACATATTCTTTTCTTTGTAGCATGGACATTTGGACTTTTATATGGTTCAAAGCAATAGTCTAGTTTTGACATCAAGACTTTAATACTCAAGCATATCAACAAGCAGCAATGTGTTTCAAAATATCAACGCTAAAGCATGTTATCCCTAGCTCATTATGCTCAATCATTGATCCATTCATGAAACACACTCGAATACTAGCTATACCCAATGCTCAAGTACGATCATAGTGCCCCTTAGTGCGTGCTTTATAAGAGAAGATGGATACTCAAGTTTAAAAATAAAAATTTCATAAAGTAAAAAGAAAGGCCCTTCACGGAGGGAAGTAGGGATTTGTAGAGGTGCCAGAGCTCAAAGCGAAAATTGAGAGATAAAAACATTTTGGAGGCATACTTTTCCCACCAACGAAAACGACTTAGAGTTCCCAACACTTTCCATGCTAGATATATCATAGGCAGTTCCTAAACAGAAAATAAAGTTTATTCCTTTTTCCACCATACTTTCACTTTCCATGGCTAACCGTATCCACGGGTGCCCTCCATACCAACACTTTCTAAGGAATTTATTATGTGACAACATAAAGTAAATTCATTTTTCACTTCGGCACTGGGCATCTGTCGGATGTTGGATTCCGGCAGACCCTTAAGGTTCGAACTCTGGGCTGCGCACGAAGATCTTCCCCCTACCAATCCACGTCCGATTGCCTCGTGAGGATCTAAGCTAAATGATGAACAACTCAAGGGACACAAGATTTATACTGGTTCGGGCCACCGTTGTGGTGTAATACCCTACTCCAGTGTCTGGTGTGGTGGATTGCCTCAGGGGGCTGAAGATGAACAATACAAAGGGAAGAACCGCCTCGGGAGAGGTGTTCTTGCGGTGGTGGTTTGCTTGAGAAGGATTCGATCCTCTCTTGTCCCTAGATGATATTATCGATGCCTTCTACTGTGGTGGCTATCCCTATATATAGAGGCCCTGGTCCTCTTGCCAAATATTGAGCGGGAAGGGCGCCAACAACGACCATTTTGAAGGGGAACATCTAGTACAAGTTATCTTGACTAAAGTTGGTCTTCGGCTGCCAAAGGCACTGTCAATGACGCTGCCTTGGGCTCCACGGTGACCTCCATCCTGCCGCTCTGCTGGTCTTGGTCTCGTTGCACCGAAATGGCAACCTTTGCCTGATGCCTCGGTACTCCACGCCCGTGCTTGCCCCGTTTGCACCAAAGAGGAAATAAGGACATTGCGCAGGCCGGCGCCCACCTGGCGCCCTCCTGGTCTTGATCGTCACGGCTTGCATCACGAGCACCTCGCGAGGTACACTTGCCTTGATCTCTCCGCCTCCTCGCGAGCCTGCCTGGCGAGGCCGCTCCTGAGGAAGCCTTACGTCGTCCGCCCCACGAGGCTTGGCCCCTCGCGAGGGTCTTGAGTTTGAGCTGATGAAGATGGGCCCTACTAGGCCACCACTCGAGCCACGCCGCAGGCTGCAGGCAAGCAAGTCTGGGGATCCCCGTTCCCAGAACGCCGACAGTAGACCCCGGGCCCAAGGCGCGCTCGGACTTGGCTTAGCAGAGAAGCGAAGGGGCAAGTGCGGAGCGCCGCGGGCCCCATCAGCCTGCAGCCTTGGGCGCCGCGTGGCGGTTGATTGGACGTGGGTGTCTCCGCTTCCCCATGCTGCCTTGGCAACAACCCAACTTGACAAGTCCCTGCATGCAGAAATAAGTCATGATTACCTGCGATCGTGGAGGCCGACGGTTGGCCCTCTCCGGACTATAAGTATGGACGGGTGAGAGCCCCCGCAGGTCATCTCTTTCTGCTTCACTCCTTCTTCCTCGCCCCTCCTCCGTCTTCACGCCAATGGCGCTGATCCACCGGTTCTCAGCAGAAGAGGAAGGGAAGGCCCCCCGAGAGGGTCCCGACCCGCTCCTACCGAAGAAGCGGCCGGTTCCTGGCCGCCGCGACGAGGTCGTGCGGCACGAGACGTCAAGGCCTTGGTACGAGCGGCCACCGCCTGGGTTTCTGCTGCCCTTGTATGCTCGGGCTGAGGGCCCTAGAGAAGAAGATGCCGAGCGGCACCGTCTGCGCCGCCGGTGACACCGACGAATCACGGCGGTGCACGTCGTCGCCCTGGAGTCCATGCCGAGGGCTCTTCTCGCGAGCTTGTACTCCACGTCGCCATGCCTTCAAGCTCTCGGATTCGCCTTCCTCCCTTCTTCGCCTTTGAGATGCTGCCGAGAGGGCCTCTCGAGCTCTGGCTGTAGCATGCTGACTACGGTGCCCCTGCGACCGGAGCGGAAGTTGAGGTTGTCGCTCTGGGCAAGATCTACATGACCCGGGGCTGGGGCGAGGTTGCCCGGGTCTGCCGAACAGGAGGTGCCCTCGTGTTCATTTCGAATACGACGACACCTCCTTGATGTTCTTCAAGGTCTTCGACATGGAAGGACGCCGATTGGAGTGCTTCCCCAAGGAAGGCGGCCGGGGCATCGAAGTGGCGAGGGCTAGGCCTGCCAATCGCTTCCCCAGCAGCTCCTCTGGTAGCAGCGGAGAAGCCGGAGGGTCTAGCGACTCTCCCGAGCTTCTCGTAACTCCGGAGACGAGCGACGATAGCTACGAGCCCCCGAGCTTGTGTCACGCTCGGAGCAGGGCAGCTGCATCAGGCCGCCGGCGCGGCTGACCTGGATGGGGTTGACGCCGGTGCTTGGTGGCCCACTGTTGATGATGGCGTCGACCATGGAGGCGCGCGTAGTTAGTGTCCCTTAGGATCAACACCTTTTGTTCCCTACGAGGAATCGAAGAATCATCGCGTGGGGGTATGTAAGGCGTCTGCTATATCTTTTGTGAATATTATCCTTATTATGGAGTGGTGCGAGGTGCTTGTCCTGTCTCGGCTCGGTTCCCCCCTTTCTACCCTCATGAGGGCTTGATTCTCTACACTGACAGGTCCCGGTCCCCAGGCAGGCTTCAGCCGTCGCTGGTATGCCGGGTCGTGATGCCGTGGTCAAGGCCAGGAGGTGAGCGACCCGAGGTCCAGTAAGAGCCCACGAGGCGCGATGCTCAGGAGGTCCCCTTTAGCACCCAAGCAGCCTCCGCTGGGCAAGAAAGGTAAGCAATGTCGCCGCGACAGAACTGTTTTAGGTGAGGGTTTGGTGTCGCGTCGATTTAGCTTTCCTAGGAGCGTGACTTATCTCGTGAGCTTGAAGCCGTTCTTTGGCGAGGTGCCGGACCTGCGCGTCGGCAGCTGGGATGTCGCTGGGTCAGGCCCTCGTGAGCTTCTCCCCTCTTCCCCGCACTTTCCTTCATGCTCTACGTCCTTAGGTCCTGGCCCTCGAGCGAGCTCAGCCGCCGTTGGTATGACAGGTCGCGATGCCGTGGGTCAAGGCCAGGGGGTGAGGGCTGGAGAGCCAGTAAGGGCTCCTGAGTCATGATGCTCAGGCGCCCTCCTTTTAACGCGCAAGCGGATCGCACGGGAGAGAGAAAGAGATAGAGAGAGAGAGAGTTCACGACGCCCCCACGTTATTCCTTAGGTGGATCCTGTACACCAACACGAGGAAAACAAGGATTGCCAATACTGTTGCCAGCCAGCCATTGGTTGCTCCGAGGGAGTGATTGAGGCACTGAGGGCCTGGTGAGGTAGCGCCTTGCGGGGCTGCCGCGGCTAGAGCTCGACCACTCAGATTTGTTGATGTTGCAGGGATGGACCCATGCGCAAGCGCCGTGCCAGAGCGAGTGGCTCCAAAGGTAGGTGTCAATCGAGCAGGCGATTATCATAGGCAGGTTAAGCATGAAGAGGGAATCCAACTTAGATAGATGCAAGGAAAGGCACACACCACTGGGTCAGGCCTGAGCGGCTTGGGGATGATGCAGTCCGAGGGGCGCCCCCAGCAAAGTAGGCTAAAGAAATAAGCAAAAATGGATACATGCCGCGGGGACAGACCCACGCGGCCTAGGAATGATGCAGCCCGGAGTGCGCTCCCAGCTGAAATGAAACTTGAGAGATGTCACCTGATACCATTGCAGAGCGAGTGTTGGAGTAGCTAACGGTGCGTGATGAAGAAGCCAATCCTCACGAGCCTTCAGAACTCCGAGCCTCGGGAGGCTCTGGAGGTCCGGGCGGCTCGGCAAGGTCCATCTCCATCTCCTCCAGGAATGCGCGGTGCCTAACCACCTGAGCCTCCAGAATGCTCCTCATCAGACGCTGGTGAGCAGCAGCCGTGTTCGGCAGGCCGAAGGGCATGCGAACGTAGCTGTGAGGTGGACCCTCGCAATGCCCCACGCGCGAAGGCCAGAAGTGCTCCTGAGGCGCGACTCGATTGAGCACTGGTAGTCGATGCAGACGCGCAGCCCGCCACTCTCGCCTGGATGGGGGGCTACGCCGGGCAGACGACGGTTGCTGCGCATGACTCTCGATTCCTGCAGCTCCTGAGTGATGTTGGTGATGAACTCCCAAGGGTTGGGCCCTCCTCGCCTTATGCCTTCCTGAGGAAAACGTGTCACGAAGCACGCCTCCAAATGGTGCCCGAGCGCCTCCCTCGTGATCTTGGCAAAGGCAGTGGGCGTCCAGGAGAGAGCCCTCGAACCTTGCCCGAGGAGGGTGCCTAGCGCACCTTCCTATGCGACAGAGGGCGGCGCCCCCTGGATGGGCGCAGATCCTGATGTGGTGCTTCTGGAGGTGCCCGCCTCCTGAAGCCATAAGCCAGGTGAGGTCTTCTTCTTCTTGGAAGCTGCTTCAGGGAGGTCTCCACTCTTGCTGTCTGGGTCCTCGATCGACGCAGCTTGGAAGGCGCGCTCAAGAGAGCACACCACATCCTTCTCTTCACAGGGGACCGTGACTCCACCACTTCCTGGCATCTTGAGGACGTTGTAGCCATGGTGAGTCACTGCCATGAACTTGGCCAGGGCCGGATATTCGAGGATGGCATTGTATGGCAGGAGGATGTGAGCGACGTCGAAGTCAATGAGCTCGGTATGGTAGTTCTTGCGTTGCCCAAAGGTGACAGGGAGGCGGACCTGCCCTATCGGGACAATGGAACCATCTGTGACTCCTGACAAAGGCTTGGTTGGCTGAAGCTGATCGTAGGGCGCTTGGAGATTGTTGAACATCTCGACGGACAGGACGT
The DNA here is from genome assembly GCF_018294505.1 of Triticum aestivum. Lineage (NCBI taxonomy): Eukaryota > Viridiplantae > Streptophyta > Magnoliopsida > Poales > Poaceae > Triticum > Triticum aestivum. Next base: position 181,122,477 of record NC_057813.1, on the reverse strand, counting down.
TGAGCCCTGCCCCGCCGTCGATGAGGGTCCTGGTAACTTGCACATTGCTGATGACGGGGGAACAGAGCATTGGGAGGACACCGGCTATTACCGTGCACTTGAGCTGATCCGCTGAGCTGAACGTGATGGCGCACGCGGACCACCTGAGAGGGCGCATGGCCTCGAGCTTGGGGAGGACTACATTCACTTAGCGAGCAAACTGCTTGAAGATGCGCTGAGAGGCTGGGGCTTGGGCTCCGCCCAAGATGCAAGCGATAGCACACCGCTCCTGGAAGCCCCCAGCCCCCTCATCCTGATGATGGTCTTCATTCCTTCTTGGTGGTGGTGGCAGAGGAGGAAGGCCTGCGTTGCCTTGCGGGCGATCCTCACGAGGCTGATCCCTCCAAGCTCCCTCGCGAGGCCGGTCACGCCACCCTTGGCGAGGGCCACGGTCGTCCCATCGTCCTCCACCTCTTCCTCTGCCTCGGCCGTAGCCCCGATCGTTGCGCTCGGGGCGTTGACCGACACGGCCTTCTCGCACGGCCCTAAGCTCTTGGCATTTGTTGGTGTTGAGGGTGTGGAGATCGTGGTACACGCAATACCGGCTGCCCTTGGACGACTCTGGCTGGTCCCTGCCGCGCTTCATATCCGGCTCTGCTACGAGCACAGCTGCTCCTTTGCGCTTCACATCCTTGGCCTTGGCTTTCTTCTCTTCTGGATCTGCAGCTGGGAGCTCTAGAAGGGAGAGGCATCCCTCGTTAGCCCTTGCGCAGTTGGTCGCCAGGTTGAACAGCTCCAGAGACGTGCACAGATCATCGTGGATCCCCAGTTCCTCCTTCATCTTGACATCGCAGACGCCATCAGAGAACGTTGAGATGATGGCTTCCTCGGTCACCTTGGGAATCTTGAGGCGAGCGCTGTTGAAGCGCTGGATGTACTTCTGCAAGGTCTCTACAGGTTGCTTCTTGATGCGGCACAGGTCATCCACGACCGGCAGACGGTCACGAGTGCCCTGGAAGTTGGCGATGAAGCGGGTGCGCATCTCGTCCCAGGAGGAGATCGTGCCAGGAGGCATGTTCAGGAGCCAGGTGCGGGCTCCATCCTTGAACGCCATGGGAAACCAATTCGCCATGACCTTTTCGTCTCAGTTGGTGGCTTCGAAGCCTAACTCGTAGAGCTGCATGAACTCCACAGGGTCGGCAGTGCCGTCGTAGCGAGGAGGCAGGTCAGGTTTGAACTTGCCCGGCCAGGCGACACTGCGCAGCTCGGTGGTGAAGGCGCGGCAGCCTGCGGTGGCTACCGGAGCTCTCTGCTGACGCGGGGCTTGCTCCTGGAGATTCCCGCGCGCTGCTGTCTAGAGCAGCGCGGGGTCTTGACGTGCCAGTGCAGGGATGAGGTCATGGCGTGCCGGTGGAGGAAGCACGTGAGCACCTTCTTGGGTTCGAGGGATTTCTTGGCAGCTCCTTTCTTGTCGTGCGGGCGCTGGATGCGGTGGATCTCATCCAGGGGGCGCGCTCCTTGGAGCCAGGGCGCCTTCTTGGGGAGGAGGTGGTGGAGGCACCTCCTGGGCTGCATCATCCGCGCAGGATGGAGGGCAAGGCAGCGAGAGGGACAGCGCGGGGGAGCCCCCTGCGGTGCTGACAAGCTCGGTGATGCGAGCGAGCCACTCCTCGTAGAGGTCGTTGATAGGACGGTAGTGCAGGAGCTCACGTGCCAGGAGAAATGCGGCGTGCACATCCATGGGGGCGCGACAGGAGTGCTACGACGAACCGGCTGGAGTTAGCGACGGGGTGGCGGTGCTGCCTTCCCGTCGCACCGAGGGATGCAGCGATGAGGCCTGCTGCTCGTTCCCCGCCGGGCCGGTGGCGGCATGGGCGGCAGGCGACGGAGAACGACGGGGAGGCCCACTGACGGGAGCCGTCTAGGAGACATGGGCGGCGAGAGTTGCCCGACACTCGGCACGAGCCCGGCGAGCGTCAGCCATCGATGCGATGAACGATCGAACGTAGAACAGCGGAAGAGAGATTCCGGCGCACCCCTACCTGGCACGCCAAATGTCGGATGTTGGGTTCCGGCAGACCCTTAAGGTTCAAACTCTGGGGTGCGCACGAAGATCTTACCCCTACCAATCCACGTCCGATTGCCTCGTGAGGATCTAAGCTAAACGATGAACAACTCAAGGGACACAAGATTTATACTGGTTCGGGCCACCTTTGTGGTGTAATACCCTACTCCAGTGTGTGGTGTGGTGGATTGCCTCAGGGGGCTGAAGATGAACAATACAAAGGGAAGAACAGCCTCGCGAGAGGTGTTCTTGCGGTGGTGGTTTGATTGAGAAGGATTCGATCCTCTCTTGGCCCTAGATGATATACTCGATGCCTTCTACTGTGGTGGCTATCCCTATATATAGAGGCCCTGGTCCTCTTCCCAAATATTGTGCGGGAAGGGCGCCAACAACGGCCATTTTGAAGGGGAACATCTAGTACAAGTTATCCTGACTAAAGTTGGTCTTCGGCTGCCAAAGGCACTCGCGATGACGATGCCTTGGGCTCCATGGTGACCTCCATCCTGCCGCTCTGCTGATCTTGGTCTCGTTGCACCGAAATGGTAACCTTTGCCTGATGCCTCGGTACTCCACGCCTGTGCTTGCCCCCTTTGCACCAAAGAGGAAACAAGGACACTGCGCAGGCCGGCACCCGCCTGGCGCCTGCCTGGTCTTGATCGTCACGGCTTGCGTCACGAGCACCTCGTGAGGTACCCTTGCCTTGATCTCTCCGCCTCCTTGCGAGCCTGCCTGGAGAGGCCGCTCCTGAGGAAGCCTTGCATCGTCCGCCCCGCGAGGCTTGGCCCCTCACGAGGGTCTTGAGTTTGAGCTGATGAAGATGGGCCGTACTGGGCCACCACTCGAGCACACCGCAGGCCGCAGGCAGGTAAGTCTGGGGACCCCTGTTCCCAGAACGCCGATAGCATCCCTAATACCTTTGCCGCACTCTCGAATGACAAGTGAATAAACACTCATCGTGAGAGTAACACATCTAGCATGGAAAACATCGGCCACCCCTCACCGACTTGAGAGCGGTACGAGCACACAAAAGAGAAATTTATTTTGAAAATTAGAGATGGCACATGCAAATTTTCTTAGAACGGCACGGAAATACCGCATATAGGTAGGTATAGTGGACTCATATGGCAAAACTGGTTTAAAGGGTTTTGGATGCACAAGTAGTGATCATACTTAGTGCAAAGTGAATGCTAGCAAAAAGATTGAGAAGCGTCCAACCAAGAATGAAAAATCTCGTACCCAAGCATTAAGCATAAGTAACACCAAATAATGCACCACAAGTAGGATGTAATTTCGTTGCATAACTATTGACTTTCGTGCTTGCATAGGGAATCACAAACCTTAACACCAATATTCTTACTAAAGCATAATTACTCATCAACATGACTCACATATCATATTTTTATATCTCAAAACCATTACTAAGAACCAAGTTTATTTTGTCCAATGATCTTCATGAAAGTTTTTATTACATCCTCCTTGGATATCTATCACTTTGGGACTAGTTCCATATTTTGCTTTTAACAAGCTCGAACAAATTTTAGTGAAGAACATGAGCATAATATTTATTTCTCTCAAAATAATCTAAGTGAAGAAAGAGTGAATTTATTTAAAAGTTTACTAACTCCCAAATAAATCTAAGTGAATCATGATAGCATTTCTTCAAAAATAACAAAGCACATCGTGCTCAAAAAGATATAAGTGAAGCACTAGAGCAATTCCATGGTTCTAAAAAATTTAAGTGAAGCATAGGAGCAAGCATAGCATAATTTTTGGCTCTCCCAAAAGGGTGTGCCTAGCAAGGATTCAAGACTTAAAATACAAAGAAAAACAAGCAAAGACTCATATCATAGAAGATACTCCAAGCAAAACTCATAATATGTGACGAATAAAAATACCGATGGTTGTTAGAAGAAAGAGGGGATGCCACTTGGGGCCATCCCCAAGCTTAGTTGCTTTGCACTTCTTGAATATTATCTTGGGGTGCCTCGGGCATCCCCAAGCTTAGCCTTTTCCTAATTCTTATTCCTTCATCCATCGTAATCTCACACAAAACTTGAAAACTTCAATCAGACAAAACTCAACAAAACCTTCGTGAGATCCGTTAGTATAAGAAAGCAAACAAATACTATAATTACTATTGTAAACCCATTCATATTTTATTTTTTCATTATATCTAATGTATTCCAACTTTTCTATGGAAAAAACTCTTCAAAGAAAACCATAGAATCATCAAAACAAGCACAAAACGCAAAGAAAACAGAATCTGTCAAAAACAGAACAGTCTGTAGCAAGCTGACTACTTTGAATACTTCTGTAACTCCAAAAATTCGAGATTTTTTTATTAATATTCTTCAAAAAGAATCAACTCAAAAGCACTCTTCTGTTAAAAACCGGAAATATTTTTGTGAGCGCAAAAGTTTCTATTTTTCAGCAAGATCAAATCAATTCTCATCCAAATCATCCCAAAGGCCTTGCTTGGCACAAAAACTAATTTAAAGCACAATAACACACCTAATCAGAGGAATAATTGGGTATTTTATTGAAAATAGCAAGAAAACCAAAAAGCAAAAATATACAAGTTGGGTTGCCTCCCAACGAGTGCTATCGTTTTACGCCCCTAGCTAGGCGTAATGCAAAGGATCTAAGTGTTGTCATCTTTAGTTCTAGATCCATACGATTCTCTCATGCTTGATTCATATGGTGGCCTAATTCTTGTTGTAGGTAAGTGTTCCATACCCTTCCTTACTAGAAATTGAAATTTAATATTTCCTTCTTTCATATCAATCACGCCACCAATAGTACGTAAAAACGGTCTACCAAGTATAATTGGACAAGACGGATTGCAATCAATATCAAGAACAATAAAATCTATGGGCACGTAATTCTTATTTGAAAGAATAAGAACATCATTAATTCTTCCCATAGGCTTTTTAATAGTAGAATCCGCCAAGTGCAAATTTAAAGAGCATTCTTCAATATCGGTAACACCAAGCACATCACATAAAGATTGCGGAATTGTAGAAACACTAGCACCCAAGTCACATAAATCAAAACACTCATAATTTTTAATCTTGACTTTGATGTTAGGTTCCCACTCATCATGTAATTTTCTAGGAATTGAAACTTCTAATTCCAACTTTTCTTCAAAAGCTTTTCATCATAGCATCAACAATATGTTTAGTAAAGGATTTATTTTGTTCATAAGCATGAGGTGAATTTAGCATGGATTGCAACAAAGAAATACAATCAACTAAAGAGCAACTATCATAGTTAAAGTCTTTGTAATCCAAAATAGTGGGCACATCACTAGTTAAAGTTTTGACCTCTTCAAACCCACTTTAATCAAAAAATTTAACAACATTTTCACCCTCCGAATTATCGGGATGCCTTCTAGCTAAAGTTGACTCTTCTCCAGTCCCTTTCTCATCAGTATTAATTTTACTAAAAGAGAATCAATAGAAGAAACACCAATCATTTTAAGATCTTCATCACTTTTATCTTCTAACGAGATTGGTTTGGCGGCCATTTGATTTACTAAAGTAGCTTATGCATCGTATATTTTTCCTAGCAAACTTTCAACAAAAGCTTACTTAGATTGGAGATTGCAAACTTCTCTACTAATATCATCAAGTTGTTTCATTATAGCCTCTAACACAACGGAGTGCTCCTAAAGTTCTTCAGTAAAATATTTGTTATGCTCAAATTGTGTAGTCATATATTTCTTAGTACTTTTCTCAATGTCAAACAAAATATTTGGGTAAGGAACATCATAATATTTTCTTTGAGGCATCATGACTATGCAAACAAGAACACACTCAAAAACAGATCTGACGAGAAAACGGCGAATGGAAAAGAGGGCGAATAAAATGGAAAAATTTTGTGAGGTGGGGGAGAGGAAAACGAGAGGCAAATGGCAAATAATGTAAATTGCAAGGAGATGAGATTTGTGATTAGGAACCTGGTTGATGTTGATGATGTCTCCCCGGCAACGGCGCCAGAAATTCCTTTTGATGTTTGCTTGAACTACGTCGGTATTTCCCCAAAGAGGAAGGGATGATGCAGCACAACAACATTAGGTATTTCCCTCAGTGATGAGACCAAGGTTGTTGAACCAGTAGGAGAACCACGCAACACAACGTAAACAGCTCCTGCACACAAATAAAAAAAATACTTGCAACCCGACGTGTTAAAGGGGTTGTCAATCCCTTTAGGGTAACGGCGCCAGAAATTGGTGAGTGGACGGGAGAAAGTTGTAATAGATTGGATAGATAGATTGCAAATAAAATAAAGTGCAACAAGTTTTTTTGTATTTTGGTTTAATAGAACTAAAAATAAAGGAAAATAAAAATAGACCATGAAGGAAAATATAATAAAGAAGAGTCTCGGGGGCCGTAGGTTTCACTAGTGGCTTATCTGGAGAAAAATAGCAAATGGTGCGAAAACAATTACTGTTGGGCAATTGATATAATTTCAAAAAATCATGACGATATCCAGGCAATGATCATTATATATGCATCATGTGGCACCCCGGCTTAGAGAAACCGGAACGCCCCGTATTCCAGCCCAGAGATCGAGATGAAGTCTTCTGGAATGCGACACTACTTGACATAGAACAAATCAGCTCTTATTACAAAGGATAAAAATACAAGTGTCTCATGTTACAAAGGTCCACATCAGCACGGCGACACTACGCCTGAGATACTACACTTGTTCTATGCTAGCAACGGACAACTCGTAGCAGCGGAAATCTTCTAGCAATGGAACAACGACGAAGGTGGTGAACTCCACTCCGCAGGGACTCTGGCCAGGACACGATATAGCTCGCATGTACGGTAACCTCGACAAGCAATCAATCAATCACTGCATCACCTGCAATCTAGCATGACACGTCAGGTAGTACATTGAATGTACTTGCAAGCTCACAACAACCAAAAGCATCAAGGCAAAACAACAATATAGCATTAAACCGGTTAATTAAATGAACATCTACCATGATACGAAAGCAACTACTAAGCATGATATGAAACTACTACAATACTGATAAACCACCATCTCAGATCTCAATAACCATCTCACGCTTGGTTAAACGGCCAAGTAATATACCATCTTGATCACCTCGTGATCTATACCTCCACGTGATCACTGCGTGACCACATTACCAACTGAACGATCATCCTCAAGATCATCCCAATATCATCATCATCATCCTGCCAAACTGTCACAACTCATCATATCAATGTATTAGTCCTATAGAAGTCATTCTGTCACATGAGTGTCGATCGAATGGTGTGACCTAGTACACACTTGTGCCCATGACCGAGGATGCGGCTATCGATAGATTAAACACACACACACTCTCTAGAGGTAGCACGCTGTACCCACACCACGAAACCCATGGGCTTGCACTCCTATTCGGGTGGACTAACGGTGTTCCGACAAAACTGATCTACTGCCATGACACTCTCCCGGCCACTCCGACCAACACCCCCTTTGGGTTTAGCCCTGGGTGGCCCCGTGCCTACCAAAGGCATCAACGGCCACCGTCGTGGCAAAACAAAAACGGTCCCAAACAAGGAAAAAAAGGGCCCTATCCAACTACAGGCACACAAGGCTTATGTCCGCCTACCTGATCAGGGTGGCGCGCGCCCAAAACTTTCCCTTGTTGGAGGCACCGGTGAGAGACATGACAATATCCCGCATTAGGGTCTTCCCCATAAAAGGCAAATGTGGTTGCACTGGAAAAGCCCGGTTCGGTGGCACCTGACCAACCTAATGATGGATTTTATCCCCAAAGAATATCTGCGATAACTGATACTCTGATATCATCTATCAACCTGTAATCCAAGTCATAGCGATATCCAACAAATAATCCAAAGCATGACCAAGCCATAACATAATACCATGAGGGTAACCAAACATTACGAGCATGCCGAATCCAGGAATGATACTACTTTTACTCAAATATCAAGAACAAGCTATCCAACTAAGATCCACAAGCAAGCATCATCTCTGAAATCATTCTCGAAAACATAATATCAACTAGCATCATGATGAAAATAATTCTAGCCACTAATAATCCAAAGGCAGCATGACATTCAAAGTAATACTCCAAAATATAATACCAGATACCAACATGAAAATAATCATAACATAAGCCAATAATAATCCAAAGGCAACATGTCATCCACATAGGCTGCAAAAATATTATCCTAGAACTCCAAGCAATTTCATGGCAATAACAAGATTAAAAAACTTCCACGAGAAAATGCCATGAACAAGACATATGTAGCTAATGCAATATTTTAAAAGAGTTCAAATAAACAAACCATGTCACTATATTACAGTGATGCAAATGGAGGGTGTGGCTTGCCTAGGGTGGATGGATTCACCGGGAGAACGTGCAAGAAACTCGTGGAAAGAATCGCCGGAAACCGTTCTCTCTCGGAGGGGGCTGATTAAGGGCAGGGGCAAAATGGTCATTTTCAGAATGTCAAAACATGGTGAAAATGATTCCATTGGAACACACTCGACGAATCAAAGAAGTGGGCTTTGGAATCACGTCGATCAGAGTTGGGATCAAAAAGATATGAGCGTTCATTCGTTAGGCAGGGAACAAATAAAAACTTATTCATTTATGCTCTTAACCAATGAACGTTCACAATATAAGGTTTTCGGCCGGTGGCTGGAAAAAGAGAAAGCGAATTTTTAGAAATGCGTCTTTGCTGTACTGAAAACATATTTTCAACAGAACACTTACGGTAATACGCTTTCAGTAAGCAGAGACATAGTTCGCGGATTGCGCCTTCACTAATCCACGCTGGTAGGGCAGGGTCACCGCGTGTGCGGCTGACATGCGGGTCCCACCTAACCTTTCTCTCTCCTCCTGGCCTTCTCCTTCTTCCTCTCTACGACACAGGGGTGAGGCGAGGCCGGGCGGCCCCGACAAGGACCCCGGGTAGCTCCGGCCACCGTTCTCGCCGGCCGACCTACCAAAGTGCTTAGCGCGTTGAGCCGCACCCATCCAGGGGCAGAACGGACCTCAAGGAGGGTGGGCACGGGCACACCCTGGGCCGAGGCAGACGACATATTATGACGAAGATGGGCAACACCGCTCGGTCTTGGAGAAGAGGACCTGGTGGTGCGGGGAGGTTTGCGATGGTGGAGAAGGACTCTGGAGGTGGCTATATGGGGTAGGGCACACTGCAGGGCTCGAATTCGAGCCGAGTCCTGGGACAACCATGGTGGAAGAGGGGGGGGGGAGAACTCCAGGAGCTCGGGGAAGGGACTAGGCGGGGCTCTGGGAGGGTGGTAAGGCAAGTGGTGAGCTCGGAGGGCTCGGGTGAGGGCTTAAATAGGTGCGAGGCGAGGAAGCCGAGTTGGCATCATCGCGGGCACGTGACCGTCACTGCGGACGCGTGGGCGCACGAACGAGCTCGGAGGTAGGCGACGGTGGAGGAACAAGGAAGGGTCTCACGGGGCAGAGGAGGCCAACGGAGCACGGGGAGGAAGATGATGGGCGGCGAACAGAGCCGGTCGGCCACAGTGCTCTCGTGAGCGCTCGGCTGCTAGCGCCGGCGAGGATGCTTCGAGAGGGGCAGGGGGTGGAGAGCGACGGGTGAAGCACATGGAGTCAGGTCGGCATGCTCGGACGCGAGAAAACCGTTGATGCGGAGCTGCCCGATGCATCCCGACGCCCAGAGCGCGGCCAGCACTGCCAGAGCGCATGCACAGACGTGCTAAAGACGCAGTCACCACTATGCCCGGCATGGATGGGATGCAAGAGACTGCCGTGAGCTGTCTATAGTGTTGTCTCTGCTTCATAGAGACTAAAGGAGGTGAAAGGTCAAGAGGAGGAGCACTGGAGCGATGTGAGGATTCACTGAAAGTTTGCTGTAGCAAACTTGGCTGTGCACTGGTGATCAACAGATAATTGATTGGGGTCAATGGTGTTGTCTGGGATGATTATCTTAGGGAGGACTATGATCCTGGAGGTTTTCGAGGGAAATGGACCAATATATATTATAGTTGCTTTGCATTTGTCAAAAATGGTCCAGAATCAAGATCATGATGGTTCAGTCACATAGAGTATCAACTTGATTTGAAATTTGGCAAGTCATAATGATTTGGACATATAGAGATGCTGTAAAAATTTCATACCAATTGGATTCACCAAAATGGTACTTGCTTCACAAACATCCCCTCTATCCAGGAACTTGCAAAAATTCTAGAGAAATATTGGCCTGATGAATTGATCCCAAAATTGGTAGATAGAGGTGTTATGGCTATGGGAATGCCCTGGTAAATTTTTAGCCAACATGAAGCAATATAAAATACACTTGCTTCACAACCTGAAAATATTGACAGAAGCAAAGATTTGGTCCTGTGCTCATATAGATGATTGGATGGGGCTTAAATTTTGAGGAGGGGGTTAATATGAGCACATGAAGAAGTGTGCAAAATTTCAACTCATTTGAATACTCCTATCTAGTACTTCCTTCACAAAGGCTTCTGTCTGACAGAAACTTTAAAAAATCACTGAGGGAAGTTGGCTAGGCAAATGAATTTGAATTTTTGCATGAGGCAATTATTTGGATGTAGAAGCATGCCCAAAAAGTTGGGAGCAACTAGGAAAGGATAAATGACACTTCCTTCACAAAGTGCCATTCAAGGCGGAATAGGAAAATGAATATTGGAGAATTATTTTTGAACTACGCAAGGAAGGATTTTGACACATTTGAGCAAGATATGACCCAAACAATTTATGAGAATTATTTGGGAATTTTTGGATGGATAGAGATATAGGTTGCTTCACAACCTAGGGCAATGAGGTTATTCTTTAATGAAAAAGGAATTTTCCCCAAGAAAAAGAATATTGGGATTTGGGCTAGGATGGAAATGGCATGGTCTTGGGGTGAGTTTGAGGATGAAGAGTCAGTTGGGAGAGGAAATGATGATGATCTCCCAGTTTGCAAGGCCACAGAACCACTCCAAAAAGAAAAACAGACCAAAAATCAAATAAATCAAAGGAAAAAAGAAAAGGGCCAAAAGCCAGGCTATCACAAACCTTCCCCCCTTAAAGAAATCTCATCCTAGAGATTTGCTTGCTTAGGGAACAAGTATGCTTATATCTTAAGGAAACCGTTTCCAACTCGGGTATCCTTCTCCTTTGTTTATTGTTCCCACAAGAATTTCATAATATCCACTTACCTTGTTGTGGGGTGGTTTACTTCACATTTCCCAAATTCTGACAAGTTTTTGATCATATACCTAATCCTTTTGCTGACACTGATTCTCTCATATCTGCGGTGATATCCAGTGGACATGAGCACAAATTTCCTTTCGTCGTGAAAACCTTTTTACTTCTGACATGGGGTTGCTCAAACAGATGCATGACTCCCGGGTTCAAACAGTACTGAGAATCATAGTTACTCTTCTGACGAGATCTGATTGCCCAACAGTGATACTGATTTCTCTTGATTTGCTTTTCTGGCTTGAGGAGGAGATATTTACCAAAGATTCGACAGCCTTCTGACATGGGCAATATAATGGAGTATGGGCTTGTAGATGTAGCGTACTGAAAGCACAAGTGCTCCCTGGGTGATTTTGGTAATGAATGTCAACATATCACTTGTTGGACTACACTACAAAAAAAAGACACATCGGTGACATTTTGGGCCAAACGAATTTTTTTTCTCTCATACATATGACACTTCTATGCCGATAATTGTGACAAAACCCGGTATCATCATCGATGTGGTGGGCTCCTACTCTATGACAAAAAATCATGACAGAAAATGGGCTTTTCGTCCTGGGCGGGCCGGAGACGCAGCTGCATAACATTCTTTGGGCCGTCCATGATGGAAAAAACCGTGGTAGAAGCGAGGGCGAGGAAAATTTCGGGGAGTTCCCGGTTACGGTGGGTGGTCGGGGGCCGAGCGATGCGCGTTTCTCTCATACACGTATGCACGTGTGTGCGACGCGTTGGCTCTAACTGAATCCGAGCAAGGCGTTGGGCTCTAACTGAACCCGAGTGATTGCACTGCAGGCTACGCGTTACTGAACCCGAGCGATCGATTCCTTCGCTACTGCTGCTAACTGAAGCCGATCGATGCTGCCTCTCTGGATGAACAGTGAGTGTTGCGGGGGGTTTGGATGAATAGTGAGCGGTGGGAGTGGATGAACATGACCCGTGGCGTTGTCTCTGGATGAACAGGACCCCGATCGATCGAGCCGGTTGGGGCTGGATGAACAGGACCCCGTGGAGGGCTGGATGAACAGGACGACCCCGTGGAGGGCTAGATGAACAGTAGATGGTGGAGGGGTGGATGAACAGTAGCCCGTGGAGGGGTGGTTGAACAGGAGCCCGTCGAGAGGGGTGGTTGAACAGTAGCCGGTGGAGTAGCGCGCGGTGGAGGCTGGATGAACAGGAGCCCGTGGATGAATAGTCGCAGGTGGAGGCTGGAGGAGGTTGACGGTGGATGAATAGTAGCCCGTGGAGGCTGGAGGAGGTCAACGGTGGAGATGAACAGTATCCCGTGGAGTCCCGTTTTGCGGTATGCCACACCCCTCCCGATGAACAGGACCCCCGTTTCGACCGTAGCGCTCCAACACAAGTCTGTTTCGTCTGTTTTGCGGTACGCCACACCCCTCCCGATCAACAGGACCCCCGTTTCGACCGTAGGAGGTCCGTTTCCTCCGCTTTGCGGTACGCTACACCCCTCCCGATGAACAGGATCCCGTTTCGAACGTGGCCGGTCGAACACAAGGTCGTTTCCTCCGTTCTGCAGTACGCCAGGCCTCGTTTCCATCGCCTGTTTCGTCCAAGCCCTCCCGATGAACACGACCACGCATTCCATTCCGACCCAGCCGGTTGGCTTCCTATGAACACGACGACGACGCTGTTTCTCCGTTCCGACCCAGCCAATGTACACGAGCCCTGGCCGTACGTATATATGCGCGAGTAGGCGTTCGAGACCCCGCCCGTATGTACACATACGTGGCCGTATTTTCTTTTTTGTGCACTGGCCGCTGTACGTACGTGTACATGCTACGTGCGCGCCTCTACTACGACACGTGCGCGCCTCTACATCCACCAGTATTTACGTACACGTTCACGACCAGAATGACAACACTACGTACACTTCGACCAGGTGGGTCCCAATTGTCAAGCACTTCCTTGCGTGCGAAAATGTAGCTGGTGGGTCCGAGCAGTCAGGGGGGTGAATCTTTGTTTCCGGACGCACTTCCTTGCATGTGAAGATGTAGCTGGTGGGTCCCAGCAGTCAAGGGGGTGAATCGTTTTTTTTACGGACGCACTTCCTTGCGTGTGAAGATGTAGTTGGTGGGTCCCAGCAGTCAGGGGGCGAATCATTTTTTTTTGCCCGGGCGCACTTCCTTGCGTGCGAAGTGTTGGGGAACGTAGTAATTTCAAAAAAATTCCTACGCACACGCAAGATCATGGTGATGCATAGCAACAAGAGGGGAGAGTGTTGTCCACGTACCCTCGTAGACCGTAAACAGAAGCGTTATGACAACGCGGTTGATGTAGTCGTAATGATGTGATCCCATTAATCAAATGACAACACATGTCAATCACATCATTCTCCTAATGATGTGATCCCATTAATCAAATGACAACACATGTCTATGGTTAGGAAACATAACCATCTTTGATTAATTGGCTAGTCAAGTAGAGGCATACTAGTGACTATATGTTTGTCTATGTATTCACACATGTATCATGTTTCCGGTTAATACAATTCTAGCATGAATAATAAACATTTATCATGATATGAGGAAATAAATAATAACTTTATTATTGCCTCTAGGGCATATTTCCTTCAGTCTCCCACTTGCACTAGAGTCAATACTCTAGTTCACATCATCATGTGATTCAACACCAATATCCACATCTGTATGTGATTAATACCCATAGTTCACATCGTCATGTGATCAACACCCAAAGGGTTTACTAGAGTCAATAATCTAGTTCACATTGCTATGTGATTAACACCCAAAGAGTACTAAGGTGTGATCATGTTTTGCTCGTGAGAGAAGCTTAGTCAACGGTTCTGTCACATTCAGAGCCGTATGTATTTTGCAAATATTCTATGTCTTCCATGCTCTGCACGGAGCTACTCTAGCTAATTGCTCCCACTTTCAATATGTATCCAGATTGAAACTTAGAGTTATCTGGATCAATGTAAAAGTTTGCATCGATGTAACTTTTACGATGAACTCTTTTATCACCTCCATAATCGAGAAACATCTCCTTATTCCACTAAGGATAATTTTGACCAATGTCCAGTGATCTACTCTTAGATCACTATTGTACTCCCTTGCCAAACCAGGGCAGAGTATACAATAGTTCTGGTCCATAGCATGGCATACTTTTATAGAACCTATGACTGATGCATAGGGAATGCCTTTCATTCTCTTTCTATTTTCTGCCGTGGTCGGGATTTGAGTCTTACTCAATTTCATACCTTTGCAACATAGGCAAGAACTCTTTCTTTGACTGTTCCATTTTGAACTACAAAATCTTGTCAAGGTATGTACTTATTGAAAATCTTATCAAGCGTCTTGATCTATCTCAATAGATCTTGATGCTCAATATGTAAGTAGCTTTACTGATATCTTTCTTTGAAAAACTCCTTTCAAATACTCCTTTATGCTTTCCAGAAAAATTCTACATCATTTCTGATCAATAATATGTCACTCACATATACTTATCAGAAAGTCTGTAGTTCTCCCACTCACTTTATTGTAAACACAGGCTTCACTGCAAGTCCGTATAAAAGTATATGCTTTGATCAACTTATCAAAGCATATATTCCAACTCCGAGATGCTTGCACCAGTCCATAGATGGATCGCTGGAGCTTGCACATTTTGTTAGCACCTTTAGGATTGACAAAACCTTATGGTTGTATCATATAGAACACTTCTTTAAGAAATATCCATTTAAGGAATGCAGTTTTTGACATCCATTTGCCAGATTTCATAAAATGTGGCAATTGCTAACATGATTCGGACAGACTTAAGCATCGTTACGAGTGAGAAAATCTCATCGTATTCAACACCTTGAAGTTTTCGAAAAACCTTTTTGCGACAAGTCGAGCTTTGTAGATAGTAACACTACTATCAGTGTCCGTCTTCCTCTTAAAGATCCATTTATTTAACATGGCTTGCTGATCATCGAGCAAGTCAATCAAAGTCCATACTTTGTTCTCATACATGGATCCCATCTCAGATTTTATGGCCTCAAGCCATTTCGCGGAATCTGGGCTCATCATCGCTTCCTCATAGTTCGTAGGTTCATCATGGTCTAGTAACATGACTTCCAGAACAGGATTACCGTACCACTCTGGTGCAGACCATACTCTGGAAGACCTACGAGTTTCTGTAGTAACTTGATCCGAAGTTTCATGATCATCATCATTAACTTCCTCACTAATCGGTGTAGGCATCACTGGAACTGATTTCTGTGATGAGCTACTTTCCAATTTGGGAGAAGGTACAATTACCTCATCAAGTTCTACTTTCCTCCCACTCACTTCTTTCGAGAGAAACTCCTTCTTTAGAAAGGATCCATCTTAGCAACGAATAACTTGCCTTCGGATCTGTGATAGAAGGTGTACCCAATAGTTACCTTTGGGTATTCTATGAAGACGCACTTCTCCGATTTGGGTTCGAACTTATCAGGTAAAAACTTTTTCACATAAGCATCGCAGCCCCAAACTTTAAGAAACGACAACTTTGGTTTCTCGCCAAACCACAGTTAATAAGGCGTCGTTTCAACGGATTTTGATGGTGCCCTATTTAAAGTGAATGCAGCTGTCTCTAATGCATAACCCCAAAACATAGTGGTAAATTGGTAAGAGACATCATAGATTGCACTATATCCGATAAAGTATGGTTATGACGTTCGGACACACCATAACGCTGTGGTGTTCCATGTTGCGTGAGCTGTGAAACTATTCCACATTGTTTTATATGAAGGCCAAACTTGTAACTCAAATATTCTTCTCTACGCGATCAGATCGTAGAAACTTTATTTTCTTGTTACGATGATTCTCCACTTCACTCTGAAATTCTTTGAACTTTTCAAATGTTTCAGACTTATGTTTCATCAAGTGGATATACCCATATCTGCTCAAATCATCTGTGAAGGTCAGAAAATAAGGATACACGCTGCGAGCCTTAACACTCGTCGGATCGCATGCATCGGTATGTATTATTTCCAATAAGTCAGTATCTCGTTCCATTGTTCTGGAGAACGGAGTTTTAGTCATCTTGCCGAAAAGGCACGGTTCGCAAGCATCAAATGATTCATAACCAAGTGATTCCTAAAATACATCTTTATGGAGTTTCTTCATGCGGTTTACACCGATATGACCCAAATGGCAGTGCCACAAATAAGTTGCACTATCATTATTAACTTTGCATCTTTTGGCATCAATATTATGAATATGTGTATCACTACGATCGAGATCCAACAAACTATTTTCATTGGGTGTATAACCATCGAAGGTTTTATTCATGTAAACAGAATAACAATTATTCTTTGACTTTCAATGAATAATCGTATCGCAATAAACATGATCAAATCATATTCATGTTCAACGCAAATGCCAAATAACATTTATTTAGGTTTAACACTAATCCCGAAAGTATAGGGAGTGTGCGATGATGATCATATCAATCTTGGAACCACTTCCAATACACATCGTCACTTCACCCTCAACTAGTCTCTGTTTATTCTGTAACTCCTGTTTCGAGTCACTAATTTTTAGCAACCGAACAAGTATCAAATACTCAGGGGCTACTATAAACACTAGTAAGGTACACATCAATAATCTGTATATCAAATATACCCTTGTTCACTCTGCCATCCTTCTTATCCACCAAATATTCAGGGTATTTTCCGTTTCTAGTGACCATTTCTTTTGTAGTGTAAGCACTCAGTTTCAGGCTTTGGTTCAACTTTGGGCATCTTCGTGGGAGTGACAACTTGCTTGTCATTCTACTTGAAGTTCCCCTTTCTTTCCCTTTGCCCTTTTCTTGAAATTAGTGATCTTGTCAACTATCAACACTTGATGCTCTTTCTTGATTTCTACCTTCATCGATTTCAACATCACGAAGAGCTCGGGAATCGTTTTTCGTCATCCCTTGCATTATAGTTCATCACGAAGTTCCAATAACTTGGTGATGGTGACTAGAGAACTCTGCCAATCACTATCTTATCAGCAAGATTAACTCCCACTTGATTCAAACGATTGTAGTACTCAGACAATCTAAGTACTTGCTCACTAATTGAGCAATTCTCCTCCATATTTTAGGCAAAGTATCTGTGAGAGGTCTCATACCTCTTGACACGGGCATGAATCTGAAATACCAATGTCATCTCATGGAACATCTCATATGTTTAGTGACGTTTCAAAAACGTTTTTGTAGTCCGGGTTCTAAGCCATAAAGCATGGTGCACAAAACTATCAAGTAGTCATCTTATTGAGCTAGCCAAACGTTCATAACGTCTGCATCTGCTCCTGCAATAGGTCTGTCACCTAGCGGTGCATCAAGGACATAATTCTTCTGTGCAGCAATGAGGATAAACCTCAGATCACAGACCAAGTCCCCATCATTTCTACTATCATCTTTCAACATAGTTTTCTCTAGGAACACATATAAAACATAGGGAAGAAAAAACATAGGGAAGCAACAACACGAGCTATTGATCTACAACATAATTTGCAAAATACTACCAGGACTAAGTTCATGATAAATTAAAGTTCAATTAATCATATTACTTAAGAACTCCCACTTAGATAGACATCCCTCTAATCCTCTAAGTGATTACGTGATCCATATCAACTACACCATGTCCGATCGTCACGTGAGATGGAGTAGTTTCAACAGTGAACATCAATATGTTGATCATATCTACTATATGATTCACGCTCGACCTTTTGGTCTCCGTGTTCCGAGGCCATATCTGTTATATGCTAGGCTCGTCAAGTTTAACCTGAGTATTCCGCGTGTGCAACTGTTTTGCACATGTTGTATTTGAACGTAGAGCCTATCACACCCGATCATCACGTGGTGTCTCAGCACGAAGAACTTTCGCAACGGTGCATACTTAGGGAGAACTCTTCTTGATAATTTAGTGAGAGATCATCTTAAAATGCTACCGTCAATCAAAGCAAGATAAGATGCATAAAGGTTAAACATCACATGCAATCAATATAAGTGATATGATATGGCCATCATCATCTTGTGCTTGTGATCTCCATCTTCAAAGCACCGTCGTGATCACCATCGTCACCGGCGCGACACCTTGATCTCCATCGTAGCATCGTTGTCGTTACGCCATCTATTGCTTCTACGACTATCGCTACCGCTTAGTGATAAAGTAAAGCAATTACAGGGCATTTGCATTTCATAAAATAAAGCGACAACCATATGGCTCCTGCCAGTTGCCGATAACTTCGGTTACATAACATGATCATCTCATACAATAAAATATAGCATCACGTCTTGACCATATCACATCACAACATGCCCTGCAAAAACAAGTTAGACGTCCTCTACTTTGTTGTTGCAAATTTTACGTGCCTGCTACGGGCTTAGCAAGAATCGTTCTTATCTACGCATCAAAACCACAACGATAGTTCGTCAAGTTAATGTTGTTTTAACCTTCGCAAGGACCGGGCGTAGCCACACTCGGTTCAGCTAAAGTGAGAGAGACAGACACCCGCCAGTCACCTTTAAGCACGAGTACTCGTAACGGTGAAACCAGTCTCGCGTAAGCGTACACGTAATGTCGGTCCGGGCCGCTTCATCTCACAATACCGCTGAGCCAAAGTATGACATGCTGGTAAGCAGTATGACTTGTATCACCCACAACTCACTTATGTTCTACTCGTGCATATGACATCTACACATAAAACCTGGCTCTGATACCACTATTGGGGAATGTAGTAATTTCAAAAAAATTCCTACGCACACGCAAGATCGTGGTGATGCATAGCAACGAGAGGGGAGAGTGTTGTCCACGTACCCTTGTAGACCGTAAGCGGAAGCGTTATGACAACGCGGTTGATGTAGTCGTACGTCTTCACGATCTGACCGATCCAAGTACCGAACGTACGGCACCTCTGAGTTCAGCACACGTTCAGCTCGATGACGATGCCCGGACTCCGATCCAGCAAAGTGTCGGGGATGAGTTCCGTCAGCACGACGGCGTGGTGACGATGATGATGTTCTACCGGCGCAGGGCTTCGCCTAAACTCCGCGACGATATGACCGAGGTGGAATATGGTGGAGGGGGGCACCGCACACGGCTAAGGAACGATCACGTAGATCAACTTGTGCGTCTAGAGGTGCCCCCTGCCCCCGTATATAAAGGAGGGAGGGGGGAGGTGCGGCCGGCCCCCAAGGGGTGCGCCTGGAGGAGTCCTACTCCCACCGGGAGTAGGAATCCCCCCCTTGCCTTGGTGGAGAAGGAAAGGGGGAGGGGAAAGAGCGCCCCGCCTTCCTTGTCCTATTCGGACTAGGGGGGGGGAGGGGGCGCGCGGCCTGCCCTGGCCGGCCGTCCTCTTCTCCCTCATGGCCCACTAAGGCCCATTAACCCTCGGGAGGGTTCCGGTAACCCCCCGGTGTTCCGGTAAAATCCCGATTTCACCCAGAACCATTCCGATATCCAAATATAGGCTTCCAATATATCAATCTTTATGTCTCGACCATTTCGAGACTCCTTGTCATGTCCGTGATCACATCCGGGACTCCGAACAACCTTCGATACATCAAAACTTATAAACTCATAATAAAATTGTCATCGTAACGTTAAGCGTGCGGACCCTACGGGTTCGAGAACTATGTAGACATGACCAAGAACTATTCTCGGTCAATAACCAATAGCGGAACCTGGATGCTCATATTGGCTCCTACATATTCTGTGAAGATCTTTATCGGCCAAACCGCATAACAACATACATTGTTCCCTTTGTCATCGGTATGTTACTTGCCCGAGATTCGATCGTCGGTATCCAATACCTAGTTCAATCTCGTTACTGGCAAGTCTCTTTACTCGTTACGTAATGCATCATTCCGTAACTAAATCATTAGCTACATTGCTTGCAAGGCTTATAGTGATGTGCATTACCGAGAGGGCCCAGAGATACCTCTCTGACAATCGGAGTGACAAAACCTAATCTCAAAATACGCCAACCCAACATGTACCTTTGGTGACACCTGTAGTACTCCTTTATAATCACCCAGTTACGTTGTGACGTTTGGTAGCACCCAAAGTGTTCCTCCGGTAAACGGGAGTTGCATAATCTCATAGTTACAGGAACATGTATAAGTCATGAAGAAAGTAATAGCAATATACTAAACGATCAAGTGCTAGGCTAACAGAATGGGTCATGTCAATCACATCATTCTCCTAATGATGTGATCCCATTAATCAAATGACAACACATGTCTATGGTTAGGAAACATAACCATCTTTGATTAATGAGCTAGTCAAGTAGAGGCATACTAGTGACTATATGTTTGTCTATGTATTCACACATGTATCATGTTTCCAGTTAATACAATTCTAGCATGAATAATAAACATTTATCATGATATGAGGAAATAAATAATAACTTTATTATTGCCTCTAGGGCATATTTCCTTCACGAAGATGTAGCTGGTGGGTCCTAGCAGTCAGGGGGGCTAATCGTTTTTTTTGCATGGACGCACTTCCTTGCGTGCGAAGATGTAGCTGCTGGGTCCCAGCAGTCAGGGGGGCGAATCGTTTCTTTTGCCCGGACGCACTTCCTTGCATGCGAAGATGTAGCTGGTGGGTCCCAGCAGTCAGGGGGAAACATTTTTTCGTGAAATAAAGTGGACCGTCCGATGGGTCCCAGCTGTCAGGTGGAGGAATCATTATTTTCCGCGTAATAAGGAGGCACTTCCTTGCTGCGGCCGTGGACCCAGCTGTCAGCCTCTCCACGTACAGTCCACGTCCAATGGAGTCGTTCCTTGACCACGTTGACCAGGCCGTGCCAAGAGCACCACGGCGGTGGACGACGGCGAGGCCTAGGAAGGGGGCGACACGGAGCCGGGGAAGACGCAACAGTGGAAGCCCGCGCGGAGAGCAGTACGAGGGTTCACTGGTTCGGCTGCGGTGTGAGGTTGCCGTCGCCGCAGGGCCTGGCCAGTGGTGGAAATAGTAGGGGGCGGTGAGACCTCCGCGGCAGCATAGCCGGCCACGGGAGGAAGGAGCATGCGGCACGACCAACGCTTCTTTGGGCGGCTGGAGCAAGAAGACCAGAGGTTGAAGAAGCACTACGGCCGTTGGATGGACATTGTACGATCATTGGAGCTAGAATTGTTCATATTGAAGAAGCAGCACGGCCGTTGGATTAACATCCAACGGTCACTGCTGCTAGAATCGTTTGTGGACTAAGTTGACAAAGCCAACGTACACGTCAACCTAGTAGACCCACAAGTCAGCCTCCAAATCTGTCCCAAACAGCATACAGCCCGAAGTTTCTAGCCAGATTAAAATTAATTTTAAATCTAAATATACCTTAATTTAATTTCAATGCAATTTTACCCGCACAAAAACAATGAAATTTAAAATATCAAAATCCGAAAGAAAACAATATTTTGGAACTAATTGCGTGTTTGCTGTATTTTTTCATTTTACAACCCATTTATTATTACTTATAACCCATTTCTTATTACTTATAGCCCATTTTCTGGGCAAAATGCATCCCTCCTCGTCTTGAAAGATTTCCGGCCCAGCAGGGCGTAGAAAAGCAAGTAGGCCTATGTTGGTTATTCTGCAAAAAACAAATTAGCTGACTAGCCATTTTTTAGAATGTAAAAAAACAAACTGGGCTGGTCATGTGCTAAACATATGAAATAAAAGCCTGGGCTAGACGGGCGACGGGTCCCACACAACCCAGTTGATACCCTTCTCCATCCCGAAAAACAAAATTACTGCGCACGCTGCTGGGTCCCTACTATCATCCTCACCATGTACAGTCATCCCCTTATTCCTCTCGGTTGTTGACCATGTTGACAACACCGGAGGGCGGCACTGCAGCGAGCGAACCAAGGCGGAGAATGATGGTGAGGCCTCGAACTAGAACAAACAGGAGCCGGGGAAGATCACAGCCAGCCGTGGGAGGTGGGAGCAGGCGGTCCCACCGGCGCTGGTTTGGCTTTGGCGGCTCGAAGAAGAAGAGACTGAAGAAACGCGACAGACGTTGAATGTCAATCCAATGGTCAAGGTTGGCACAATCGTTTTTGACTAAGCGGACACCAAGTAGCATAGTTTTTTATATATAGGAATAAAACTATGAGGAAAATGCATTCGTCTGCCGCCCTCCTCACAGGGAACGTTCGCCACATAAGTGACTAGCACCCTTGGTTTTCAAGCGAGAGGTCTTGGGTTCGAGTCCCAGGAACTCTCAATTTTGTCCTCCTTCCTTCCTCGCAAAAAAGGGAAAGAAAGTCAAAGACTTGGGAAGGCATACAGAACAAGCTAGTGTACCAGTAAAGAGATGTTGCCGAGTTTTAGAAAAAAGAGAGACATGCTCCTGTAGCTGGTTCGAATCCAAACCTAGACTATGACTATATATGGTGTTATGCTACTCTGCAAGTAATGAAACTGACATATCCAACGTTCGCTTCTCCTCTTCTCTACTTACTTTGCCTAGCATCAGAAGCTCTGGCCGTAGCAACCATGTCCGCTGGCTGCTCGTCCACCTGCTCTTCAACAGGCAACAACCAGATACACGCCAAGTCGCCACCCGTACCATCGCCTGTGGGTCTCATCACACCCCCGCCGGCACACGCACCGCAGCCGATTGCTCATCGCAACCTGCTGCCGTTGGTGTGGTGCCACTGCTGTAAATCACGCAGATTCATCCATCGCGTCTCAACCACAATCCTCAACCCTGGCCTAGTCTTCTACAAATGCCCGAATCGTGGGGTAATAATATGTTTAAGTGTTATTCTGCTGCTTTCAGTTGCTGATTTTTTAATAGTTTGGCTGATGATCTTCCAATTTGATTCATGCACAAAAGGGAAGATTCGTGTGATTTGTATTTCTGGGAAGTTGCTGATGTGGGGGAATGCAACTACGCTAATTATTTGGTTAGCCGAGGAATCCCAATACCAGCAGGTTGAGGTGTTGGACAAGTAACTGAAGGAACGGCAGAAGAGGAAGATGCAGAGCAGAAGGTTAAAGATGCAGTTCCTCCGATCATGGCCAAGCAATAGCTACTGAACGGCCTTGACAACAATGAGGAGATGAAAGAGCTTGTGAAGATAATGGGCAAAATCGATGTGCTCTGTAGGATGATTGTCTCTTTATTTGCAGTGTATGTAGCACTCGTGATGTATTCAGTGGCTAGGACATGAGCACTTTGCTGAAACTAGTAATGAATGAAACCTGTGTAGCAGGCTGGGCGTAGTGTTGTGAACATCTAATGATTTCTATTAACGGAAATCAGGGGGTATCCCCTTTTGCTCATAAATAAATAAATAGCAGAGGCCCTATCGGGTCAGCTTTGTTCTCATTCGAAGACGTCGAGCAAATTGCAGTCCAACAGCAAACTATCTCATCAAATTCAAGTTTCACAGCCAAATATGAGTACAACTAAACAACAATGTCATCATGTTTTAGTTGTCATACAATCACCAAACACAAATTAGCATACATAACAAGTGATGTTCTCACAGCAAAATACTAAATAACATGTTCATTAGGTTTCAGTTGTCAAAGCAAACACAATTTCACATAGTAGATAAAAAATGTCTTCTGACAGGCAAATACGACAAAAGCAATGTAATCATCATCCGCAACAGCAGCGTTAACATCTTCGCCATGTGTATCAGTCTGAATCATAATTCCCCACGGTGTCATCTTCTTCTTCGTCCTCAACGTCCTCGAACATTAGCTTCTTCTTGATCAACTCTTGTATGTCCACAGCACGACAGGCAATCTTTTCGCCGGCGTCATTGACATGATGGTTCTCAAAGATATTAGGAACATCTGTGTTATCTTGTACATCAGGAGCAGTGCAAGCATCATCTTGTTGTGCAACTTCATTAAACGAATTCCTCTGCTCAAGCCTTTGCAATACTCTCCAGTCATCCCTATGTGCAAATGTGTCTTCTATGAAAAATATCTGTGTTGCTTGATTTGCCAAAATAAAAGGCTCATTGGTCTGGTATGCCGACTTGACATTGATGGATTTGAAATAATCATCAGCTCTGGGTTTTGCGATCCTGGAAAATAGGTTATACCAACGACAGCACAACAGAACCACACACTGATGATCCTCGAAACTGGAGATATACTGCAACTGAACAATGTCTGTTATGTTAGCATACATTTCAGTTGTCTCTTTGTCATACTTATCCGTGCTCATGATGGCACTGTTTTGTGTCTTCCTGCCTTCGTCTCGTGCATGGGTGTTGTAGCGCACATCTCCAACAACGCAAGATTCATAATGTCTTACCCGAGTATCAGGACCCATTGCTAGTGAGTAAAGGGCATCATCAACTGCCTGCCCATCCTCCCGCATCTTCTTAACCTATGGTTAGAAAATAGAAAAGCTGATCACCTTATGTACTCAATATATTACAGAAACTGACAGTGCACTTCAAAAGCTTACATAGTTCTTGAACCATTTCGCAAATCCTGCCATAACCAGTTTGTCAATGTTTATTGGATTTTGCGGCAGTAACTCCTCTTTGTAGATGTTCCACAACATAGTGATTGCGTCAAACATCTAAATATATAAGAATGTGCTGCAAGTTTAGTAGATTACGATGTATAAGCTAGAGTACTGCACTTACTTGATATACGGTAGTATCTCAGGACAGTTATTCAACACATACCAAACTATTTTGTCCAAATCTTTAGGTTTGTCCTCTTGTCGACTCTTCCCTGTAACTCAAACAAAATAATCGAAAACATTGAGCCCGGGATTGTCTTCACCCACCTCTTTGCTAAGCTGATCAGCTGTTTCTAGGTATTTTGAGCAGAATGTCAATGCTTCTGTAGCAATGTAGGCCTCTGCAATGGAACCCTCGGGTCTAGCTCTGTTCCTAACATAGCCCTTGAAAGTGCCTAGCCACCTTTCAATAGGGTACATCCAGCCATACTGTACTGGACCTCTAAGTAGTGCCTCATCAGGTAGATGAACAACCAAATGTACCATCACATCAAAGAATGCTAGAGGATATATCTTCTCAAGGTCGCATAGGATAGTTGGTATCTTGTCTCTAAGACACTCCAAAGCATCTATCCTGATATTTCTACTACAGAGTTCCCTGAAGAATTGTCCCAACTCTACAACTGCTCTGTATAAGTCAGGGCGGCCCAATCCTCTAAGTATAACATGTAAAACCCTTTGAAGTAGGACGTGGCAGTCATGAGTTTTCAACCCTTGTACCTTGTTTCCATCTGCACTGACTCTCCTTTCAGGGTTGAAAGCAAATCCATGTGGGAATCTCACACGTGACAGGACCTCACAAAATTCTTTTCTTTTTACCTTGTCCAAGACGTACACAGCTAGTGCCATATCCCGTGGTTTACCTTCATCTTGCACCTGCAAATCCTTTCTGATACCTAGGTGTGTCAAATCAATCCTAGATTTTAAGGTATCTTTCGTCTTGCCTTCAATATTAAGAAGTGTGTCGATAATGCTGTCACATATATTTTTCTCAATGTGCATCATATCAAGATTACGTCGCAGATCCAAATCTTTCCAATACTCCAAGTCCCACAAAGTGGACCTGCGGGTAAACAATAATCTCTCTTCTGCCCTGCCATGCTTCCTTTTCCCGCTACCATTACCAGGATGGTTTCCTGGTGTAATATGCCTGACCTTCTCTAATTCCACTTGCAACTCATCGGCGGTGAGCCTCTTTGGCGCATCACGGTTTTCATGCTTTGCATTGAACACATGTCTTCAGTATTTTCTAGGATGCGGCTTGTCCTTGGCAAAGAAACGGCGGTGTCCAATGTAACGGATCTTGCTAAGTATTGCGTATGACAGCAGATTCCTGTCACAGCGAACACATGCATTGTAACCATGTGTCGTTCGCCCTAACATAGTGCCCAAAGCCGGATAATCATGGATGCACCAAGTTATAACAGCACACATAAAGAAATCAGCTAGTGGGCTGCTATATAGGTCTCGAGTGAGAACACCCTTCCATAGCTGTTGAAGTTCCTCCACAAGAGGCTCCATGAACAAATCAGAATCCTTTCCAGGACTTTTTGGACCTGGGATGAGCAAGGCCATCATGTAGTTTGATTCTTCGGTGCAGACATTTGGAGGCATGTTGTAAGGGATAACAAGCACTGGCCACATGCTATATGTGGCGCTCTGGTGGCCAAATGGGTTAAATCCATCTGAAGCTAAGCCAAGTCTAAAGTTTCTCGGGTCAGCAACAAACTTTTTGTGTTTATCATTGAAGCTTTTCCACTCACTACCATGAGATGGATGGTTCATTACATTCTGATCTCTGTACTCCTGGTTCCTAGAATGCCACAATACATCCTCTCTTGTTTCAACATCATGAAACAACCTCTGCAATCTTGGTGTAATTGGAAAATGTCTCAGAACATTATGAGGAATCCTCTTCACAACATCGCCATCTTTCCATCTTGATGATTTGCATTTCGGGCATTCACTTAAGTTGGCATAATCCTTCCGGAATAGAACACAATTATTCTTACAAACATGGATCATATCATATCCAATTCCAAATGCACGAAGGAAATTCTTCATTTTACTGTAGGTGTGTGGTAGCTCAGACGCATCTGGGAAAGATTTGCGGAAAGCAGCGAACATCGCATCGAATGATTTGTTGGTCATCCGCTCAGATGTCTTCACCTGAAGAAAGGTAACCATAGCTGAGAATACTGACAGCTTATTTCCTGGGGTGACAGAAACGTTGCATTGTTCCAACATGCGAGCCCACCATTTTTCGTCTGCAGATGAAAGTTCACGGAATGCACGGGCATTTCGTAGCATTGTTTCAATGTTGGTCAAACTCACTGGCTCCGCCACCACCACCTCGTCCTCCTCTTCCACCTGAGCATCAGGCAGATCAAGATGGTGATCTGCTGCTTCCACGTAGTCAATAACATTGACGTTCATAGCTTCACCATGATGAACCCACCTAGTATATGTGACCGACATCCCATACAAGTGTAGATGATTTTGCACAGTTGACTGGGGTCTTGTAACTAAATTCATACAACTGCTACGTGGGCAGAGCACATCTGATTTCGGACCACCGTACTCAGATCTAATAAAGTTCATGAAGTTTTCAACCCCCTCGACATATGCAGCGGAGAATCTTCGAGCAGAAGTTATCCAAGTCCTGTCCATCTGTTAGACATACAAATTAGTTCTTCTACTAGATATTACAGGAAAATATATATTTCTTTGTAAGGTCTTTTGAGAATAATTAATAAAGTGGCTGTATGCATCGCCCAGATGCAGAGGCCGGGGGTCTTCCTCCTTTTCTAAAAAAATGAAGTCCAGAAAAAAAACCCTAGGTCGATGTCTAAAGCTATGGCAAGATATTTGGACGAGCAGATCTAAGTAACGAAATATATGTAAAGCTAATTCAGCAAACAAATTTGAGTGCTAAATTATGGCAGGCTATTTCAGCAGTCAATGAGGCCAAGCACACAACCATTGAACTATCGAGGGCTATCGCAGCAACAAAGATCGAGTATAAAATGGTGTAGAGCTATTTCACCTAACAGATTGGCTACTAGACCATGACAATCTACGTCACAATAAATATATGGCAGGATATTTTAGCAACTAATCGGCCTTGGCATGCCATCTCAGCTAAGCAGATTGAGTGTAGAACAGGGCAAGGAAGCTTCTTAAGCAGGGCATATTGACAGTAAACTACTTCGGCAAACAGTGAGATTAACAGCGTCTATCAGCTAACATTCAGTGCTACACTGACATGAACGAGGCCTTAGTCTAGAATGCGCGTACACTGGGAGAAGCTGACCGCCATGCATCTCCACATGAACGTCGCCAGCAGTGGCGGCGCTGACCGCCGTGCGCCCCCACAAGAACGTAGCCAGAGGTGGCGGCACGGCTAGAGGACGGCAGTCTACGAGAGCGTACTGTGGGAGCGAGAGGATCGCCGTGCGTCCCGTCGACGAACCGCGGCACCGACATATCGGCATGGCGGGGAGGGCGGCTTTGGCGGAGCGAATGGACTGGAGGGGGACGGGGGGGAGGGGGGTTTGGGGAATATTATTGGCTAGTTGGCCGAAGGGTGGTTGAATCGGATTTGGGGGGAATTTTTGGGTGTGTGTGTGGGGGGGGGATGATTTTCGCGCGGTGGGCGGGGGGAGTTTGGTGCATGGTCGGTTTCTCCAAGTGCAGTCCCACGTGTCAGTGAAGAGGCAAGCCGAAGCGCGTTCCGTTTGTGTGAGCCGTGTGCAGGACCGAACGTGTGTTGGGTGCAATGCGACCGCGACAGGAGTGTTGTGAGTGTACCTCCTTTTTTCCTTTTAAACTAGGTGCTTTGCCCCCTCAAAAAAAATTGTTGCTTCGTGTGATCCATCGATACTACTACTAGTAATCTGGTAATCCGGACTAAAACAGCGCGGCCGGGTCTTTTCCCGCGCGATATGCTGGGAGGTTGGCTTAGTTGGGTTTTTTAGGACGAGTAATGCTACACCTACGTAATCCCAGTTACGTAATTAACGTAATGTGAAACAAGTGAGTTGTTGATTGTAGATTGGGGGGGAGGGAGGGGCCCACCACCATGAAAATCAGGGGAGGAGAGAGAGAGGCAATTTACGTTAATCCTTTCGTAGGTTCTCGTAGATGTAGAAAGATGTGAAATGCGTGAATGTGTAGTGGACGTACTATTTGAGTACCTAAGATAATTTGTGTATGTATAGACCCTATGTGTTTATTTTTCTTTGCATGTTAGATTTGTCTCGGTTCAATAAAAAGCAGAGTTGGTGATGATGGTGTGCCTCTCATCCTGCAATATAGGCCGTCGGATCTATATCTAACGGATAAGAAGGAAACTATGACAATTTACCCGCACTCCTCTCCACATTTGAAGATAAGGCTTTCCCTCGTTCATCCTTTTCTCCCACAAGATCTTGATCTTCGTGCAATGCACGAGCATCTTGCTAGTGCTCCTACAATATGTATATGATTGTGAAAGTTCATATACACCGGCCGAGATTAATGCAAACACGGCAGATTTTCATTACATTTCGAACTTTTATATGATAGAAAAATAAAAGAAACCCGACCCTAAACCTATTCTACGGTGGCGACCGACGTCCTCCATCTGCGATCTCTATGTACGGGGGCGGGGTTCAAGACCAGTGAAGTGAAGGTGCGGTCTTCGGCGAGAAAAAGTAGAACACGGGAGACGGACCGGCCAGTTGGCACACCATGCCCTACCGCCTCCCATGCCCTACTCATCCTCAGAGGAGTCCCCGACCTCGGCGGTGCCGGATGTTGGACGGCGTCAAGTGGGACACGTGGCTGACGGTGCTCCCATCGTTGGCCACTAGCGTGGCCGCCGCTTGTGCGGTCGCGTCCGCGTCCGACTACACCGCTATTGTGTTGTGAGAGGCGACTTGAGCAAGGGCGGCGACCTCAAGCTTCATCCCCGAATACAAGCTCTCCCGCAGAGCGTTCGCACTTGCGGTCATGGCGGATGTGGTGCCAGGTAGGAGGACGATGCGCTATGGTGTGGAGGTTAGCTGGGCGTTGCCGCTTAAGTAGTGCATTCCGGTGAGGCCAAGCGTCCGGGTGCGTCATTAAGTCTCTAGAGTTGGTTCCTTGGGCACCGAGCCTCTTAACGACAACATACGAACGGACGGCATGAATGTGGGCAGATGGCACCGGCTGGGAACGCACCACGCGACGACGTGAGGGACGAGGGTTTTGGTGTGCCAGGGTAGTCAGCTGTGGTCGTGGCAACGTTGGAGATGCCCTTTGCTCACATGCGATCCCCTCATGTCATTGAAAAAGCAAGACGACCCGGCATGGTCTCAGGTCCAGAGGATGCAGTTGGCCGCGCTACACCACTCCGCGGACGCGTCGCGGCGCTCCGTGCATCCTCGACGAGCCGGGTGTTGGGGTGTGTTTGGATTGTGGCCAAAGTGCACCTTACCAAAATTTTGGTCATGACCCAAAGATTGGTCTTTGTTTGGATGGTTGCCATTTTTTTTGGCATGCCAATGAACTCTAGCCAACTCTAGTTCATTTTTCTTGCCAATGTCGACCAAATCATGGGCAACCAATACCTCAACCAAAATTTTGGTCATGACCCAAAGATTGGTCTTTGTTTGGATGGTAGCCAGTTTTTTGGTATGCCAATGAACTCTAGCCAACTCTAGTTCATTTTTCTTGCCAATGTTGGCCAAATCATGGGCAACCAATACCTCAACCAAAATTTTGGCTACCCAATGCTTTGATGGGGCAACCTTGGGCACAAACCAAACATACTGTTGGTCGTGCCACATCACTAACACCACCCTCAGCACACTGAAACCGACCGTGTCTAGGGACGATATGAGCGTGACGCTCACCATTGTCGCCGTGTCCAGAGGCGGTGCTGGAGCTGCGCCCCGTTGTTGGCCCCAACGACCCACATGAATGGTTGTCGGCAGCGAGGAGGTCGTGGGCCAACTCCTCCATTGGACTAGTCTACGCTACGTTGTCCCGATGGGTGTGCCCGACATGTCGGTTTCCCTGTTTTCCCGGCCATATTCGAGCGTCAGTGCTCTGCGTTGCGCATTAGGCCTTTCACTATGTAGGCCAAGCGAGACAACTTATTGTTTATTTGAGCCGTTCAAGTATAATCATGTGGCGTTTGCTTTTTTCTCATTCCTCTCCAACCCTCTTCTCCATCGATCATGTCGCCCTCCAGTCGAGTCCATCCTCTCGCATGCCTCATTTGAACATTCCGCCGAGTATCATTCGCATGTACCCACCCTAGTCCTCTTTCAATAGATCTCCGGACCCCAAGATGAAATCGAGAGGGAACGAGTGGGGGAACGTGATACCTAAGGCGGATTCAAAATTTTGAACCGGTGATCATAGCATCCACAAATCATATATAAAGGGTATTCAATGTTCGTTTTGTTTTTGAACGTACAATATACTCCATCCTATCGTTTCTAGTTTACATATAGGTTTTATGTGTAGTCAAAGTATCTCTACTTTGATCAAGAAGGTATCAACATTCAACAACGCCCAATCAATATAGTTAGATTCATACGTACTCCTAGATTTGTACTCGAGATGGTTTCCAATTTGACTATTGACAAGATTAATAGTACATGAGATGTATAATGTGAAAATTATATCATTAGAAACTCCTTTCACATACGAATTTGACCGCATGCTTTGTGTAAGTTGCATGTCATATATTATTACTCTAACATTTGGTCAAAGTTAGCCTCGAAAAACGCATTAGGCCCTGTATAGTAAATGGAAGGAGGGAGTAGTAGTGGAAGTGGATCCTCTGACGTAGGTATCCCTGCCTTACCCTCCCTTTCGGTCACTTACTGGCGGACCCTATGCTTGCTAGGCCCCGCATGTCAGTTACTCAATGGGTTCGGCCATGTCAGGGGATCATCATCCGTAGTATACTCCCTCTATTTTTATTTACTCCGCATAAAACGGAGGGAGTGTGTCGGGGGTTGGGTACGACATATGCCAAGGGATGGCTTATCATGGTGGGAGCGAGTAGAACGTCACCGGTGCCTAGAAGCGGGATGAGGCGAAGACATGCACGCCGGCGAATCTTACCCAGCTTCAGGGCTCTCCGTGGAGATAACACCCCTACTGCTGCTCTGCGGGGTCTCCGCATGATCACTATGGCAAAGTGAGTGCAAGGTTGCTCCTAGAGATGTTTTCGGGAGGTAGGAGAAGGCAAGGCTAGCTCTTTCCTTCCTATATGGTCTGTTCTAGTGCTAAAGAGGCAATCCCGTTGCATGGGTGCCCTGGGGGGCTTATATAGGCCTACCCCCCAGGGTTACAATGGTAATCCGGGTGAGCGTGGGTCCCAGCCGTCTGTCTCTCAGGTTGTCGTCTTCTCTGCCGACTACTGGGGCCCGTCGACTGGTAGGCCCCGCCGGCTACGGACTACTGTAGCCATACTACTGGTGACGCCGGCTTGGTCATGGGGTCATGGCAACAGTGCCGCCGTCTGGCGGACGATCACTGTCATCATTCCCCGTCTTGTCTGGTTAATGGCGTGCGGGGCCCATGGGAGGGGTCGGCCGACTCCGGGGGGCCGACTCCCACGGGTCCGTCTTCGGGGCGCTCTCGCCGTCTTCTGTTCTCCCGCTGACGGGTGGGTCCCGCCGTCTCCTGGCCGTACAGGTAGGCCGTCGTGGGCACAGTGCGCCGCCCACTGAGGCTGAGGTCAGGGCAGGCATGGCAACAATGCCGCGCCACGATGCAGATCTCCAGCGATACGGCACACTGTAGCCATGCCAACCCCTCGTAGGCAGGGTAGAGACGGCCACGTAGTGACCGTACCCCGCCCCGTCCATCGTGGCGAAGGCAGGAGATGGTTGGAGTCGCGGGCCGACTCCCATAGTCGTCTTATCTTGAAGTCGCCAGCCAAGAGTCGGCTCATCTCGAAGTCGTCAGCCAAGAGTCGGCTTAACTCGAAGCCGTCCCTGGGACTCGCCCGTGAGGGACAGTTGCCGTCGCCTCCCAGGAGGCAGCGCTTCATCGCGGGGTCTTGACGGGCGCAGTCTGCCCTGATGTTTTGAAAGGTTCTGGGGCTCGGGTTAGCCTACCCGTGGCCCATTACTCCGACAGTAGTCCCCGAAGCTGGTGAGGCGCCGTGGGAGATGTGTTGGGATCCTCAACAGTTTCATCTCTCTGGGGGTGGAATCTCGGCCCCGCTCACTGTCTTCCCCCAGGCCGACTAGCTGGAGTCGAACTCGCAAAAAGCCGTCTTGCCTCTTAGGGAGTTTGAACGTTGCGGCGGGGTCCCTAGCAGCATGCCTGATAAGCTTCCGGGTAGCCGCCCGTTGCGGGTCCGTCGCGCGGCGCCATGTTGCGGGGTCAGTCTGCCCACCCACGCGTGCGACGGGAGAGGACCTCAGGTGGGGCCCGCCACTACCGTGCTTCGGCACGCGAGCGGATTTGCTGCGGCCGTGAGGACGGTTGGGTTTCCCACGCTGTAACTGCACGCAGTTACTGCGTGTGGTAAATCGTGGGGGGCATGGGGGCCGGGGCGCAGTTAATCCCACGCCCGCCCCATCGGCTTCTCAGCCCATGAGCCTATAAGTAGGTGGGAGGAAAGGAGCGGCAAAGCACGCGCGCCCATCTCCCCTACTCCCCTTGCTTCCTTCTTGCTTCTTCTTCCTCTTGCCGCCGCCGCACCGAGCTACGCCACGCTTGCGACGATGAGCTCTTCCTCCGCCGCCGCACCTGCTGCCGTGCGCTCCGGCGTGTGGGACGGCTCCGAGGTGGACGACGACATCATCGAGTTCCTCCGCAAGACGCGCCGCCTCCCCGACGCGGACCTAGTGCGAGCCCGCGCCACGCCGGAGGGGGAAATATCGCCGGCGCCGGAGGAGGGCGAGCGGGTCGTATTCCGCTCGCACCTCATGCGCGGCCTGGGGCTGTCGGCGAGCGGCTTCTTCCGCTCCTTCTTGGAGTTCCACGGGCTCCAGCCGCACCACCTCACCCCGAACATGGTGGTGCTGCTGGCTGCCTTCGCCACCTTGTGCGAAGGCTTCCTCGGTGTTCTCCCCACAATCGAACTATGGGGAGAGTTCTTTCAGTCAAAGCTCGGCACGCACGTCGCGGGCGTGCCGGCCCAGTGCGGCGCCTTCATTACGATGCGGAGGTCGGTGGCCGACAATCCATTTCCCGCCATCCCGCTGATCAAGTCGGTGAAGATGTGGCAGCGTTCTTACTTCTATGTGAAGAACGTCGCCGCAGACGGCGACTGGGTCAATCTGCCGCCTTCCGAAGCCGGCGCACCGGCTGGGAGGCTCCCTAACTGGTCCCACCGGGTCAAGACGCTAACTCCCGCTGGTGCCGCCGCCGTCGCGCGACTCCGAGTTCTGACGCAGTCGGAGGGCTTGACATGGTCCGACTTGCTGGCCGCCTTCGTGGCGCACCGAGTCCTCCCGCTCCAAGGCCGACCTCATCTGATCTGTCAGATGAGCGGCCACCGGGATCCGAGTCGACTCTGCTCCAAGGACATGCCCCACGCGAAGGTGGCGGTCATGGTGAACTATATCTCAAACTGCAACCTCGCGGCGACTTGGCAGTTCGGCAAGGAGCCGTACTCACGTGCCAACCCCCCGCCTGTCGTAAGTCATCTTTATTCTTCTTTTGTCTTCTTTGCAGTCGAATCCGACTTCTAATCTTTTTGGTTTTTCTTGAGTCAGAACCCCCTCATCTAGCCTTCAGCCGGCACCGCAGGCTCGGCCCGCCAGTTCGTCCTCGATCGAGTGGAGAGCGACATCAACGACCCGGACTTGGGGGCCGCGGTGATGGAGGCCGACGCCGAAGGAGGAGGAGGAGGAGGCTTCAGGCCCTCGGCCACTTTTGCCGACTGGCCTGATGACGATGCCGAGGGGGAAGCCGCCCCATGCCATCAATCAAGGGCTAGCCAGCCGAGCGCGAGTTCCGCCGCCTGCTTGGGTGGTCAAGGCGGCGCGAAGAGGTGCCGGGCCGGGCCGAGCTTTCTTGGCGGTCGGCCGAAGAATCTCAAGGGGGTGGCTGCCGCGACCCAGAGGGAGGAGGCGATCGCGAAGGCCAACCGCTTCCGCAAGGAAGTGAAGAAGCCGCCGCTGGTCTCCGCGTAAGTGCCTCCGCTCTTGACTTGTTTTGCTCTTGGTGGATTTTTGTCCAAATCTTTTACATGCTTTCCTTGCCTCAGGGCTCCCCTCACCTTCGAGAGGGTCGCCGCCGCCTCCGTCATGGGGTCGGCGAAGACTTCCGCCAGTACTCGGCAGATTTATCCCGCCGCCGACCTTCGGGAGGCGACGGAGCGGAACACATGGGAGAAGCGCGACGAGGACGAAGCCGCCCGTCTAGAGAAGGCGGAGGCCGAGAAGGCGGCTGCCTCTGTCCAGAGGAAGCTGGACGAGGCCGAAGCCGCCGTGGTGGCTAGGCGGTGAGCTGAGGAGGCCGTGCTCCTCCAGTCGGCATTGCTCGTCATACCTCTGAACTCCGTGCAGCCGCCCCCGGAGTTCACGGGGCAGACTGGGGAAGCCGGCGGCGAGAACCCCGTCATGGAGAGGGAGAGCGGCGAGGCCTCCATGTCGGACACGATCGTGCCGCCACCGCCGCCTCCGCCGCCGTCTGGGAGTGCGCAAGGTAAACAACCAGCAGTCCCGCCGGTGCCGCCGACTGAGGACGAGTCTGTGGCGAAGCTGCTCCTTCAAGTCGCCTCGCCAGCGCGTCGCCGTCTTGAGAAGGTGACTTCAGCGCCACGGCCCTTGGAGATCGGCACCGCCAGCTCGGCCATCCCAGATGCCGAGGCGACGAGCGCATGCCCATTGGTGGGTGCGAGGAGGCGGCACGGGCTCGCTGAACCAGGCGCTTCTGGACGTTTAGGCGAAGCTGCGGGCCGAGGGCGACGCCATCCAGAGCTGCACCAAGGCGCATCTGGCGTCGCGAGTAGCCGTCCGGGTATGCTTCATTTTTGACATTGCTTTTCCTTGTTCTTCTCTGTGGGGGCGCGCCAGCGCACCCACTATGTGTAGTCCCTGAGTTTCGGGCCGGCTGCTGAGCAGGCGGCTCGGAACTCCTTCTGGCGAGTTCCGATACTTATCTTAGTCTAAAATTCTTATTGCAAGAGTATCACAACCTCCGCGTCACTGCCTTCAACCACAATGTTGAGGAGCTAGGCAAGCGTACTGCCGACTTGTCGGAGAGCCGGAGTGAGTCTTCTTTCTTCTTCGCGGGGGCGCGCTGGCGCACCCGCGGGTTGTAGTCCCCGAGATTCGGGCCAACTGCTGAGCAGTTGGGCCGGATCTTCTCAGCGACTTTCTTTGTTGACGAGTTAACGTCTTTCTTTTTTATTCTTCAGAGGCCAACGCCACTCTTCAGCAGCAGCTGGGCGAGGCCAACACCGCCTTGCGCGCCAAGGGGGAGGAGTGCGGCAAGCTCGCCGCGGAGCGTGATCTGCTGGCCGCGCAGCTGGCGGAGAAAAAGGAGCTGCTCAAGAAGGCGCAGGAGGAGGCAGAGAAGAAAGAGGTTGCGCTCCTGGCCGAGTTCGAGAGCGAGCGCTCCTCCTGGACCGACAAGGATGCGCAGCTGACTTACGGCTTCCATGAGATCAAGGACATCGTCGACGGTGAGTTTCTTGGTTTCCTTTGAGATGCCGACTGTGGGTCGGGCCGACTCCTGATTCTGACTTGCTTCTTTTTTGTCTTGGAAGACTTCTTCCCTGGCCACTCGCAGGCGGCCCCTCAAGCCATCGAGGCAGATCGTGAGGCGCGGAGGGCAGATGGTGCGGTGATTGCCCCCAACGCCCCCGAACCCTTGACGAGTAGCTTCTGAGCATCGAGGCCCGTCTGTGGCCGGCCCATCGGATGCTGCGCCGGCTTCAACGTGCCGGTGCCCAGGCCATTGCCGCCCTGTGGCCAGACATGCCGGTTCTGCGCACTGCCTGGAGGTCGCAGCTGGTCGTCTTGAGGCTTGGAAGGGTTCCTCGGCCCGGGCTGGAGCGCGCCGGGCCTTGGAATTCGTCAAGGCGTGGTATCCAGGGCTGGACCTGGACCGGCTGGTCGCGTTCCGGTCAGAGGCCCAGGCGGAGCTGATAGCCGTGGAAGATGCCCTCGTCGCGCGTGCAGCGGCGATCGCCGACTATGTGGACACCAGCGTCTTCGTCCCTGATCGGGCTGAAGACGGTAGGGATACGCCGCTGGAGTGGTTCGGGATGAACCCGGATTACGACGAGGACTCGGCGGAGGTGATTGCTTCCAGCGCCGAGGAGGATGGCGAGGCGGAGGACGGAGGCGAGACGGAGGCGCCAGAAGACGGAACGGGCGACCAGCCTCAGCTCGATCGTGCCTCCAGCAACGAGCAGCGTCCGGAGAAGGTGGCTGCCGCCGGAGACGATCAAGCCGAGACTGCCCAGTCGGCCGCCCAGGCGCCTGACACTGCCGTCTCCTCCGACCCTCCGAATCCGGATGCCGCCTCGTAGGCTGTTGTCTTGCCTCCATTTTATCTGTCTTAGTAGTCTTTGAAGAACTTGGTTAATTCGAACAATTCCACCCGCGGGGTGTATTTTGAACTTCTATTTGAAGATTCGGCCAAGGGCCTATGTTATGTAAATATTTATCCGAATTCTATCTTTCCTTGCTTATTGCTCTTTTGGCTTTTTCCTTTGCCGTCTTTCCTTAGTTGCCGCCTTGCCAGTCGGACAACCGCTCCGCAGACTACCACTGGATCAAACGCTTGGCTACTTTGGAAAGGCAAGTACTTGGCCATTTTAGAGTCTTTTAACAAGTCGGATAGAAAGCGGCAAGCCGACTACTTACAAGTCGGCTTTGCTTAAGCTAGAAGAAAGCGGCAAGCCGACTACTCATGAGTCGGCTTTGCCTGAGAGAGGCTGGAAGCCGTCTTAGGCTATGTTTGTGCTTTGAGTCCTTAGCTATTTTTCGTGCGGGCGCCCGTTCTTCCTTACTCCTGCCTACCAAACAGTCGCTCTGCGAGCTGCGGCTTCTGACAGGAGACGGCTTAGGCGCCACACACTACTTGTCCGACTGCAGGAAGCATTTCATAGCGTGAGGCGGCGAGTCCCCGGGCCGACTTAGTCGAGCCCGGTGCCAAGCGGCATGACAAAGAGTAGTAAACTCGAAGGCATAATTCTTATCATACAAATAACAAAAAGGGCAGTCCCCGAGCTCGTCTCAAGGGGCCCAAAGTCTTGGTACTTTTAATGCAAAGGGTAGCGTGATACATACTGCATCAACTGTAAAATCTTCGGAGGAGATTTGCGTTCCATGGGCGTTCCGTCTCTTTGCCGGAGTCGTCCCTCTTGCGTGCTCGGGGCTTCTGAGCGTCGATCAGGTAGTAGGAGTCGTTGTCCAACACTTTGCTGATGATGAAGGGGCCTTCCCAAGGCGCCGACAACTTGTGCTGGCCGGCTGTTCGCTCGATCAGCCGGAGCACAGGGTCGCCCTCTTGGAAAGATCTCGGCCTGACCTTCCTGTTGTAGTATCGGCGCAGGCTCTGCTGGTAGATGCCGGACCGGCTGAGTGCCAAAAGCCGGCCCTCTTCCAGCAGCTCGACACCGTCTTGACGTGCTTCTTCTGCTTCTTCCTCGGTGCACATGGTGACTCGTGGAGAGTCGAACTCTATGTTCGTCGGGATGACGGCTTCAGCACCGTAGACGAGGAAGAAGGGTGTGAAGCCGGTTGACTTGTTTGGAGTCGTGCGCAGACTCCAGAGGACGGTTGGCAACTCGTCAAGCCAGCATCCGGCCGAACGCTCCAGTGGTTCGACCAGTCGAGGCTTGATGCCAGACAGCATGAGGCCGTTTGCTTGCTCTACCTGACCGTTTGACTGCGGATGGGCAACGAACGCTAAGTCCAGTCGGATGCCCTGAGTCGCGCAGAAACGGGCCAAGGCACCTTTGGTGAAATTTGTGCTGTTGTCGGTGATGATGCTGTGCGGTATGCCGTACCGAGTCGTGATGTCGGCGATGAAAGTCACTGTAGTTTGACCATTCAACTTCTTGATGGGCTTTACTTCTATCCACTTGGTGAACTTGTCCACCGCGACAAGTAAGTGAGTTAGGCCGCCCCGTGCTGTTTTGAATGGTCCCACCATGTCCAGGCCCCAAACCACAAAGGGCCAGGCGATGGGAATAGTCTTGAGTGCGGAAGTCGGCTGATGTGGCTTGGAGCGGAACATCTGGCACCCTTTGCACTTTTGGACTAATTCTTGCATGGTGGCCGCACTCGCCTTCATGGATGTCTCTGAGAATTGCTTGGCCTTGCTCTGGCTCAACGCAACGCTGGTAGATGCCAGTGACGCTGCGCCTAACCAACTCTCTGTTGACTATGGTGTAGGCTGCCGCTCGGCGTTGTACTTGCCAAGCCAAGGTTTCATCAATTGGCAGTTCTTTGCTCACCAGGAGCTTGAGGATGGGCTGTGCCCATGAGGGTGCTTCTATTTCTTCGACTACCAGTACTGTGACTTGGACGAGGGCGGCTGGGCTGAGAGGCGGCGGGTTGGAGTCCGCAGCCGCTTGCTGGATTGATGAAGTCCCCGGGCCGAGTTCTGGAGTCATCGGTTTGGTCGCCGCAGTCACCGGGCCGGGTTCTGAAGTCCCCGGGCCGGCTTCGGCTAGAGCGCTCTTGGAGTCGGATTCGACTTCTTCGGGTGGAGCCGGCACAAAGATGGAGTCTGATTCTGGTGAAGGCTTGATAGACGGCTTGAGGAGGCGCCGAAGGGCGACACCAGATGGTATCGCTTGGCGGGTGGAGCCGATACGTGCCAGAGCGTCTGCTTGGTCATTGTCATTTCTTGGCACATGAAGGAACTCACACCCCTCAAAATATCCGCTGAGCTGCTGCACAAGGAAGCGGTAGCTCGCCATGTTTGCATCCTTGGCGTTCCAGTCGCCAGATGATTGCTAGACCAGCAAGTCGGAGTCGCGGAAACACAGGATCCGGCGAATGCCGAGTTCTTTGGCAAGCCGGAGCCCGTGACAGAGCGCCTCGTACTCAGCGACGTTGTTGGAGGCGGCAAAATGGATCTGCAGCGCATATCTGAGCTTGTCGCCTTTGGGGGAAGTGAGGACAACGCTGGCTCCCAAGCCGGTGCGCATCTTGGAGCCGTCGAAATGCATCCGCCAATGGGTGGAGTCGGGCGCTGGCGGCAGGTACTGGGTCTCGGCCCAGTCGACGAGGAAATCGGCCAGTGCATGTGACTTGATGGCAGTGCGGGGCTGGTAGTAGATGGTGTAGGGAGCCAGATCGATAGCCCATTTGGCCACTCGGCCAGAAGCATCTCGGCTTCCGATGATCTCGGCAAGTGGGGCTGTGCAGACCATAGTGATTGGATGCTCCTGGAAGTAAGGCTTCAACTTCTTGGCGGCAAAGTGCATGCCGTAGCACATCTTCTGGTAGTGGGGGTAGTTCTGCTTGGAGGTCGACAGTACTTCGCTCAGGTAATATACCGGTCTCTGGACAGGTAGCACCTTGCCTTCCTCCTTGCGCTCGACTACAATGACTGTGCTGACTACCCGGCTGGTGGCAGCAATGTAGAGGAGCATGGGATCTTTGGGAGTCGGGGCCGCCAGCACAGGGGGCGTGGTCAACATTTTCTTCAGCTGGAGAAAAGCTTCGTCCGCTTTGGGAGTCCACTCAAAAAAGGTCGTCTTCTTCATGAGCTGATATAAGGGGAGAGCCTTCTCGTCCAGCCGACTGATGAATCGGCTGATGGACGCCAAACAGTCGGTGAACTTTTGCACATCTAGCAGTCGTCTGGGTACTTCCATCCTCTCGATGGCCTTGATCTTCACAGGGTTGCACTCTATGCCGCGTTCGGAGACCAGGAAGCCAAGGAGTTGGCCGGATGGTACTCCAAAGACGCACTTCTCAGGGTTGAGCTTGATCTGGAATCGGCGCAGATTCTCAAAGGTTTCCTTGAGGTCTTCCAACAATGTTCCGCACTTTTCCGTCTTCACCACCACATCGTCCACATAGACGTGGTCATTTATGCCGAGTTGCTTGAGGAGGCACTTCTGCATGCAACGCTGAAAGGTGGCGCCGGCATTCCTCAAGCCGAACGTCATGGTCAGGTAGCAGAAGGCACCAAATGGCGTGATGAAGGCGGTCTTCAGTCTGTCAGCCGGGTTCAGCTTGATTTGGTGATATCCAGAATATGCATCTAAGAAACTCAACAGCTGACATCCGGCTGTGGAGTCTATCACCTGATCAATTCTCGGCAGAGCAAATGGATCCTTGGGGCAGGCTTTGTTGAGGCTTGTGTTGTCGATACACATCCGCCACTGTTTGTTCTTCTTCAGCACCAGGACTGGGTTTGCTAGCCACTCTGGGAAAAACACTTCCATAATGAAGCTGGCTGCCAGGAGCCGGGCTATCTCTTCTCCAACAACTCTTCTCTTCTCTTCTGACAGGCGGCGCAAGGGCTGCCTGACGGGCTTCACATCAGACCGAACATGTAACTTGTGCTCGGAAAATTCCGTCGGTACACCTGGCATGTCTTTAGGGGACCATGCAAAGATGTCTCGATTCTCACGGAGGAAATCGACGAGCTCGCCTTCCTATTTGCTGTTAAGGTTCGTACCCATGACAGCGTACCTCTCTGGGTGCTCCGGGTCCAAGGGTATCTTCTTCGTTTCTCTGGCCGGCTTGAACGATCCTTCTGCTTCCAACTCCTTGGGGTCGGGCGACATCTCGGGCTGCTTGCCGGCCATCGCCACAACCCGATCAAGAAGCGGCTTATCAGCTGCGATCACCGAGGACTCGGCCAGCCGACTGCTTTCGGCCGCGCAAGCGGACGACTTTCTGTAGTCGCCGGCTACGGTTAGAATCCCCTTGGAACTCGGCATCTTCATCTTGAGGTAGGCATAGTGGGGGACCGCCATGAACTTGGCCAGAGCAGGTCGGCCAAGCAACGCATGGTACGGGCTTTCGAGGTCCACCACTTCAAACAAAACTGGCTCTCGGCGGAAATGATCTTTGTCCCCAAAGAGGACGTCTATCAGGATTTTGCAAATTGGTGAGCAGGAGAGGACAGGAACAATGCCGTGGAACATAGTCCGGCTGCTCTGAAGTTGTCTTTGCTTGATTCCTAGCTTCTCCATGGTATCCTTGTACAGGATATTGATACTGCTTCCTCCGTCTATCAACACTCACGAGAAACGAGC
Source organism: Triticum aestivum (assembly GCF_018294505.1). Classification (NCBI taxonomy): domain Eukaryota; kingdom Viridiplantae; phylum Streptophyta; class Magnoliopsida; order Poales; family Poaceae; genus Triticum; species Triticum aestivum. The sequence goes on along the minus strand of NC_057813.1, from coordinate 181,080,508 downwards.
GGCCCGCCTATCTGTGGCGAGTGTGGTGCCTAAGACCAGGGCGTAGGAGACCAGTGCATGAACTCTGGAGTGCTTGACGCGACTGCGTTCACCTCTTGCTGCTGTAGCCGCCTGCTGCATCGATCGTCCGCCATACTGGTGAAGACCACATAGGCTCCATGCTCATCTAGGTACTCGTCTTGTATTGAGCTGACAGGCCTGACAGCCGGCTGCTGGGGTGGCGGTGGAG